>NW_019211460.1:14984660-15201885 GCF_002443255.2 Varroa destructor | reverse complement strand
TATATAAAGTGAGATATTATCGTCTCCAAAACGACCGTTAATTTTTGGCTAAATAGTACAGCTATATTAAAAATAATTTCTGAAAATTATTTCAATCGACTTTTGAGTTGTCTTAGATCTGAACCCTGTGGATAACCTTCCGATTTGCCTTATGGGAATCTTCCACGGATTTCTCAGATCATCGCTTGGAAATTGGCAATAAAGTAAAATACTTTGAAAATAATGCACTCTTTTTTTCGCAACGAGAAGTTTTTATTCTATTTTAAATTAGGAACGAAAGGAACTGACCGGCTTTCTTTTTAGACGATGGAATACTCCACAGAGACATGCGTTTTGTCATGGGAAGAATGTATCTGGTATAATAGACATCACTGCACTGCGAAAGAAACGGACATCCTCGCTAAGTCGTTTTAATTCTACTAATAATAGAAATGCCCATATACCGCCTCAGCCAATTTTCATAGGACATTTCAATATACGTATTTATTGGAATCTTCTTTAATAAAACAATGGAACGTGTGAACCTATCAGTCGTCGAACGAGTAAATATAGTCTCGCCAGGTTTCGTTCGTGGATAGGTGGATATATTGTTCAAAGACGTTGCAAGTACCAGAAAAGATTTATAAGCATAACCTATCTTTAGGAACAGATAGGTTTGACAGAGGACAGTTTGAAAAAGATGACATACTCTACCGTAGTATGTTAGTGGCAATAGCAGATATTGTTCGAACGCATTTTTAAGCATCCGGAGATCATCAGTCCTTACAGTAACAATAAACTACATAGAAAATTCACTACAAAGCAGTGACTGATGCTCGATCAGACAACGAAACAAGTGGCAGTTAGAAGGGGAGGGTCTGTGTCATCCCTGCGTTTCATTTTCATTCAATACATCAAAGATAATAAATAGATAAGGATCTCCTTCAGTAACTGAGCTACATCTTGTAATGACAGGCGTTCTCGCTTCCCTTAAATCACCCGCCAACGCTGATCCATCGTTAACCGAAAAGGCACATTCATCATACGCGTGGGATATCATAATTCTTCTCACGACTATGAAATTGTTCCCCTACATAATCAGGGATGCGATAGAGAAGGCCACCAAGCAACGATGCGTATCGATCATGGCAATCCAAAACATATGCGCCATCTTTATTCATACTGATATACAATTATAAAAACAATTAATTATATATATGTATAAACTAAAGTTAAACTTTTCGTGCGGTTCATTTAAAAAAAATCGAGATTCTTGAGGTATTGAAAGTACAAGGAGTACAGACAAACA
This sequence comes from Varroa destructor, assembly GCF_002443255.2. Taxonomy (NCBI): domain Eukaryota; kingdom Metazoa; phylum Arthropoda; class Arachnida; order Mesostigmata; family Varroidae; genus Varroa; species Varroa destructor. Next base: position 15,200,597 of record NW_019211460.1, on the reverse strand, counting down.
ACCCAGAGGGCAGTGCCAAACCTTAAATATTCCAAAAAAATAGGCGATACGGATTTTATTCGATTGATTTACTACTGTTATAAAGAGATTTCCGAACGAGTCAAACAACGCACACGTCATGTGCCGCCTGTGGTTGAGGGCCCAATCAAAGGAAGAGCCGATACCATTTGAGCCCGTCAGGCCCTTCGAAATATTAAAACCACGTCCCGCGTCTTTTCACAGACGGAGCATGCAGGACCGACAAATGCTCACTGCTGCACAGCATGGAAAGGGAAGTTTTTTCCGCAAGATTTTGCCTTTTCATTAACAGAGATTATACACACACGACAAGCTTCAAATGTTTATAAGCGTATTTAAACGGTGACTCCTATTCTGCGGCCATATAAGATAAGGCCATGAATCTTTTGGAGACCCATTTGGCTTACAGAGCAAAATGTTTATAGGGAATGCTGAATTTTGCAGTTACCAAAACACATGGGGCCCATTGTTGCTGAAGAACTGACGATTGCCGTTAGCTGAGCTGTGAGAACACAAGGGCGTGTAAAAAGATTGACGGAGCTTAACCAGACTGAAATAGAATAGATAACCTTTTTCTCTTATGCATGCCTTATTGGAAGGTCGATTCAATTTTTTCTTACGAGAACTCTCAGTGTCTGTAGAACACTGACTGAGGAACTAACCTAAGGTGAGAAGCCGATGCTGACTCTGTTCAGACGGTAGTGGTGTTATGGTTATTCCATTAACTCCAATGTATCTGCTTAGAACTGACATACACAGAGGTGCTCACAACTAATAGAAGTTAAATTTTAGTGAAGTTTCGTTCGTAGTGATGTCTAATGATCTGATTGCTAATAAGCTACTTCAATGAAATATTTTTTTAATACACCGTCTTATTCGCTTTCCTTATTCACGTGCTATTTCTGCTTGACAAAATTTCTATACGATGGGCTGTACAGACCCACACGCCGTGCAGATCCGCAAAGCTGTGCAGATCTGAATATAGATTTATACGTATACTCTACATGCCGGTCAAACACTAAAAACACACTGTAATCGTTTGTCAATTAAATTTTAGCAACTTAACGTTTTGCGATAAATCTCCATTTTAAAAACGCTAAACAAATGCTAACAGTTTTGAAATAACATAATTGTTAATTCTCAACTCTTGTTTACGACACAAGTTCCTAAGCAGTCGAATCAATGAACCATGTGGACACGGTTCTCTCTTTAGGCACTGGTGTAATGCAAAACCAGCATATCCTTTATGGAAATATTGCATATATTTTTACTAGGTAGAAATTATGTCGTAAAAATAAGACTTTCATACTTGGAAATAAACGGGATTATGCGTCAAACGAAAATGGAGTTTATTACGCCGATACTAAAGTGTTATGAGCCCGGGAAGTCTTAACTCAATGATGAACTTTAACTCATATTTAGAATTATAAACCGCCGATATCGAATAAAAGCTAGGTATACTGTCTTACAGCGACTATTTCTATAATTTGCAATTTCATAAAAATGCAACATATAACTTATCGTGTATTACGATGAAAACTCGTTGACAAAAAACCTCAATCAACAATTCAACAAAAATGGCTTATCGTTTCGTGCGATTGGGACAATAACTTGAGAAATCGAATAGGCACGCTGTACCTACGATCCCTTTCAACCCCCTGAAGTAAACTTTAGCGCAGTATAGAGAAATACCAATATCTAACGTGTACAAATTATGTTAATTTATTCCCGAAATTACTCACCCATGTTTTTTCACGCATCTAGCTTGAAATTCTATCGTCTTAAGCGAGACTTCAGAGATTTTTCAGGACAATAGTTGGCGTATCGCAGTGAACTAGGAGCTTGTCAGAGCAAAGAAGATTTCAACAAGTAGATACAACTATCGACGTATACATTCGGATAGCCGAAGTCCACCGCTGTGGCTATTTAATAGCTATGGCCGGCCGTGACTTACAATGAAGAGCTAGAAGAATTTACTTCACTAAGAAACGGAGGACTCTAACGAAAGCCTAGAGGGTTCCAAACTCACTATTCAACTAAGCACTGATACATTAATCTATGCCACTGTAACCGAGGCTTTTGATTCAGTTTGATGGAAGTTCTAAAGTTTATGTGAATCAACGTTACTATTTGGATAGCACGGTTTCATAACGGAAAGTAAGTGCCTAGGAAAAGAAATATATATATATATGGATGAACACATGGAAAAAGGCAATGCTTTCCTCTTTAATTATCTAAATATAGCCATATTTTCTGTGACAAGAAAATAACCAGAAGTTTTATGCCTTCCTGGAATGCCGGATTGAACAGCTATAACGTTCCCTGTACAGAAGGTACTTGAATTCCAGTTTACAACAACCACGTTCTGCCCTCTATTCGAAAAAAATGTATTTGCTTAAAGATCATAAGCAAGTGTCTAGGAGCAATGGGATGGGAGCAGTAAAAGCATGACTATCTTATATTAAACTAGCTTAGGCTGGCTTGTCAAGCATATAAAGCTTGGGTTGCTTCCTGTTTACGTGAAAAATGATTTTTCTGATAAGCACCGAGACCTGAATTTGGCTGACTTAAAGGCAACGTGCTTTTAAGCACAAAACGAACCCATGTACTGCACTTAACCGTCGGCTGGATTAAGGCTCTAAACGTTCATGCTACGCAATCGTAATCGATCTATGCGTGATATTAAACCCTGCTTTCTCTTTTAATTTTGGACAAAGCGATTTTAATAGTTAGGCATGTTATATCGAACTATTGTGCTGTACGTCCGAATTTTTACTAACACAAATTTAATCTTTTACCCAAGTTCATTCTACAAATAGCAAAAAAAAATGTGAAATTTCAGTCGAACATCGTCAGAATGTTGGCTTATATTTTTTTCCGTCATACTTTCATTGTGTACGTTGATGGCAATACTCAAAACACAATTTCTGTATTCTGGTAAACATACTGCTTATGCATTATTTCTGCCGGCCCAATTTTACTGCGATATTAAATAAATAAAGCTGTCGTTCGGCTTTCTAAATATCAGGCATAAATTAAAAGAATAGTTTGAATATGAGCAGTAGGCAGCATAGGGTATTTCCGCTATCTGTCCCAAACAAGACTGCTTGATGACCCATTGTCCAAATAAATCTTAGTATCTCGTTTACGGAAAACCATTTCACTCATGGTAACTAATTTCCCATATTTTTCATCTGGTAGGACACAGAATGTTAGAACGAGGCGTGTTTTTTGTCTTTGTAAACCAACGTTTGTATTTACGATATATTTGTTTATTTTCAATATTTTTAGGAACTGTCACATTATCTTAGCTAGATTTCGATGACCAATGCGGCAATACAATTGGACATCGGCATCACCTTTGTGTTCGCTACTAGCGTTGTGATGGTTTTGCATGATGAAATTAAGTTTACTTTTTAACTCAACTACTTAAGAGATCCTCCCGCCGCGTTGACAGCGTCCCTGACACAGACACTGACTGATCAGTTGTCTGATAATAGCCTTTGCGCTATCCACTTTTCTAGTATGTTCGCCTCGTCAGCTTCTGATATTGATAGAATTCGGCGCCTCTTCTACATTTCTGTTCGTCAGTATTTCCTATACTTTTATTTGCCACTGTGAAAACCCTTCCAGTTGTGTTATTTGATTCATGAAAAAAGAAAGAAAGATGCATCACCTGAAGAAGATTACAGGGCGTTAATTCATGAGGTTCAATGGTTAAAATAATAATTACATAGCGAGCTTTCTGCTAAAACAGAATCGCCATCTGTCATCTCCATTTCACTTCAACCGTTGCGCGCGGGGGAGTGTGAAAAGGGCAAAGATCACGGTAATTTCTGTCATTTTATTATTCTACTACTTTCACTTGGAGCCGCTTGAAAGGCGTACCAGTCCATTCTTAACCAACATTTGGCATAGGGGACAAAGTCTGTATAATTTCGTCTGGGTTCCCGATATTAATTTCGATTTTTGGACTGTTTTGTGTGGGACATCAGGTCATATGAGTACCATCGTACTATCCAGATTAACGTAGAAAATGAGGGCTTATAGCTTTATCTGTATGTACCGATCTGAATTAGTTTAGAGACACAGTCTCTAAACAAAACCGAGTAAAGGGAAGGATTATATAATATGTAAACAATCCTGCTGATGATAAAGATGTGTTGGCCATAAATCACAAGGAATAATAAATTCAACAAGTGCTGTTAGATTATCAAGCAGATATTCTTCCTTGACGATGGGTTATACGACAGCATATATGCAGTCGAAAACACCTAATGAACTAAACATTTTTTTACTCACTCACCCATTCATCATTACATAACGGGTCTGAGAATTTTCCCTCGTCGAAGGGTTCTTGGTAAAAATATATGGTGTTTGTAAACGTCAGTACTCTTTTAAAAGGTCATGTTTGTAAAGTGTATGTTCTATCACTATAAACTGCTTTGAATGTAACTTATACACACAACAACTCCTTCAGTCGTCAATTAATAGAATATGGGCTCATTTTGGAGGAAGTTCTAGTTTCCCGTTTCCTCGAATCTTAAACAGTGTGCCATGTTGAGAATCTTTATTTATTTTCGATAAATTTCTGCAGTGTTGTGGCGGCGTGAGGAACAAGAACTTGATTACTGAGCGTTGATTTTCGAAATACTGCTCGTTGAATAAACTCAACCAAGTTCTTAGCAAACGGAACGACTTACAAGCCAGATTTTGTTTTTTAGCCGCGTGTAGTACAAAGTTTATCAAATTTCAAGATTTGCCGCATTCGGTTGCAACCTTCTAATAGGTGCAATAGTATTTGAGATTTACAAGATAGTGTCAAACCTTCATCAAGACCTTGACAGATAGTATCTTCCGTGGACTATGAGGTCCTTAGTACTGTATCCCTGAGCACTGATCACACTTACGTGGCGTCATGAAGTCAAATCGCATTATGGACCCTGTAATAGCCCGCGGAAGCACCGTGAGTGCACAATCGAATAAGAACATAGTCGGTGTTGTCTATGGATTAAAAACACTCGGTTTTTACATTTGTCTGTTCAAAGTAATGAACGAACTTGGCATTGATTTTTCAGCGATTGTGAAAGTCCTTCAAATCGTTTTCGTCTGCAGATGTTAAATTTAAGGTCTCAAAGATGTCGAAATGACGAAGGTCCGTGTTAGAAGTCTTCATCAGGTTAGCAGCATTACGCTTTATTTAAAAATAGTACCAATGATTACTCTAGCATTTGATAGTAGATGTTTTCCATTACCATTGCGCCTTTCATCGAAGTTCAAAGAAGTTTTTATACACTTAGCAACAGAAATGTGAGTTCATTATAATCGTTTTAGAAGAAAACGAACTTTTTTAGCGGAGAATAATTATATCGAATAATACTAATATGTAATAATATCGTAATCATAATACATTTCATTGTATTCCTCTTTCGGCAACCGTTACTAGACATATAAATAACCAAGACAACGATGTGTGAATTGGCTACGACTGTTTTCGACAGACTGTAGAAAAAATCGAAAATGAGCCATAGCAATTTTATTATTTCTAGAACATCAAACCTTCGTTTGCGAAAAGAAGGGAACTCTTAGACGTTAAAATAGATATCTTCTTTATATGGTAAACTTCCAGTAAAGTGTAGTCAGAAGCCTCTTGTATTTATCAAAAAATTACGCCGACTTTTATTATATAGGGTGGCCGTTCTTGGGGCAGTTTCACGCTGGAAATGCTTTAACGGAGGTGAACGTAGTTTACAAAAAATTCCCAGCCGCTTTAGAGAGGTGTGCGTGAATTCCTTTAAGGGCTGCCGAACATCATATGGAAATGACATATATAATAAATAATGCGATCTCCATATATGCTTATACGTGTACGTATAAGCTGCGGGTTATCGCTAGTTGTTATGCATATGGTGGGAATAGCATTTACCTCTGACACTGCCCGATGATAGATTTCGCCGTTGATAAACATGGAGGATATGGCTAAAATCCAGTTAATTGACAAATCACCCCTTGAAACTTAATTCGGAATAGATGATCATTGGGGTATTGAGAAGTGTTCGTGTAAACAACACGAACCATAATAGGTGAAAGTGATTGATTGGGGACAGATGGTCGAATTTAAGAAAAATTTATTGCACGCTTTATGTTTAAACAGCAGCATACAGGAGTCCGCATATAAATATCCCAATTTTATTTTCGTCACTTGGTATTGTTGCTATTGTTGCTACTGCAATTATCAGCGTCGTACGAACGCTTCTAGATCTGCTTAGCGCTAACCGTGGATAAATCTACAACGGCATAACGATTTTGATACATATCGAAATCTCGTTTTTTGAGTTGGCTATAACCAGTAAGCGCGCGGCATTACTGGTAAAACAATAATTTAAGGCGCTGAAGATTGCTTGATGCCTTTCACTGCTCCGGATCCTTTGCCCTGAGCACCAGAATCTAGAAAAGCAAACCGCTCTCCAGATACGTACAGATATAATTGGCAGCGACATGAAAACCAAATGTACTGGGTAATACCGGGTACTTAGGCGTTAGAAGTCAATATCGTATATTATAGTGGAGATGACGTAAATTACTATTGAATTATTTCATTTGCTGATAAAACATTGGAAAGGGGTAATTTTACTGATAGATACTGTGAATTTTATTGAGTAAAATAAATTCACAGTGTCTATCAGTCATGTAATTTCATTTATTTACCCACTGCGCAAGATTTATGGTTTAGTTACTTTTTTAAAGATTGAATCACCTGACGATGACCAAGATCTCTATCCTTTGCTTAAAATCAACAAACAAGTAAAGAGGAAACTATTCGAAATTTGTCGCATCTATATAGAGTTTTATGTTTATCTATATGGCCTTGTAGCAGCAAATTGCTAAATAGAAATGGGAGTGTCTTGAGAGTATTATAGAACAGCATCAATAATGATTTCTTATAGTACGCAAAAATAAACGAGGAGTCCTAAATAGCACCAATCTTCTTTCCACTATAGACTCGAATCTCTACGTATATACGAATATCTAGACGTAATAAGCAAGGTATCACGTTGGCCATCATGGTTGATAAAACCTGTTACTTGCCGTATCACACGAGCATGAAGCATAGTATTTAGCCGAACTTACTTCGAAGTAGAGATCTGACGTTTTCATTTCAATACCGCTCCGCCGTGAGAAAGATGAAGGGTTTCATGCATTTGAACAACTTAGGTGGCATCTAAGTTCCCATTTCAGATAAAGACCCATCTGTCATCGTCACAGTAGAGCAATGTTAGAATGAAAACGTTACAAGCTTACCAAAAATTGCCACGCTTCTTTCTACGCTCGTCACCGTGTACAAGTATGGTTTAGTTCATTAAAGACAAAGACGCTACTTTTTCTAAGCTAACTCACAACATAAACAATCTAGCAGGTCTAACGCTGTCGGTACCTCACACATGGTAAACACGATTCCACCAAAATTGACTTCACGAAAGCTGCCACGTACCGCAAGATGTCATCACTGAGGCAAGCGCATTTGACTTGTCGGATTCACTGCGCCGCTAATCACGCTCGCAATCCATATCGAGCAAAACTCGAACGACGTACATTTCTCCATAGCGGCTATAACGTCTGAAGAAATCAGGTTTGAATACTGCCATATTATAACATCGACAATGCACGTGGAACCATTATAGATACCCAATAGTCGCGTGTTGAATTAAGAGCCAAAGAATACACTTGCAAAGATATCAGATAAAGTTGCTTATGTGACAACGTATGAAGTGCTAGCATCCTACAAGCTTCCTAACCTATTCGGTAGGTATTCCATCAGACAGCTGGCTCCCAATACAAAACGAAGTGCGCCTACGCACAGGTTCGAATATAGATCACAACGTCCCACTAACGTTAGCCGTCCGACAAATCTTTCCGGGGAGCACGAACTCTTACCTACAAATAGTGACATATCCGTTCGACGCAAATCTATCTTCTAAAGCACAAAGGTTAATAGATGATGGATTTCGATCATAGCGTATTATGAAACCCAGTCGTATTTCAAGTTGCTTCTCAAACCCACTATTTTGATATAGATCCATAACCGTGTACATCGAAAGATTTTATGCTGTGAAGCTTCTCCGACGTGTTCTTCAAGGTTAGTCTGAAACTTGGAAATGGCTTATCCGTCACAAAGGCTGTGTAAGGCACAATATAAGACAAATGATTCTTACGCGATTTGTGGCCAATATTAAAGACAACGTAATCGTGATGATCCCATCTGGCATGCATACCCCTTTTAATGTCTAATGCGATAAGATTGAAAGTAGCATTTGTTGGGTCGAAAAGTTGTCTGAAAGCGATTTGCCGCAAGCTACTAAAATATTTGTCGCAACATAAAGCCTTATAACCATAATTCGGAGCTACCAGCTCTATCTAGCAGCTAATAACCAGCTCAGAGATTATATACTAGCATAATTAGTGAAGGAAAATAACCGTAAACAATATCTTAGTAACACATTCTTAAAAGATGATGCGCCCAGGCTAATTCGGGGTTCGCTTACTCACCATGCAAGGGAGAAAATTCAAGCTATATATTCAAAACACTATAAAGATGCTATTATTAGAGCAATAATAATAAAATAGCAATAAACCCGCCGTCACGCTCTGGATCGTGTGTGCCCGGTAGGTGAACTCCTGTAACCGATGTTAATTTTGCGCCATTCAGCTAACTGACTGCAACATTTGACGAAAGCAGAGTATACGACATGCTGGCAGTACTTGGAAGCTGTCAGAAGTACCTGACCCGAAATTTTCTCGAGAAGTGGATAGGGTTTTTCTTCGACATTCTGAGTAAAACAATAAAGTAAGTAATAAGCGGTTGGTACTGCCATATATTTTATGTCAGAGTTACACCACCAAAAATTACATTCTCTCGATCGAGGTACCCCTATGGTACCACTTACATCGTAGTGCCATAAGATTGTGCCTACTTCTTGGATACTATGTTCTTCTTCTTAAATATCGAATAGTATGCTACAGCTTAAGCATGTGATTAAAAATAATGCCACCCTTCGATATCCGGAAAAAATTACTCGAGTCTGAAAAATGTCATTAGTGTGTGTCATTATAAAGCGGCCTACGAGGCCATGCGTTACGGCAGAGCATATTATCTGCAGCTCGTTGAACTTCATTGATCCAGGCGATTTCTGGGCTGAGGTATGTATCCGTCCATTCTCGCAGGGTGGCCTCATCCGTGATACTGGCGAGCTCATTCAGATTTTCTTGTACTGTCTTAACCAGCTGTTGCATAGCCATAATCTCTGAGATTGCAGAACGTAAAGTTGAAGGACTGCTAAAATTGTGATTCCGGTTCATCGCTGTCATCGTTGCCTTTAATGAGAGCAGTGTACTTGTTGAAAACAAAAGACAACTACGGTTGCAAAGTACAATTGCACTGAATCACCTCGGCTCTAAACCGCTAGGCCTACAGGACTACATGAGTCACGATCTACTACTACTACTACTAACGATCCGCGAACTTCAGTTCCGCCAAAATCAATGAAAATCAAGGTTACATTGGAATGTGTCAACCCCCGACTTGAAGTACTATGTGCCGTGTTTCTTTTCACCTGTTTTGTTATACGTCTGTGGCGTCAATAAGATAACAAATCCAGAATGCCTGTCACTCTGTTGGACGAAGACATTGATTGTTGCAACGGTTACGGCTACTACCATTACAATCCGCTTGGGTTAGCGCAATGCAATTATTATGCAAGAACGTTCATTGATGAATACGAATATTTCGTGCGTAAAGATTTAGTCTAAATCATTAGCAGAAAATCATAATTTTCTTCTAGTAATCTACATAAAAGTGTAGGTGAAGTTCTTATTTAATTATGTAGGTTAAGTTATTTATAAGAGTGTTTTTAAAACACATGCAAATGATTAGTAGGGTTGGGGCTCTATTGCAAAATTAGCTGTATAGAAGGAAAAAAATAAGGGAAAAATAACAGCGGAGGACGACTGAACCGCTTATATTGACAGTACCATGAAAATACCCGTTTATTCCAGTGCGACCACCATGGAATGACTATTTTAAGGCATTCCTTACACTATACAAACCTTGTAAGTATTTTTAGCTTCTGTAAGCAGTCTTTTTTGACGAATTTGATTATATTGTTGTATCGCAATGAGGACCTTCGATCCCGGGTAGTCGCACGCAAGCAGTGGCTGGGAAAAATCATCTAGAGCTATCGGATGATTGCACCTCAGCAGCTTCTGAATATCCCCCAAGACCTGTAAGCGCGATTACTTATTATTGCGTACGAATTTTTTTTACGCAGAGATTTACTAATCATTTCGTGAAGAAATGTTCGACTCGGCACCTCTGGATGAATGAGCGGAACTTTTCTACGACGTTAGGCACTGCATGTCTCCAAATAACCTTCTGCTCTTTTCAGATATAGGATCAGATGCCTATTAATGTGAGCCGTGGCGATAACAAAGCGGTCCAGTAGTTTTGTTCATATTTAGAAACAGTGAATAAAGTTTATTTATATGCAATAAAATTCCGGAACCGTTGCTTGAAGGAGGTGGTCGTTAAAAGTTCTTTCCTGCAACCTACACATACGGAATCCGCTTGAAAATATTAACTAAATTCAATATCCATTCGATTCGGATACTGTTTGAAATGCTCCAGGGTTTAAAGGAATCGTCATTGTGGAAATTATTACCTTGGTATCGTAGGATCCCGTATTGAGATATGCAAGACAAAGTGAAAGCACTGGTACGGATGATGCGAAGAGTTGGCACAAAGCAGTGAAGTGGTCAAACCTGTAATATCACATTGTTTTTTTGCAATAAAAACTATTCGTTTGCTACACATGATATTGCTACCGTTTACGCGAATAATAACGAAGAGGATTATGCAAACGGGCATTGAAGAAAAAAAGACTGGTGCCGCCTCTTCTATGTGTTCTGTACGCATTGCCTGATTACCGTAATGATCTTCCTCCTTTTTTACTTGGGTTTTAACTCGCAGGTCGCGCGTAGGCCTCCCGCACCAACAGGCCTACGCAATTGAATCATCAGTAGACAGCGGGTGTATTTACCCGATTGAATCACATTGTTTCCTACTTACCCATACATACCTTGACGCATACCAAACAGTTTTGTTTTAATTAGATTTGCGCTTTTCTGATTATTCATGGTCCATTATTCAGGAAGAATTATCACGTTCATTAGTAAAACTCTTTTCGACTTGGCAGTTAATGTCGGGAATTGAGAGCAGTACTCTTACATATACTAGAAACAATAGGGTATCTGACACAGCTTTAAAGCCCCTAAATCTCGCCGTAGTACGGTTTGGGGCTTACAAGACACGTAAGGTACGTGTACGATTGCACATACGAGCCAAAATATGCATTTAAAGGTGCAGATTATTACTAATAGAGTAATTATTAATCTCGTATATATAGCCGATTTTGCCCAACCTGTGATACAGGTTAAGTAATTAAGTGCTACGTTACCGTTGCCAACCGGTGAGGACGATGCCTTTGATGTTCAGTCTGTCTTCGAAGATTCTGGCCATTAAAACCCAGGCAATATTGTTTCCCAGGCGGGTCGTGTAATCAGGGAGTTGATAGGTCGGATCTGTAGCTCCCTTGAAAGCACTGGCCACCCATATTCCAGGAAAATTAAGCGCGATATACTTCTCCATTGCGAGCAGCACATCAGAAGATAGAATTTGCGAGTACTGCCATACCATGATTTCGACAAGAGAGCTTAGGTTTTTGTACTGTGACAGTTTTGACATATCAACCTATGGCAAAATAACACACCTATATCAGTGTCAGGTTTTTTCTATAAACATAAGTAAAAATGTAAATCACATTCTGGAAACAGCTGAGTCTAGGTAGCTAGTATACATCCATTTGGATACGTCGTCGTACGCGGCATCGCTGGTTCAGATCAACTATGTTTTTACTCAACGGAAGGGCCAAGCCTACAAGGAAAAGTTCCTTGCTGCCTCAGATCTACTAAATAGAAATTCCAGCGAGGAACTTCTTTTCAAACTAACACAATACAGCAGGATAACTCTGAAAATCTGCCGAGCAAGGGGATAACTGACGCTAAGTTGAGAAAATTCGCTTTTGTATAGGTATGTCATTCTAAAAATAACCACAGAAGACTTATCGAGGCAATAATGTTTTCTCTTATTTCGAATTTTCACTGCTAGTGTTGCTGTCTTTGCTCTATCGCTTACACTTTTTGTTGGGACATTAGTCTGATTTGTTTATAATACTCCAAATAGGAGAAACGTCCTTGATATAAAATCAATGTACTGACACAAAGGCATTAAAAATCCTGTACTCCTGTAAAAATCCTGTAAAAATCAATACTACATTTGTGATACAAATACAAAAAACAGCGAAGGTGTCCCGAGGCTAGTTCAGCGAGAACGCAAAATTGTTTTTACTTATATATGTGATGAACAAATGTTATTTCCCTCTAGGTTCTATGAGACTCGCAAACGTTATGGGAACCTAGAAGCCACACTCGTCATAGTTACGAACATAAAGTACCTTTCGAAGCATGTCGTCCCACATCACGGGCTGGATACCGAGTTCTTTGACAGCTGAAGCCACTTCGAATACATGATCAAGGAACAAATCGTCTGTTGTCCATTTGCGGAGGACCATTCTCGCTTTGCACCTGTTACATCGGAAAAGTTCTACGACGCGAAATTCTACCGATCGTAATTAAAGTTTATATCCTCTATATTTATTATTATTATTAGTTATTCATTAATAATAATTATAATAATATAAGCAATATTTATACACACAATATTTGTTATTTTGATTATGATAGTAATTCCCTGCGGAACTTGAGCAAATTTCCACGCAGAGACAAATTATGGGCACAGAAAAATAAGAGTTCACACGTGTATTTCATCCTAAAGGTAAATATATCGATCACATAGTTTGGCGTCTGTTTACATCGCCATTATTACACGGTTGAAGAGCTGGGTTACACGTGAACATACCTAGAACATTGGCCAATGACAAACACCTCATCGCTTCCGATGTGAAGATGGGTAATATAGCCTTTGTGAAGATCAACAACCTGGCGAATCATCTCACGAATCATTTGCATACTTTCATTCAAAGACGGACACAATGCCTGCGGGTTTGTACTGTTTTCACTGGAATCATTTGATATCGTACGCATGATGATAGTAAATTTACGTCGGCATAAAGGCAGCAGGGGTACAATAAGAGAGACACAACATTAAAGCAAAATAGGTTTTGAGCGAGACTGACACGTACCTACAATGTAAATGTGAAAGCAGACGTATCCGTTAGGTCAAACGCTTTTTCACAAAAAAAAAAACATCGTTTATATGAAATTATTTGCGGAATAACAAATAACCCTACCGAAGTTCGATGTGTTCTTCTAACTTCAGACTAAATTCGAGATGGCCGAAGGTTTGAATTAGCGGCATCGTCGTAAGGTTGTTCGATTGCGCTGCCGCTAAGAGCCGATTGATATTTTCTACCGAGTAGTGATTTAGAGCGGTGAGGTTACGTAGAGAGCCTGAATAGGGGAACATGTCTTCGTACTCAATAAGTAAACCGGTAGCACCCATTTTTCGAAGCAAAGGAAACACCTTTTCCATGTATGAGATCTATAAACAGAACCCCATGGGACGAGTTAATATGTTCATAATGCTGCAACGTGCGTTTATCGAAACTTCCACATGAGGCCATTCACTATTTACCGAGAGTAATATCATGAAGGTAATGAAGCCGCGAGTCTACCTAATAGACGATTCTCTATTTTTAACATTTTAAAACGATATTTTCCCCACCAGAATGTTCTAAAATCTAGTTTATTTGAGTACTGCTAGCGATCGCAAGAAAGTAACCAAATTTGGCCTCTTCATATAAAACTTGGAAATCTTCGCTTTTACTCTATTTTTCAATAACTTACTGCTAAAGGCGCTCCTTTGAGATCTAAATGGACAATCTTCTCCTTGAAATTATAATGTGAATCTGAAAGGTCAGTCCAATGCCATTGGGGGTGGTTTCTTAAATTGCATCATCGTGGCAATTTGACGAAGATATGCTGTTTTTTTCCTTAAACAAGCCCATGCAATTTGGCGATATCGTGATTTATCTTTTATGAATGCTTTTTATGTTTTTCTTTTCAAAAAGGGAGAGAAAAATTTACCTGTCGGCGAAGAGTTGACACTCGTTTGCGCAATAATGGCGACTACGCCCAAACTCAGAATGGCTGGGAACGGCGAACTCATCCTGCGCAGAACAAGTTGAATACTAGGTATCTATTTTTATGCCTTAGACTAAGGTTTCGATATACTGTATGTTTGCTAGAAGAAATTTTGTCAGCTGTTTAACGAATAAATAAGCTTTCAGCAATTGCTCTAAATCAGTTAATTATTCCTAGCCTTCAATACCTCAAGGGAATGAAGTTAAACACACCGAGAGGTTAACTTGAAAAAAATTAGCTTGCATTAGATACGTTTTAGTCGATTTATTTTTTTAGCGATTTACTATTAGAGGCCATGTAGAGATTTTTTAGCTTTTAGTTGATGTGTATTTCTACTGCTACCACCGATTGATCGTACAATTTATATGACATAATAATAACAGTCATTGCTATCAAGCATAGAGTAGAATAAATCTACGTACCCGTAGACTGTTTTATCGTTGTGTTGCAGACGTTTTTATCCGATCTAGTCACTGGCTGATTATCGAACGTTCGAGGTAGCTGCTTCGATACCACTAACTCGAATATACCTTAGAGCAGTCGAAACTATTTAATGGCCTTCGTAATCCTCGTTTTCTCCGTATGAATCCACCGTTCGGTTGCTTCAACAGCGACTAGCTTTACTGTTTAGCAGTAGAATCTGAAGCAGTATGAGTAGCGGATGGTTGGAGGAGTGCTACAAATGGTAACGACATTGAATCGTTCTCAAACGCTGTGTCGTTTCACGCCGACATGGCCAGTGTAGGGTGAGTGAGACATACATTTACGTATAAACGACAATACAAAAACAGGCAATAGACGTTTGGCAATCTTGTGACGACAGAACGCACAAAGCTTAACTTTGACGCCCCCATTAGTAATAATAACATGAGATGTCACCTTGGTAAATTTAAAACCGACCCATACTGCTAAAGATACATACATAACAAAACTATGTCTAATATGATAAAATCAAATGAAAATGCTCATTTTAGTTTTTTACGGACGAATTTAGGATAAATAAGCTGAAAATCACAGCGCTAATTTTTTTTTTTTTTTTATCAAACTTACGCTAGTTGTGCTAAACAATAGTATAAGGCATCTACGAGGTGACCAAGTAATTCGATTTCAATATATTTTACACGCCTTTTTCTCTCTTATTAGGTTCATGCTATTCAATATTCCGTTTCGTCCCGCGGCCGCTGTATATAGATACACCCTGTTAACGAAGTGTCCCACTGTAATTTTTTACACCATTTTTTTTTCTTCTTTTCTTTTTTGGATCTTTTTCTACGCTTTTATCAGTATCAGTTTGTTAAATAATAATTTCATTTTTCTAATCGTTTTTGTACTTTCAATTATGGTACGTAACGGTGGCGCGTGAAGGAGAAACTTCGATCACGCAAAGCACGTAATCTTCGTTTTAAGAGTTTTATTACGATAAAAAACAGATCTTTATATGGTCTTAACAATTAGCGTCAATTAAAGCTCATTCAAATTGAAGCGGTAAATAATAACTAAATATGATTTTCTGTCAGCTTATATTGCGATACCTACGTTTCTTGGCTTACGGAAACGACGTCTATATGTTATGAAGATGTTTTCATAACCCATTCTTGGATTGAAAAACCGCATTTTAGGACAGATCCTAACGCGAGCTAACCGTGTGAAGACTCCGAGTAAAATACAAATTTAGCGACATGAGAAAACATGCCTGAAGACGAAACTGAAAAATGATTGCTGTCGACTTGTAACAGCCTGTTTGTCCTGATGAGGTTATAGCAGGACCTTTTTCCGTCCCCTATAGCTAACGCGATTTAATAATTGTTAGACCAAGGACTAATCGAGTGGCTTCTAAATTGTACAGAATAAAAGTGCTGTAAGTAGAAATTTAATATCGTAAAAAACGGTTGCTCGTATGGAAGTTCATCGAAATCTAGATATAACGCACTAAAATATATATTGATTTATGAAAAAAACAGTAGCGGTTAGTTAGATCGATGTTAAAATCAAGAATACAAACAGAATTGAAAACGTTAATTAAATTACTTTCATTATTATTATTATAAATTAAATTACAGCTTCAGTCACTGACTGGCGCATTTGTATTAGGACGTGATGATTCTAAACATCTTTTACAACACAACAATGACTCTTACTAATTGTTTACTTTAATAAAATTTTCTAATACAACATATACATCTTAGGACATTTTCCATGACTGATTCCACCGCTCAGTCATTAGCGATCTATTTAATCATATCAGAAATCGTCAGCACTGGTTTAGAAGGCACGTTGTGTAACAGATCATCAGAATAAATAGGACTATTCCACTTCATCGTAACCGGTATTTTTATATTATTTATTTAATAAGAACGTTGTGTAAATTTATCTTCAAGGCTTTTGAGCTGGGGATTAAAGAACCCCCTACTCCCTATTCCGGCTTAGCTATAGCATAATATTACGCGTTTCACCCAAAAGTAGCTTTACTTATAAAAAAAGAAAGAAAAAATGCATTTGAGACTGAAATTTTTAATAGATTTTTTCAATGACTCAGCAGTCTAACTTATCGGTAAAACAAAGAATAAAATATCACTAAACGTTACCTTTCATTTATAAAGAAGCCCACTGCTTTTTTTGTGTCTCCAGTCTCGCTAAACTCTTGTAGAACGGATAGGAAAGCCGCCAAAATAGGCACATTTTAACTGTAATTCAACGCTAGTAAACATCCAGCCATTCTTTCAGGATTTTCGCTAAGTACGTTCATGAGCAAGGCCATTTCAATTTCATTTTCGTCACATTGTAATGAAAGAGACAAAATTAAATTAACTTAATGATCTATCGCACACGTCTATCGTTTGACAACAAATTTCAACAACAGGCAGCGATGAATGAAAGTCGTTTGCAGTGCCTGCCTTTATCTGAGATACGCACGTCGACTTACTTTCATTCATAAATATTCAATGGATTTCCTCTATCTAGACCAGGCATTCTACTATTCGCTGGACGCTTGTCCGTGCCACAATGAAGCCAGCGGTCCGCACGCTAGCAAATTTTCGCTACTTCATGTATAACACGTTGCCACCTCGTTTTTCCAAGAAATTAATTGTCTGCCGCACGTATTTTAAATTTAATCTATGCTGAGTTTTGGAAACACCAGCTTCCCGAGACTGCATCCCAGTAGAAACTAACCTTGTTTATGGTTAACACGATGGTTACGTTATAATCACTTATTAGATTTATGCAAATCGAGATTGATCGGTATGAAACAAAGCTTTTTTTTTCTGTCAAGCAGAAGAGAACATGAAACGTAACTTGATTAGTCGTGTCGACTGTAGCCTGTTTAAGCTAAAAAGGTACCTACATTTATATATACTAACGCTACTTTAAGTATCGGTTTCGGTTTCGTGATGGTGCAGTGGCTTTGAAGCTATAGTACCATTGAAGTGCCTCAATTGCAGTTTCGAACGTACTAAGCGTAGAGTCACGTTCGTCTCAGCTGCCTTCGGTGGACAGTCGTCTGGAGCAATCTTTAATTACGGTAACATCAGAAGCATACTTATAATAGATGTTAGTTATCAGAGTGTACTGCTTTACAGTGCCAACGGCTGTCACATGCGTGTTCTGCCCCTTGCTGCCCCGGTCGTGCAACAATTCATTAGATTTTGTCTCTGTCAACATCTACACTCAGGTCGAAGAACCAGGGAGAAGATTCCTAGATTTTCCCAAGGCAATCTATCTTGTTGCGATCGGGAAAAGTATGACACAACTTTCAAGGTTCCTTTAAAATTCAACGAAGCACCCAGCAACTTGACAGTATCGATCGGTGTGCCTACTTATTATTGGCGCATGCTATGTTTTTCGCTTACTTAAACCCTGAACATAACATCAGTCCTCGGAGTCGTTCCATATTCCTACATAAAATACGTCGGTCAATTCTGATATACATATTTCGATCTGAGTCTCTGGAACTCGACTAGTGCGAGGGTTGCCGTCGTACTACTAATCGCCTGCTTCATATATCGCTTCATATATGACGCCTTAAATACATCACACCCTATTCTAGTTAGGTCTAGCGAAAACTCTGCTCTCTCTCAAAAAGGAAATGACAATTAGTTTGCATACAATTGAAATTATTAGAAACAGATTTATCTTTATTTTTTTTTTCAGATCTGCCTCGTTTTTTGATATTGTATTTTTGATCGGCATCCATGTTTGCCATATGCAATATATGTCACAGACAAAGGGGGTATTGTTCTGTCTCTTTATAAATACTCTTATAACCATTTAGATAAGCTTGACAGGTTACTCTTTGATCTTCATTTGTTTTGAGGTGTAGCGCTTGCATTCAGGTTTCATACGCACTCATCAAACGGGAGCTAGCTCTGCATATTTTCACCAACTGAGAACTTTTGCACTAGAATTGAAATTTGCATTAAGATAATTCTGCGAAAAGAACCTATCACGTTGTGACCTGTAAAAAAAAAATTACTTTTTGAGAAAATAGGTATATTAGACTAGAACAAGTTGTGTAAACAGTTAACGCGTTGGGTTGATCTTGAAACAAAAGTGGAAGATATTTCGAATCCGTTGCGTTCCCACCAGAGTTACTGCGGCAACCTGTTTACTAGGTCGAAAAATGTCAAATTACGTCAGAAAAGGAAAAAACCTTATTCTAGAAATAGAAAGGCAGATGCTTCGTGTTCACTGCATAGTGACTAATTAAAACCATTGCCGAATTTAAAGAAAGAAATACAGCCAGCAGTTATTTTACTGCAGAATCCGTTTGAAGGCATTACGCAGTGCAAGAAAGAACAGGGCATTGTCCTAACTTCGAGTGACATTTACTGTCTAATTATAGTCGTAACAAATTCAAGGGAATACAGTGAGCCATATTATAGTCCAATTCACTAATATCCATAGAAAGCCTTTGTACTAACAGTATACAGAAGATTCACAAATGCGTGTGAGGTAGCATTTCCCGAGAATTTTAGACACATCGATCAGGCCTTCACCGATCTAATCTCGCTAGTGGTTGCTAGCAATGGACGGGACGCTTTAGCTTTACGCTAATGGATATTTTGCACAGTAAATATAAAATGCGTACCTTGCTCTGCCTTAGTACGTTGTCGTTTATGATAATGTGCTAAGGCCCTTGGATAATTGAATATTAATCAAGTCCATAGGCTGGTTATCAATGCTGACGTACACGGTTCTATATAGTTTCAGGATAATTAGCATAAGTAGGATATCTACCTTCTAAAATAAATCGCGAAGCTTCTGTAACTTGTCGCGCGCCGTCTGATCTTCGTCTTTATACCGAAACGAAAACGCATAAAATTCTTGTACAAGGACCGTGGCTACGTCTAGAAGTTGACTATTATTTTAGGGGTGTACCTACGAATTTGTGGAATCCTTGTAAAATAATTAATGCAAGTTTTTTCGAGTGAAATCAGATCGACAAAATTTATTTTTCTACTCATACGTCAATATGGTTGCGAGGTCACGAGGTCTCCGATTCTTCCTGATGTTATTAGTAAACATAACTCAATGGTCAAGAAATATATAAAATGCAATGGGTCTTTTTTCCGATAGTTCAAAATTTCTGATAATTCAAATCCTGATATTTGTTAATATCTGAGATAGGTGGCTCCTTCTTTATTAAGGATTCTTGCATTTTGGAATTTTATTCACTACGAAAGGATCGCATTGTGTTACGTGTTAGCGGGTTTACTCAGAGTATCTCTTCGCGTTCGTTGTTTGAGCAATAGGGTTCATTTCTTACCTAGAGAACTTAGAATCTTAACCGATCGAAGAGGAGGTCACTAAACCGCTCTTCGGTCTGTCACTTAGGCGTGATACGGTAACCAATGGCATAATTGATGATTCTAAATGGAAAAGAAAAACAAACTTATGCTGGGGGCTATAAGAACCGTAGATGCTGACCACCTAGTTGGGTTAACTTGATGGCTAGTTTCAAGACAATCAACTTGGGTTTATAGGCTACCTTTCTGTTATCTGTGAGTGGCTTAGCGTAACCGATATAAAATACAATGCCAAAGGCAAACCGCTACGAACCTTACCATGGCAGAAACGCATTCGATGACTGAAATATGGCAGCAGGAAGAGTCCACATACATATATTTCTTATAATTTTAAGTTAGACTTCTTTTTTTTTGTTAGTATTTTTCTCTTTCTATCCCTTTCTGTCTCTTTTTTCGAATATGTCAGCGGCGTGCCGACAGACATTATAACAGTAGTACAATGCGCGAATTATCGTAGTTGTCGAATCGTCACGAAAATATCGAGGGTTTTAACATATCAACAATAATTACTTGATAATCACAAGAAAAAAAGAATTCTCTAGCAAACTTTTTTGACTTTAAGCGTGAACGGCATGTACTTGCATTGTACGGTAGACGCAGAAAGTGATGCACAGGAAACTATTGTAAGATAAGTTAACCTCCGTTTCGCTATAATCGACGCTTAGCTATCTTAATCTATATCCTCAAGTTAGGGTCTTAGCAATGAAGGATTCTACGAACCTTGTTACAGCAGTATCATGGCCCGCTTTGATATAGGTAGAACAATTCTGGATCTAGTAGAGGATATGAGCTTCACCCAGGAGATTAACATATTTCAGTTGGACACTCATCTGAATACCTCCGGTTCAGGTTCTTCTCAATTGTTTAGACCATCGGTCTTTCGCCCTTCCGCAAAACCGTGATATATTTTATTATGGGGTGGATTATGTCGCGGCTAAAAATCCAATTTACGTCATTACATATATCAATGGCTACTGTATTCAGCGATAAAGAATAGGGGCAAGCCGGGGCAAGACTCGGGGTATCTAATCGATATTAGAGGCTTACGGATGCGACTGGAAGTTGCACAAATCGCTGCAGCTGGCCAAGTTGGATATCATATGATTGGAAGAAGATTATGCAACACTGCTGGACTAAGATGAAATTAGTTGTGTCTGCAGGTCGAAGATAAAAAAAAAAAAAAAAAAAGCTGTCAATTTGAGAACTGTCAAGTATTGCATTCAGTCGAATGTATCGTTAAATATGAATAATAGACGCTGAGGCGTGGGGGGTCAATGGGGACCGATCCTAACTATTCATCTGTTACCTAATTTCAGTTCCTTCTGTTAACTAAAAAGATCTTTTCAGCTATTGAATATAGACAAAAGCTTCTTTATTTACACAGGCAATGTAATATGCGTAGACACCGTTACTTATGGCGGTAAATCATCGGAAACTATCGCTTTCAGCCCGTTACTTAGTTTTTACCGCACATAGCTTGCTTGTGACGCACACCTTGACAATTTGCTGTATAGGCAGAATTCTGTACAAAGAGTAGATATTATAGTATTAGATCCCCATGCATGCATGCATAACACTTACATCTCTTACTGAACAGAAATGTACAAGATTCGATGGATTGCTCTCCTGTTATTGAAATTGACGCTGGCAATTATGAGTCGAAAGCATTGTGCGGGTAGTCGAATACGATAATCATTATGTAGGTGCTTAGAAAACACTCGCGAGAACTATCCGCTAGGACATGTGAGTAGCCTGACTCTGAACCGCTCAAGGCCGTCTGTCCTTTATGCAGCGATGCGCCAAATGCGTCGAATCATCATTCCTTCTTCGGAAAATTCACGTTAATATATCACTGCTTGTTAGGTTCTACTCAAAAACTTGAAAATGTCCAACGTAGATTTTTCGAGCCGCCTGAAAACACCTTCATTGGCTGAAATTTCTTTATAGGGTATTTGGCTGTTACTAATAGATTCTGCTTGAACTCAAACTTGAATGCACATAAAGGGCAACGTTTCTGAGATCAACAGCAGTAATCTTTAGTTTAGATCCTAATCACGTTTAATAATGTATATCAGATAAGGCAAAGTAAAGGAGAACATAAAGGACAGTAAGTCGATAGCAAAATGCGACTGAATCATGCATCAACCGTCCTGATACACTATCATTCGGCAATCGGTCGGAGCTCGATTAACTTCCCATCAACGGAAACTCCTAGCTCGCACTATCAGTATCGTTTCTATTATATTTTAACTGCCAGAGGTATATTGGTTTCATTATAGTTGCTACAAATTGCTATCTTGTAACTAACTATGCAATACTAATTGTCCTGCTGCGAGCAAAATAGATGCAGGACCTTCTTGCAAACTGCTGTTAACCTTGTTGGCTACTGTTTGAGATGAAAGTGGCCTTGTCGAATTTTTGACCGATGGGATTCATGGTCTTGATTGTAATTGAAATAAACAGGTATTTACCTTTCGTTACGTAGATGTTCAACTAACCACCCTATAATCAAACTACTGTGTTGATCGTAGGAGGGGGCCAATATACGAAACAATGTTAAGCATCTTGCTTGAAATCAGGATGGTCTAGTTACATTATCCGACCTATTTTAGCCGTCAGGTATCAACCCTCGAAAATCGTCTCAAAAGTTCTAGATCAAATCGTCTGACCCCCTGAAAATGACCTATGCACGGTATTCTTCTGTATCTGCCACCAGCTACTGTGATTTTATATTCAGCGATGTTGAAAAATAGTTTACCTGCAACTTTTTAAATGCAAACTAATTAAATATATCGGCAGAAAACAAATAAGTATCTTCTTCCGATATTTAAGTGTCATGTAAGTGCCACACATTGAAAGGCTTTTGTGGGTCAATTGCAAACGACACGCCATTAACTGAGGCGAAGGGCTCTACTAGATAATGTGGTAGAGTGTGTTCTGGTCGCGCCTCTAGAAAATACTCTGCACAAAATAGGTCCCTGCGCCGTTGGACTTCTGGAGGTTCTATTTCATTACCTAAGCGAGATTTTGACGCACTTTAAAAATCGATTCGGAGAAAAGGTATAAGGTGCCGTTTAAGGCTGTTTCTACCAATCGATCGACTCCAGACTTCAAGGCAATAACGAATAAGCGAACCGCACTTACCGCAATCGTTTGTAGAGCGCAAACGGTGTCCATATGTTTGGCCTTGAATACTTGCAGGACATGGTGCTATATATAAGGCAGTGGAGGATGTTTACATGTAGGATGTTCATTTTTTAAGCTCTGGTTTTCCATTTACTAATTTATATATCTATCTAGAACAGTTACGCGCAGGTAACGACGTACGGTCGTGGAACGACGTTACCTTATTCTTTTTTTTTTTTTCTCTAATATTATTAGATCTAAGACTTCTTAAAATCGACCCTCACGCAGAATCGAGAAGCCCCTACATCGCAAAATTTTCAGATTTATCAGGCTGTTTCTTTTTACTTGACACAATAGAGAATCATTTACGTGTGTGGCTTGAAGATTCAGTATTGTTGATGCAAAGCTTTAACCTATGATTCATGGCCATTTTGGCGGCGAAATTCGCCAAAACAAGCTGAAGCATAAGATTCTGTTGCTCTCCTAAGAAATCTTTCTTTGACTGATGCTCATTTAAACTAAATGCGGTGTGTATCCGCATTTATATGTCCGGCTGTAAAAAATGTTATCCATGAAAAAGGTTCAGTGACTTTCACTACTTCCAACACAGTTTCTAGCAAATTTTTTGTCTTTATTTGTATTTCCACCTTGTCTTATCTATCCGAACCCCATTTTCTGGTTCTTTCATTTTTTTTATTGTTAAATTTATTAATAAAAAGGAGTTGTAGACTACGGCTTCGTTCGTTCTTGAAACCGTTTTTTCCGAAATCTTTTAGCTGGATCCGATCGCTTGGTGACCTAGCCTCTGTTTTCTTTCCTTTGTAGAAGTTGAAGCTGTTCCAATAAAACCAGCCATTGTAGAAAAGCCCACATACGACACGATATCAGGGACACAAATAGAAACCTTTGTGTAAAGTTTTTGTCTCTTTGCGCAAACTGGAAGCGTGGACACCCTTTCGGTTTGCACAGTATTTAACAATTCGGACAGCCGCACCTTCAGCTTGTGGCCAATGTTTTGTCTAGGGTTATGGCTACGTAAGTACCAAATAGGCTTGCATTTAGCGGCAACCTAGACGTTGGTTAACGGTGGTCTCCTCGGCTAGCGAGGTCTGTCAAGACCTAATCTAATTGACCTTGAGGGCCTTATTTCGTTCTTTTCGCCAACTTCCACACAAGAACGGTTGTTTTTTTCGGACTTGGCTCGACCGCTGTTCTTCAAAACGTTCCAATAAATGTTTTCCAGAAAAGGGTACGTTCATTCCGCGACTAATCCCCAAGGTGCCGACGAGTCAGAAACAGGTTGAGCTGCCATCTTGCACACTTGGCCAATATTCTAAAAGTAACAACAGGTTGATATATCTGTACTTAGATCGCGAAATTCCTCTGTTAGGTATGTCCCCCAGAAACAAATTTTACGCTTATCATAACGCTTATTAGTCTTCTACAGTACGCCAAAGGGACAATTACTGCGCTTAAACATTTTCCATTGTTATTTCAGATCATATTAAAATATTTCTGAATAGCTTATTAGATGTGGAACTAAATATAAACTTTATATCAAACTCTGATTCGTGGAAAATAATTATTCTCTACCGTAATAAACAAGTAATTTCGTTGTATACTGGACGCTGTTTAAAGCGTTTAGTATACAGCGAGATACACTGACGGCACCTGAGGGGCTGCCGCTTGACTTGATTAAATTTTTATCGCAGACGATTCCGTTAACTAGCAATAGATGCTAAGTATTCGTGAAGCTGAATGACAACGCAGGACAACGGAACCACCGTGTTCGCTTGCGTTGACCAGTGATTCTGTTTCACCTTACCCGTCACCTCGCTGGATCGGCGGACGCGCGTCGATGCTTTTTTCTGTGTAACTTTTAAATGTAGTTTGGCCTGCCAGCGCGAAACTTTAGAGACTAGAAACTGTGTCAAGTCATGATTAGATTCTTACGAAGCTCTCTACTATATTGCACATTTTTAGATAAGTCTTTCTTGCCGATAGAAGCACAATAAACCAATTTCAAATCGCGCAAATATACGCAAAAATATAAAATCTATATCCAATGTATATAATATGAAATCGCACTATTTCAATTATCTTAAGGTAATATTTTATAGTAACAATAGTTGAATAAAACCACTTTGTTTGTATTGGGTTTTAGCTGAAAACATGTTCTTAGGTTTAATATGTAAATAGAAATTACGCGCATCTATAAATAGGGATGACTTACTCAATGCTAGATAAACGAAAACTGCTGAAAACGCTTAATTTTAGAGAGACACGGCCATATGTTGTCCTAGACACTCGAGAGAATTCCCGCTTTAAGCTCGACCCGTTTTTTTTTAGCGTTATCTTCTTATCATTTCGAACGTTTACGGGCAAAACGCATCGCTAACAATTTTCATACAGCATGATGTGTAAAAATAACAGCATTTGGTTGGCATGAACAGGTTGCATATATTGCTTCGATTATGGGACCTTGAGAAAAAGTAAATGAAGCTAAGTTCTTTTAAATTATCGACGAAATGTATTTTTAGCTAAGTTTCTAAATACGGATTATATGTGATTCTCTTAAGTTTGGGCTCCGCAAAATTAGAGAGTGTGACAACTTACAAACCTGAAAATTAGGAGCTCGAAAAATTAAACATTTAGCTAAAAAAGAAAAATTTGAAAAATTCTTAGCAATTTTCAGAAAAGGAAAGAAAACTTTCGTTGTAAAATATCTTTAATATGGTCACTTTTGTATCATCGCTCCTTGATACTTAACCGATTCTCGGTAGGAAAACAATTTGACACAATTTGGCCAAAGGTACTAGAGCTAACGTAAGTTCCGTGGTTGTTTGCCCTATATCGCTATTTAGATCTGATTAAAGAAAACGATTTATGTCCAAGTCTGTTAATCATATATTGATATTAAGGGGAATTTTCATTCCCCCCCCGCCCCCCCCCGCATTAGTCATGAAATTTAAAAGCACACTCACGTTCCATGGTGTGTTCATCTGACTGACAACGGCTTTATCCGTTAGATCACTGCGTTTCTATGTATAGCTGTGTTGTCCTTTGGAAGACACGTGTTCGTCCGTTACGGGTGCTTGTGCTCAGTGGGGCATAAGTGGGCTCAGTACACATTAAGATCACCGCAAAATTCAACACTGTATCATTCTCGTCATGTACACACTTGATGCCCCAAGTGATACTAGTTTTTAATATTGAACAACGTTCATTCGAGTACCGCGTGAGACCCTAATGTTTTGCTTTTACATCCGGTGTCGCTTTTAGGCGTTCCATCAGACGTCTGGCTTCCAGCGTAAAACAAAGCGTGTCTGTGTCCGGGCTCGAGCCTAGACTACAACGGGTCCCTAATATCAACAGGCAAATATTTTACATTTACGTCTCGCACGGAACCTATAATGACTGAAGAGGGGAATATATACTATTATGAACGATTTTGGAAGTATATTTTTCTAATGCTGCGCTTTCGTCAGCTTTAAAACCTCATTCGACGGTAAATTTCATACGATTTACTTTAAGTAAGTAAGACAGGAGCCGTCGACAACAATCAGTCAACAATGAAGAAGGAATCTATTATTCTTGGGAGTTGTTATAGACCCGATGCTTAGCCCAGTCGGAGGTCGTCAAATCAGAATGGGTTCAAATTATTTAATCTGAAATTAAAGGTGGTTTAATTAAAAAACATACCTGGCGTCAACAAACAGTCAAGGTAATGTATTGGAGAATAATCTACTTAACTAGAAACGTCAAATTGATAAAATATTTATATACCCTACGTTTATAATTAATATTTACGTATACCACTCGAAAGTAACAGCCAAACAAATAATCGACAAGAGCCCCAGCCATAGAAAGCGATGTCGAACCTTCAAGCTGCTATTCTCACATTTGTAGATGTTTTCTAAAAAAAAACATTAGTTTCAATGATTGGGGACCTGTCTCGTAAGATATTTTCGGATTAGGTAACTCGCTTTTATCTATTTTTCGGCTCGCAAAACACAAAAGTATGAAATATGAAAGTAAAACCAATCCTCTTTACTTATCGTAATTCGAAATAAGGCCATTCTACTATCTGTGTATATCATTCGTATAAATATAGAAACAGCTGTTTCGCTTCCTTTATTTAAAACCATTCGTTTATATGAAGATACGTCAGAATTGATATTTCTCTAACAGTGATGAACGTTTCCAAATAAAGGCTTACATGAGCTTAATGAGCCGAAAACATTTATGGAACCGTTTCGATTCCTTATAATT
This sequence comes from Varroa destructor, assembly GCF_002443255.2. Classification (NCBI taxonomy): domain Eukaryota; kingdom Metazoa; phylum Arthropoda; class Arachnida; order Mesostigmata; family Varroidae; genus Varroa; species Varroa destructor. The sequence continues at coordinate 15,173,103 of NW_019211460.1, read as the reverse complement.
CAATACTTATATGAAGAATATAATTGAATTGACCACAACATAAACTCTTGTGCAAACTTAATATAAAAATTAATTACGTACAAGACTTGTGAAAGAACCAGCTATACCTAGCGGAAGCCGTATCTCTTTTACAGTCAGTAAAATATTTAGTTTATAATTATTTACATATTCTAGAAATCTGCAGTATACCATCCCTTCAGGTTTGCATTTTTTTCGAAGAGCTATTGATGTTACCTTTTAAAACGAGTATTTAAGCCACGTGCAGACCTTACATTTTAGTTGTGGCCGAGAAATTTAAGGATCAATGAATAGGGTAAAAGTGAGTTTTCTGTTGACACATAATTCACTTGCCGCTAGAGAAGCCAATTGCAAGAATATCGACGTGAAGAGAAACCAGCAAAAACCTGGGCCTTCAATTTTTTAAAGGAAAATCAGTTAAAACTATTTCTTGAGACAAAAGGTTTTTCGAAATTTTAATTAAGCTTGTCTCTCGTAGATGCAGCTTTTCTGATTAGCGTCCGTACATAAAGCCTTGTCCGCCTCCGAGCTGCGCCTATGAATACAAATCTTTTAAGTCAGCCACTTCAAAAAACTTGCCTCATAGTGTTTCGATCATTAATTGCAGATATATATTAATATAATTATCTGTTATAGAACACCTCCAGATGCCTCACGCGGTGCTTGGGTTTCAAACTAACTTATCCGTATTCGCATATTCAATCTTTCACATAAGCGCTTCTTGTCGAAAAAAACGATAATTAAAAACAGGCCGCGTCTGGCATATGCGAATTTTTTTCACTACCCTCACACAGAACTTTGCCATCTTTGTGTTTAGCTAAACGTTGGACGCGGATTTCAATATAAGCTCTTTACAGTGGCTTAATTAAGATTATATCCAGTAAAACTAACCTCTATATGAATACTTGCTAAGACTGTTTACGCACGATCTGCGGCTATTTGCCCTAGATACAATGCTGCCTTCCATAACCAAACAAAGAGTAAAATGTGAGAAAGGCTATTTATAGAAATAGGTTGCCCACTTTGCAATTGATCGATGTATATCGCTGCGTAAACAGACTGTGTGTCAGATGTCCATATAACCGTAAAGCCCTTGTTGACCTCATATAAGCTTAAGTAGAAGAGAATCTGTTTTTTGTTGATCTGACAAACTTTGTCAAGAAGCTATGAAGATAATATAGTAAGCAGACAGAACACTTTTTTACGATTAACGCATTCCTAAGAAAAATAAGGGTACGATGCAATGGTATATAAGGCCTCGAAGATTCGTCTAAAAAATAGGACACGAGAAGGCAGGTAGTCGGAATTATAACGAACGTTGTGTGTATGAAGGTAGCATTATCTATAGACTTTCAAAAATAACTGAGGTCTCCATGACAATGCGTAATTAGAGCAATATTGTCTTACATTTTCAATCTCAAACTGGAAATTAGAATGAAACCGACTTTCCTTTTTAACACGACTGTAATAAAAACCGTAGCGAATTGAAAGTGTGTTAACTTTAAGTTGAAATTGGTGCCCTGGTTATCCAAATAGCCAGGCCGTTGTTGCAAATCCTTCGACAATGGTAATCTACCTAAATAGAAATGGACGTTTTTAGCGGAAATACAACTCGTTATTGTCATATGGACAAACGCAAGCGTTTTTCTTATGTGATTTTTGCAATGCACGAATTTTACAACCTGGGACATTTTTTCGTCAATGTCTGACTTCGGGATCGCTGCGTCTCGCATTAAGATCTCTCAAAATGTCGATCACGGTTTCTTTATAACCATAAATATATCTGTTTATTTAATTCATAAAATCCCATATGGCTATAATAAAGATTTCGTCACGATGCGATCACATAGAAAAGCTATCGTAATGAGAATGTGCTTCATAAATCGCGTCAAAATCTTTTCTATATGAACCAGTGTTCCATTATGAACTAACAAAGGCCAGTATACCTTGGCCTAACAAAACGAAGACAGTTATAGATTTATTTGGTGTTGAGGATTAGGTCATATATAGACTAGTCTATCGGAACTAGTAGGTGCTAAAAATAGCACTAACAACGGAATTATGTAAATAGGAATAACTAAGGAATTGTGTAAATCCAAGAGGACTGTCGATAATAACAATACGCACTGTGCGATTCAACGTCTCGTTTTGACAGTGATTGCTAAATCGGCCAGTTAGGTAAACAATCAACAAAGTATTGCATTAGTCATAGGGTTAGCAAAGCCCATTTCACAAAATTTAAACCTAGACAACTCGGATCTGAATTAAAGAAAACATTTCTATGGCACATAGCCATTTTGCAAATAAAACTATTTATCAATAAATAGAATCTGACCAATGACATCTGTGCGATAGGGTGTTGCTGTGAAGCGAGCAATTGTTCCAAGACTACATTAAGGTATGTTTCACATCTATGACAATCATTAGTACTATTTACCTCATGAAGCCTAACTCACTCTTCACGTCGACATTCCATTATGAACCGACCTTCTCTCTAGCAAAAAACGCTTTTATCATGAGTTCTTAATTTTGCTGGTTTATCGACAGAAAAAGTGCGCCAATTCCAATTTGTATAGGGTAAGAAACGATCAGGACGAAAAGGCTAGGAAAAAAAATTATCCTTTACTTGCCGAATTCACTGTTTGCTAGTGATAACAAGGTTTTTCATGCATTCGTCCATCGATTCCCTATTATAACGTATTTAACGAGTAATGCGTTTATTATCGATTTTTCCTTAGAACAAAAACAAAAGAACAGGCTCAAAGAACCAGTAGATGTTCGGCCTTGTAACGCCAGTTAACGCCCGCTGAAGTTTTCAAGCTGTTCGTTCATTGACAAGTTTTCCTCGTGCTATCGGTAATAAGAAAAAAGGACTGCTTAACTCACTATACAGTTTCCCGTTGTTGTCGTAAACTATTGATGTCGTCGTAGTTGAGGACAGTATCCTTTGTAAATGTCATAAATAGCAACACGCTATGAGACATCTAAATTGCTAAGAAAAAGGCGGCTTATTCGAGTAGAACTCGCAAGCAAGAACATCTCCACCCAATTTGAATTGGTAACGGAAAGTGTGCCACCCACATCGACCCACAAAACACCATATATGTCATGTACGTTATATATAAACTAGTCACTAGCTTGATATTGGCCATAAATAAGTGATTGGTATACGCCAAAAGAATCGTCTATTGCACACAGAGAACTGCGAAAAAGATAACAAACAGACTAGCATTACTAACACATCTATACATCATCATAAGCTTGCCATAGCAAAAAAAGACGCGCCTTTACATACTAATAAAACAATCAACAATATTTATTTTTATTCATACGGCGTACGCTTTTCGAAATTACTGAGATGATCGACAATCCAGGGGTTGAGCTTAAATGCAGATATCTCCTAGCAACCATCTGGCAGCGCCTTTTCCTTTTCATTCTCTTTTAATCATTGCAACGCTTGGGAAAAACTTTTCAGGTTAGCGCTCCGAACTTCCATTTTGCGCGTTAACGTCAGCAGCGGCAAATCGGTGATTTTCGTTGGTGGTCACCGACATGGTCGACAGTAGCCAAAACGACGATAACCATAGTGACATTAATAGTAAAAATAAGCAGCATTAACTGAGCGGGCAGGCCATAACAGTCCCGAACGGCCTGGTCGGTCTTGACTACCACTAACGCTTCGGCGTCCACACAACAAACGCTCTGGCTGCTACTCGCGTTGATAGCAACGAGAACAAGGCGCGGGTTTATTGTTTTCGCTCATTTCAATGTTTTTGTGCGTAGCCGGACCCTGGCTTCAGACAGCTGGAATATTAGCTCGTCTTTGAAGGCGCGCGTTCAATGGGGTTACAACACCCCGACACTTTGCTCAAGCCAAAAATTCATACTCTATCAGTAACGCCAGCATCGGAATCAGCGAGGCCTATGTAATCTTTTCTTCTCGAAATCGTTCGTCGTTAGTTCTAATGCTAGGACGTTTACAGAGTGTGGGATCCGTGTCGTCCTCGTGGGGCTAGATAAAATTATGGGGGAATCAAAGCCAAGCGGAAGGAGTGAAGGAAAGGCAGAAGACATCGGAAAACGAGAACTGAGAGGGCTGCCTGAATCTGAAAGGAGAATTTTTGTTGAACTCTCCGAGAAACTTTTGCCGACCGCGAAAACAACGAGGATACGAAACCTCCGTAATTTCTATCGAAAGCTTCCTTGGACACGTATCTTTGACAGGACATTGCTAGGCAGTAGATATCGTTCGGCAGATACGTTGTTCACCGTGGCCTTACGACCCTGGCTTCGAAATCTAAGATAGCATTTTCTCAGAAGTTGTCACACCGAACACCGATCAATATATGGATAGTAAAAAAAATATTGAAATATCGATTGGAGCTGATTGACATGTTCCATAAGACGGATCCACGAAACTAGCGATCAGAACGGGGCACAGGCATTATTATGTACTGGATTGTCTAGTTGGAGCGGACGTTCAACGGTCCACGCCCATCTCATGCGGGAGCTTCATAAAGTGTATACCTTGTAGAAATAAAAAAACAATATATTTCAATTTGCTGCAATGAAACGGCTTCGTGTGTCATTGACAAACAAGCCCAAATCTGACAGTGGCTTGACCACTGCACGAATACATGCCATAATTTATCGCTAAAGTTGGACATGTTAAACAGCTATGACATAAACTGAGACATCCAACCAATATTCAACGTTATTATCTTCAAACTTGCAACATATGTTGCTATTAGTAGGCTCTAAAAGCATCCAATATTGACGACCTTATCGAGCTGTAACATTCATAGTGAGATATTTGCTTTTGGAAAATCTTAGGGATCACTTAACACTTACCAGTATATCCTATTTCTGTTCCATACTTTATTCGCTCCCGTTATTAGATAAGTTATCTAATTTAGATAAGTTCTTTGGGCTGTCGTTAGAACAGCTAACTAGCACTAAACAAACAGCCCCAACAGAACTACTAGACAGACTTAAATCCTTGCGTTGAGTTTGTGCAAAGCTACGCACGACTGGAGCTTAGCATTTCACAATCCATCGTACCTCCAAACTATCAACCAACAAGGCCGGTTGTCAAATGTTTTTTTTCTAGACACAGGCAGTGTTCAAGAATAAGGGCATAAGTTAGGTTTTAGTGGTAAACAGGGAACGACCTAATTTTGATGAACTATAAAACCGAAACTCTTGATGGCTCGACATGTCCGTAGTTCATAAGCAAATAATTTTTTGCTAATTAGCAATAGATGTTTATTTAAAAAGAAACGTTTCATGAAACCGCAACTGCTTTCTGAGAGGCTCAATAGAAGATTTGAAAATTCAATTTAAGAGGCTTTCTTACCGAATGAAATACTCTCGTTCGAACGACTCGTTTCCTAAGGGTTTTTAGACGTTGAAAAAATTAATATATGTACTTGGATTCACAATTAGTAGTTGGATTTCTTCGTTGAACCCTAATAATTTTGTTTTTTATAGTATACTTTTTATGTTTATCACTCTAACTGAATTAAACTAGTTATGTCAGTCGGCAAAAATAGATTTCTTTGTGCGACGGATCTGTGGCTTAGTTCTGGGATTTCGCTAAACGCCTTTTCACATCCGTGTCTAAAGAACCTAGGTAAATAAATCTTTTTCAACAAGATCTTTATAGGGGCTTTACGGCAAGTCCCTGCGAGCTCTTTCTAACTAACCCCATGGTAAAATAGGCAGGAAAAACTAAATAACCTGGATTCTATTTTAATTAGCCTCCTAGCAAATAACGAATATCGTTTTGCTAATTTACGACTCCGCCTGGCATACATCTACATTTAGCTAATTACTTTTTCCGTAATGTCTTCCTAGCAATCATAAATACATACCAAAGGGACCAGGTCTGCTGTTCCTATCGAACGATTTGTTTGTCGGTGCATTTAAAACTAACAGCTACCGTATGTGTGATCCATTTCTACTTTTGCTTTCTTGCATCAGTTTTTTTTCATCGACAATTAGTCGTAGCTTTAATCAATTGACTGTGTCACATCTATTATCTACTGCATAATAGCATATTCCTGGTGTTATAATCTGTCTCATTTCTACCGCTTCTTTGTTGTTGCTCCTATTCTAAAAAAATTCAGCGTTTGTTATTTTGCACCTCCTTCGGGCTAAAAACCCAAAAGGCAACAACATGTGTGGGGCATTTACACTATGTAGAGATGCTGCATATGCGATCTGTTCTTGTGCCTTACAACTGTGGTTCTCTTGATAAGCAATCGACAGCCTAAAGCTAATATAGGCCGCTCATTGTGATAGCTCCATATCAGCATCTGCCATACGGCGACAGACTCATTTGCCTTAGGGCAAAGTACATCACGGCCACACCAACTATTTACTGTGCAGAAGGAACAATCATCCAAACGAGGAAGAGGACAAATGCGAAATATTGATGTGTATGTCCATGTTTTTCGGCTCTGCGAGAAGGCCATGGCCGTCCATGTGAGTCGGATGATAGCATAAAAATTAACATTCACCGATCCATACACGCGTTCTGCGGCGAAGACCGTTTGGCCTGTAACGAAAAGTGGTGCCATCTTTCCATAATGGTGATGCACTGGTACATGCACATAGTATGAGTGTCTGTCTATGTCTTGATGTGAGAAGGTTCCTTACTATGTAAATCTGCCTGATGCTCTCAACTTCCGACTAGTCCTGAAGATGGCTGTTCATTGATTCGTCCCACTTTGGAAATGATGAGAAGCCACGAGCGCGGGGTACATATCGCCAGAAAAGCTTTTCGTGTCTCTATCTGACCCACAAAAGCCACTGTTTCTCCTCAAGCAACGCGCAAAGGACAAACTGTGATGCCGAGAATGAAATGTGGCTTAGCCATGATTTATTGATAATCCAAGATAAAGGACTGCGCAGTTGAAAAAACAGCAAGCGCATATTTCTAAAGAAGCCTGCCGTCCTAAAGAAAGAGGTCTGTTATTTTGCTAGGTACCATTCTTACATTTCATACAGTTCCTCCTTTAAAAGAAATTGCCTCAGAGGAAATTATCGAAAGCTACTGTCGAATCATGGAGGTGTGCAGTTATCGATGCAAAGGTTTCTTTCGAATCCAATATTGCAATAATTCAATCGAATATTTGACACGGTTTGCCAAATTGGCCAGAAAGAAGAATAAAAAAGCGCTAATTAGTTGTTCGACGTCCACGAATACCTGGAGCCCTTTGACTTTGACCTGATGTTTCTCGGAGAAAAGTCTGTTTACGACAAAATGAAGTCAGACGTCAGATTTTTTTTTGTTTAAAATAATCACGACACATAAATAGCAAATAATCTTGCTATACATTACTTTTAGCTAGTCTAAGTGTAACAGAACTTGGTGCTGAATTAAAAATACCGTTTGATAAAAAAAAAAAAAAAAAAAAGCTTGTAGCTAAGTTTCCTCTGTGAAACACCCGCTCTTCAAAGTTGGACTTAACACAATAACAGATGTAAGCATTTTGTATACGTTTAGTCGTCGTAAATACTTCACCGGGCAAGAAATACGTGAATAAAGCCATGTAGTACATAGCTCTAATGCAGACCTTCTAATAATCGTAGTACATTGGCGGTATCAAGAAATACTGCCAAATGCAATCGTGTAAATCCCAAGGGAGAACTATTGAAATGGTCGTAGGGTGATCCAAGGGGAAAAGGCTGCAAGATGCGGCCAAACTGCTAGATGACTAGATGAATTGTGCAGATTAGGGCCTCACTACTGAAGAGTAGCTGGATTGCTGGCATTGAAGAAAGGGCAAGAGCTGACAAGAGACAATGCTTTGCCAAGCTACATCAATTTGAGTCAGTCACGAGGCACGCAGGGAAAACTTATATCAGTAGTGTTTGCTGAGATTTACGAGACAAGCCGCTATTTGCCTGACCCTGAGTTCGAGTAGTCGACAACGATAATAACTGAATTACTTAACATGGCCAGGATGATCGGCATGGCATCTTGTATCTTCTCAACAACAGTTGAGAAAAATAATGCACAATTGAATACTCATACTTCTTAGAATAATTACTTACTTCTGTACTATGTTTATTGTGCTAGGGTTATTGACAACGAAGTTTGCCGAAATTTAATCACTGGCTGAAATGAACGCGTGCTTTGCCGTTACAAACAGAATAAGATCACTCCACCATATCTGTCCTAGTACGGCAGACGTCAGGTCGGACAGGCGTAATGCAAGGCATAGACAGTACGATGCAGCCAGCTATGTGTCGTGTCCTCTTGTTTATTCAGGCACACATGAGTAATCACTAGAATAAGTAACATGTGACACGCAGTTTAAGACTGCCAAATTACATCATTATCGAACAAGGTAGAAAACTTTTTTTCTTTCATGTATTACTCAAAGGGCTGCATATATTACAGTGGGCCACCATTGTAAATAGCGCACTCTAGTGAGGTGCCGCTTAACCACAACCGCTATTCCAGACTGCAAGTTAATTAAAGTAACTAACCGGTTCTGACTAATTTATGTAGAGACAGCCAAAGAACATGACTAACTTTTTATATAAATAGTTTAAGTTTTGAAATTACGAAACTTTAGAGTTGTCCATAGAATTCAGCGACTCAGCTACTCTAACAATAGTCGCCAGCTGCTATGAAATGCACAAACGCTGTTACGACGCAATAGCCTTGACAGAACATTTTACTCAAGTAATTAGTATTTGTAGGGGCCTCAGATTGAGGCCAGTTTCGGCCATCATTGATTTACGAGTTCCACTCAAATGTTGGATGTTTATAATTTACTATTACAAGATAGATCTCACTATTTTTTGCTTTTCAGAATGTCTTTTTCTTCTATAAGAAAAAAAGACGTCGCTCGCGTTGGATGTGTCCATTTTGAATTGTGTTTCGTTTAGAAAAGGACGGGGCGACGCAATCGAGTGATAATGCTTGAGAATCGATTCTCCGATCGGACGACTCAAAATCCATTACACAACGTACCACCTAGAGGACCTCAAAAAACGTTTCCTTATGTAGGAAAGCGAGAGAAGCAAATTTAAGGTCTTGACAAACAAATGTATAGCTCATACTGATGTACATAGTGTCCTAATCACAGTGAACCAAGTGACCCTGCTGGTGCCCTGCTGTCGCTAATCTATTGGCATCATAGATCGATCGTCTATATATACAATATATTTTGATACCTTTTTATTTTAACCAGCAAAGTTTAAATTCCGAATCTAAAAGATGCGATAGTAAGGCTAGATACTATTAGTAAGTTTCTAGTTGAACCAATGTCAATACTAAGACGTCGTCAAAGCCTTCTCGTTTAAAAGCAAGCAAACGTAGATGCCTTAAAATCCATGCTGCATTTTGCGTTCGATATTACGTTGTCTATACGTGCTGTTGCACGCGCTTTAATTTCCAGAAACCTCAACTGAAATTGTATATACATCTTTTTTTTTTTTTCGCTGTATTTATATAAATCTTACAGCTCAATGAAATGGCATATATCTATCTGATATGTAACAGAACCGACGCATCTGGAAGACAAATCATATCAAAATGTATGTATTGATAAGTGACTCTGTCTTGGGTAGTTTCAAAAACTGCAGGTCTACTTTTATTGGCTTCTCGCGAAAAAATGCAAGCAGTTTCAAACTAGAAGATACCAGATTCTACTGCCTGCTTTCCGTTGTAACCTCGTTGGCCAATAAACTGCTCCAGGCCATATGACATTTTTTCTTTAGGTATTTATCCGTGATGCCTTTGGCACGTATTAACCCGTAAATGAGATAGAAGCAAGAGAGTGGTAGAGTGGACATTAAATGTTGATTGGCGGGTTTGACGATCAGCACCATATGAAGATGGCCAATAAATTGAGCGTCACAAGAGGGCTACAATATAAACGGTATCCGTCGTAGAACACATTTTGTTATAGGGCTACGTTGATTACTGACTTTTCGTAGAGCTTACGGTCCAAGACACAGAACGCCGATATTTGTGAAGCGATAAATATCCGACATAATTAGATACATTTGATCCTGATTACAATAGCTGCTATGGTATTATCAGCTATTTCTAATTTATAAAAGTGCTGCCTAACCTATTTGAGAGCATGGGAATGAGGAGAAGTTTTCTTAGTAAGTCTTTGCCGAGCAGATATTCTTATAGAATTTATATGGACACCTTTGTTATACGGTTCAGTTTTCGAGTGTACGTGCAAGATAACCAGATGTATGCGCTGATAAATGTCAACTGACGTATTGTCGGAAAATCTTCAGCCCGGATAAATAATAATAGCCCGGACATGGCACAAGTTAAAGAACAGCTGTTTTTAAATGACTAAAATAAGGAAAGATAGACAGAAATTCGCGGACATGCAGAGTATGTGACCGATTTCATGATTTTCACACTTTTTTCAGTAAGGCCATACAAGGAGAAGGATTCCTTGGACCTGAGTATGAGCAATCGGCCTTTTAAGCTTTCCTTTTTTGCGTGTTATAGGACCTGATCTGGCGTTCTGGTTATCGCGTGTTAAGGAGTAACAATTTACAGTACTATTAACTAGCACTCTAAAACGAGAAATGGATTCTTGCTATAAGAAATGTGTTGTGTTAGCGATTTACTGTGTCATAAAGCAATCTAACTATTTAAACACCTATGCGCGACAATTACACGACTTCTTTAACAGTCTTTTAGGTACAGGTCGGTTAATGATTGATACGAACCTGAGAGCCAATTCATTTTTTGTGTAGTGCCGACTTTCAGTATCCCAAGCCGCCAATGGTTGCCTTTTGCAGAACTTTAACAACGGGTACCTAGGAATGATCTTAATATCACCTTGTTAATAGCATATCAAGCACGTGCTGTCCATTGGATAGGGTGTTGCTAACTTTATCAACCATAGCTTTTAGTTCAGTCTAATTTGTGTGGGTACCTACCGTTTTCTTTTAAACATTTTTGTATTACAAACTACAGTGGCTAATCTATACTTATCTATTGAAAGCACATGTGTACAGGAAAAATCACCGGCAAAGTTGCTACAATCGATTAACCGCTGCTAGATTATCGTTCTCTCTATTCGTTCCGCCGTTCATTAATAATCCGGGCAACAAATACAATGTCAGTTACTGCTCGGCCGACCGCTTGGAATCAACGGAACGATCTTGTTCCTGAGGCCCACTAAGCAACAAGCGGAGAGACGAAGTGGCGATATGGAATAGGGGATAATTATCAACTCCAATTAATTCTTTCAAATAAACGATAACAAATCATTTGTCAGCGCAAAGTATGACTCCGATCGCCACGTGAGCTGTTTAACACGAAAATACTACCAATGGAAATGCTCTTTTACGTGAGACATCGTGGTCCGAGGCCCATAAACAAATGCAATTAGCACTCTATTGTTTCGCGCTGACATTTACCGCTGCGACCAAGTCATTATCAGGGTCAACCCTTTCGGGCAAAACCCTTCTAAAGCCGATCTAATCAACATCGTCAGATCAAACGCCCATAGTAGTTAGTCATCCCACGGTGTAAGCATTCACAAAACAACCCATATTACTATCGGTGTACTTCTAGTGGGTCATCTTCTCTACCTGAAACGTTTGTTCGTTTTGCTGTGAAGGCTGCTAGCGATTAGTATGAACAGTGCCTCATTGGCGCGCGGAGAACAACCCGCTAAAGCGGCAGTTCCCGCCACTAAATCATACTATAGGTGGCGCGCAATTTAGATTCGTACTACGTAAGCAAACAACCGTAGTGCATATGTATGGCTACTCTCATATTGCGTCTGCTATGTTGTTACGTATTATTGTTAATGCGAGATTAAGTATGGCTCTTGATAACAAGCCTCGGTAGCAACTGGCCTTTTATATCGTCCAACGAGGATACGAAACAGGACATCTAGCTTATACTTGAAGGCATGCATTACAAATTAACTCGATGTTAATAAATAGCAGGACGAAGATTATTTTTTACTTGTTTCTCTATTGTTATGTTAGTGATTTTCGCTGGTTACTGAGTTGTTAATCGAGCATAGTGTACGTTTTGAACGAGGTTATTAAGTCATGCGATACCTTTACTTATACAGATTATGGGGCCCTTATTATTTTGTACGGTATGTTTATTGATAGACGTATGCAATATCACCAGGGTTACGTATAAGGTTTAAGCGTAAGCTCGTCATAATTATAATTTTTATATCATATTCCATAAGGGCGGCGCGTTAAGATGTTTTCTGTATTCTCTTTATAATAGTGACAGCGTTAGTTCACTCTCAGTACCGCTATGGTATTGACCCTAAATCTTTTTAATCTATTTATGCTTAGCCATAACTCAGAATACGTAGAAAATCCATATCATTAATTCCCAACATCCAGTGACCCCTACCCGTCCTTTTTTTGTTCCTGCTTATCATCAAATCATCGCTGCACTGACAATGCACCGTTCATGATATTATCGAAATTGAATATCCCATGCCCCTCTAGCATTAATCTTTCTTGCCAAACATGGACCCTGCCCCCGGATCCAGAAGGCCAGAAATGAAGACTACTTATCCCGCTACGTTAGCAACTCTTGGACGGTGATACATATTCCGGGCAACTTCTCTTGTGCGTCTCTACTCCAAACATAATAAAAACACTCATTCAGAATTCCTATATAGTTTCTACCCAGCCTCAAACAAATTGCATGCCGTTTGTCCTTGGGTGACCTGTGACACCTGCAGTTATTCATTAGCTGCACGAGTCCCTATCTGTATGCATCCTTTTAGCTTGTTCACTTCGAAGTTGGATACACTTTGTGGGCATACGGAAACGCTATTTCTTCCGGTTTACGAGAGGATTTTAGCATCGCTCGGCTAACGTTTCATAGTGCTCACTGCTCCTTTAGCCAGAGAGCTATCACAGAGACCACTCAAGTGATCGAGCTTCCTTGGACTCGATCTTTTCGCTCTAATGAAGAGATTGCGACAACAATGCTGTGAATGGCTCTCACTACAGCGGTATCAATACGTCAGTAGTCGCGACAGAGAATTAAAATTGAACGTGGGCTTAAAAGGCTAAATAAGTCATATACTGTAGCATCCATTATGTATCTATTCCTTTCTCGTACTCGTACTTTAGGTTTAGCCTTTTTCCCCTAAACTCTATAGCCTGCTATTATCGGTTTATTGCCATGGCGACAGGCTTTCACAGCCCGTAAAGTATTTCGGCAAAAAAATCTATCTTAACCGTGACATTTTCCCTCCCCTTTCCATGTCGTGGGTTTTAATACACACCATACGATAAAGTTTAGTTTGCTTCTTTTCGCGCAGCATTTTACTGCTTCTACTACTATTTCTATTCGTAGTCTATTGCCGTCAAAAGAAATAGCCTTCTAAGGCCCCCTCCGCAACTTCGTATGCGCGTGCTGTGTGGTTTGCGCGCCTAATAACTACCGACCGTCACCTCGCCGACGGGTCCTGAAAAAATACCCCTGTTACGTCTCATATGATACACGTACTCGTGGAGTACACAGGAACAGACTATTGCTATATGTTGTATTCGTCGTTTGCCCCCTGCACCGCATCACCTAGTCGGTTCCCTCTTGGAAACCCTTGCCTCAACGTCATATCAATATTATATGAATGTGACTTTGGAGATGAAAACATCGCCAATGCCGAGCCCCGTAAATAGAGGTGAGACATATAAAATAAATAGAAATAATATAGAATTGCCTCTTTTCGTTCGTCAACATGCAGCGATATCTATCGACACCAACCAGACCCGTAAATGATATAATGCAATTTGAACCACCGCTTGCCACTCTCTGCCACGGTATACGGGCTTGTGGATACGTATGAAGCCTGACAACTGCGCCGACAACTGCCAATAATCTGGACAACGCTAATTCAACTGCAGGCATTAGTTAAACAGGCTGAATATCGGTGGACACGTAGGCGGGCATCGACCAACGAAGGTGATTTAGGGCAATCCAGATATAGCGGAACTAGTATAAACTAGACGCAAAGGGAGTGACGTCGAGTTGTCCAATAAGTATTACTATTATTATTATTAGCACTACCTGTGAGGTTATTGTTGCTCACATATGCGGAGCTAGTAGTTTGCTACGGTGCTGTTTTAACAGGAACAATATTTTACCAGTTGCGTTAAGTAGCGAAGTGAAAAAAGTTACAGTTCCTGCTCCCATAGAAGGACCTTCTGAGATCAATGTATGTTTGATATGTTATCTCTATGTAAAAGGCAATTCTAGTGATTTTTCAATTGTTGCCATGTTGTTGAACGATGACAGGTACTACGACTATGGGTTGTTCCTCTCAGAATATAATTACTGAAAATAGCTGCTCGTAAAATAAAGATCAGGAATAATGCAGTAAGCACTGTTATAGCTCTAATACCGATTATAGTCTTTTCTTTTTGCAAGTTATGGCTATTATTTAGCTGAAAATATTAAGGAAATAAGTAGTCGTAACATGATTTACGTTTATCATCTTCAGTTTTGTACTTATTTGAACTATAAGAACCTTCAAATGCTTCACTCCGAACTCGACCAATATACCTTGCAAGAGAATCTGAATGAAACGCTTTAATTTCTCCTGTTAGCGCAGGCACTCGAAAATTCTGATCAATACACTGTACAAACTTGTTGGGGTAATAGTGCATTGTTGCTCAATTGTGGCTTACAGGACCCCTTGGTTCAGCCTATCTGTCCTAAAGAATTAATGTTATTGTTATCTAAGTACCGTTGTCAGATCCGTAACGGACACGCAAATAGTTTTCACCATTTTTTTAGAGATTTGAAATAATTATTCGTGCATATTATCGCTCGCATGAAGCAAACCCCCCAGAACTTCATTATTGCAACATAAACTATTGTCAAAAAGGTAAGTATTGCTAACATGGAAGGTTAATGTCGATACTATGAGCTTAGACAACTGACCGCTAGAGCCCTGGCCAAAAATGTAGGATGTCTTCTTCGAGGAGATGGAATGATGGTACTATGCCAACGACGCTGAAGTGATATATATTGAGTCTGCGTGCGAAGCCAAACAGGCACACCTCACAGGTTACCATAGTTGGATTACTATATAATAATAATAATAGATCCATGTCTATGTAGGTATATCATTTGAAAAAATCTATTGTTTCTAATTATTTCGAATAGAAACAGCAAAAAAAAATTGCGAAAACGCAATAAAATCAACGCTATAGTAATCTATCGGGTTACGGAATTTACGTACTTCGAAATGCGATTTCTTCTTCTAATGTATAATTGTAGCGCTATTGCTTACGTGTCTGTTCGTAGGGCTCTTGTTAGTTGCCATGGGTTTACGCCTACTAAGTATGTTATTATTCTTGGCATTCTCGTGTGATATGAGATCATTCCCACATATTGTTATGTGTGTAGATTATTTTATGTGACCTACGTCCCATATTATGAGCTGCAACACACTGGGCCCGACATAAAGCGACAAATAACAACATTAATAATAATAATAAGATAACGTGCAGATTAAAAACACCGCAGTTCATACGATCAGCATGTACGTTAGACATGACTATCGTTTCGAAGAGGTACGCCTGTTCAGCTTTGGTGACTTTCCTTACGAGATCTACACGCAAGGCTTTCTTACCATTGCCGAGTTTCTGGCCCGAACATCTTCGAAACATTTCACCCGAAAAAATCACTCTTTCAGTACCATTCAATTCCTTTTTATAGTTTTTTTGGAGTTCCGCGCCTCCGGAGCAGGAAGCTATGAAGTAAAGCAATTGGCCAATAGTCCCGTAATTAACACAGGTATACCGAAAACGTATTTCACATACGTGATTAACACATAGGAAACCTATTTAACGTTCGTAATAACATATGTAGCAACAACTCGTCACTCGTCGCGGTATAATTCGATTCATTTTAAATGATTTCAAAATTTCATCTATTTCATATCATTTCAGGATCCTTTCTTGATGGCGGTCGAGCGGTGCTCATTAACGTTCGCCAATGTAAAAGACGTCTTCTCAAAAAACCTTCAGACGATCTATGCTCATAGTGAATCGCTTTTGCTGCAGCGGTACAACTCATCAAGTATGGCGTTACGTAAAGCTTCCTTTACATGCCTCGGCTGTCGTGCTTGACTTCTCATAAATGCCTCGAACACTTTCGAATAGTAACTAACTTGCTTTAACAACGCAGCCTCCTCGGCGCGCACACTCGACAAATTGCGCCACACTGCATGTAGTTCCTCCTGCAGGCTACGTAGTTTCGATATCAGGCGCCTTAGGGCTACCTGTTTCGAACGCTCTAATCCCACTGTGTTTCTTTCAGTTAATGTAAACCGACGGCTGTTACTACTCGGCCTGTTCTTGCGAGGACGGGCCATAAACTCGAAATCGACTTCGAAGTCAATTGGAAACTTCACGCTGTTTCTAACTCGCTTCTCCCGTTAATTGTTGAACTGCGAATAGGGTAGCTTTGTTTTTCTCACGAATTTGCTTTACACTCCAGTTCTGTCAGTGAGCTTTCAGCCTTTATAGAGTACAAGCGTTTTTGCAATAAACATGTTCATGGTAATTGATATCATTGTAATGTATCAGCAAGCAATTAACGTGTAGATGGTTGACCTGGCAATGTAAAAGACCGTTACTAATATGTATACATATATATGATGTAAACTACAATATTTTGCCTATAAGCACTGCTTGCGAAAGGTTGCGATGCGCTCCTTTAGGTTAGGCTCCGCGAGTTCGTAGAGAGAGGGTCTATGATTAAAGAGCCCATACGGTTTTAAGAATCACCGGCCAATGCTATCGACAAGGTTTTCCAAAGTGCATGAAATAACAAGAAAGAGCAAGCTGCAACCAAGAGACCTGTTTTTGACAGTTTAATTTAACTTTAAGAACGCGTTCTATTGTCCGCCGTGGAAAATGGTCCCGGAGTACCTAACAGACAAGATTATCCCGCTACATCGTAGCTTTAAACTAACTGCTAACATAATCCAGACGCTAGCTGAAATAGTTATTAGAATTAGAGAACGCGGTTTGAGATTAGCGTTGGCGAAATCGGAGGCGCTTAACAATCATCCCGACATGGTAATTGAGGTCGAAGGTTCAGTAGTGCCAGGTAGTTGGGGGATCCAGTCAAACCTGACAATGCAGGGCACAAAAATAACAAAAAAACCTAGGGCAAAAAACCTAGCAAAAATATTGTCAAATGTTCATGGCCTCAGTTAGCAAAAGGTTGTCGACGACGATGGCGTCGTTACCCAATGTGTTTTGTTCTTAAGTGTGTCCCAAACATATCAGTACACCAGCAGCCTTTCTGTTGGCAGGTAATAGTTTCATGGTATAGAAAAGCTAAAAAACAAAACCTTCAGCGAACCCGATGGCAAAACAATTGAACTGTTATTACTCTATACGGGGCAAGCTGAAAGTGAGCTTGGGGACTGGCTGGAAAAACCAAGAAGCGAATTGCTTTCTCACAGGGCATGGGCAATTTCAACATTACCTGTACCATATGAAAAAGGTATTTTCAGGGACAAGCCTGCTGTGCACCGATAAAGTAAAGGATGGCGCCCAGGCGAAACGGAAGGTGCTAGAGGACATTAGAACAACCTCATATAACGCAGAAGTAAAACGTCCGATGATAGAAATAGCTAAAAGGCTTAATGCACAATATATGCAATATGTGGAGTGCTAACGCAATGTAGAGAACCTTAGAGTAGAGAAATTTCTGAAGTCAGAGAAAATAGATTCCCAGAGAAAAAAATGTTATCATGCCGTTGTCACAATGGAGGGATTCTAACTTTCTTTGACAACAGCCTAGCACATCTGGTGCAGTGAGAATCCGACTGGGGGTGATCACGGCTTGATTCGGCGGCATATGCCAATTTTCCTCCAATCCTTATTAGAATTAAAAGGAGATTCGGGTCAATTTAATTGTGAGCGAGGGTATGAGAACCAGTAGGCAGCGGAATTTTTTTAATCGAAAAAAATGAACATGGACTGTGTTAAGGTCGCTAAGATGATCGGGTTAGTGACTCAAATAGTCGTCCCAAACCAGCTACTGTGCACCATGCACGAACCTTAAACCATAATTCTTTTCTAACCTTAAATCTGTCGGTCCCAATCGTTAACTAGCAGCATTGCGGATCTACCGCATGCGTGATGAGTACTTACTGAATGATTCTGTCGCAGTCAGTCCCCAATTTCGCATCCCACAAGATGCATCTGTTTCCAATACCTGTGTGCCCAGATTCACAGCAGAGCAGCATTCCTGGTGTGCTGCTTCAGTATTGGAATGTCGGTCAAAGCGCTTCTACATGTTGAAAATCTATTTGTTACCGCACTGAGCTCCCATCCACCCGTTGGGGCAATCCACTTCAAAATATTGCGGGAAGGTCTGTTCTTGCTCGTGAAAAGCCGTTTAATCACCAGTATTTCAGTACTTTTCTCACCGCTTTTGCTTTAGCCCCATTTAGAATAGGACTGCAGAGCAGAGTATGCCGTCGTTTTTAATCCCGCATTGGAGTGATCACAGCGACTTATCTGTTTCAAGCAGTAGGCATAGGGCCACGAGATTTATCCAGTCCCGTGGTCTCACTTCTGCTTAGTAATAGTCGACATTGGGTCTTAGCGCCCAGAGTAACAAAACATGCCCTAGAGCCAGATCCGCCGGAAAAAATATCATTCTGACTAGCAAGCTGTTCACGTGGTAATTGTCCCACCAGAGACCTTGGTTTTTATAATAAACAGAACTGAGGGACGTTGCGTTTTTGTTGCAGCGTTCTGATTTCCTAGTTCTAGTAGGACCCCAAAAAAAGATTAGCTTGGTCCTGTGATTCCACGGCTGAATATTTAACAAATACAGAAGGGTGATTCTTAGCGAGAAGTTTGTATCCGTCGCTAGAACTTGATACGTAAGTTTCGCAGGCATTTTGTATTTGCTCGTCTGTTTGTAAAGGTTTTCCGAAGCATTTTCTTGGAATATTCAGCAGCTTAAATACTTGAGATCTTAGCGATTTCGTAGTGGCCTCGTTGACCAATTAAGGATTTAATTTAGGCTGACCAAATCGGATTTTTATAGATCCAGAAACCTTGTACGTAGACAGGAGTTCCTTGTGCTCCACGTTCCACTCCGCAAGCAAGACATGTAAGCAATTTTCTTTATTTTTCTCAATTTCTTCTTTTTTAAAGTTGTTGATGGTGGAACACCAACGGCGTCTAGAAAGGGTGATGGTGCCGTAGTCAGCGATTGCATTTATTTACACGCGAGCGTTTCGCCCGTTCCAGGCAAACGGCAGAACTTGAACTACCACATTTCAAGCATATATTGAACGAGGCGCTGTCGATTGTTGCGTATATACGAGGATGAACGAAGGCATTACACTGTCAATGTCATACCATTCATACCTAAAAACATTGATAAGGGCAGGTTCAGTAATATAATAATCCCCTTCTTTTTAGAGAGGGAAGGATCATACTCAGCGAATTTATACCAGTCAATGTTACTACTTGTAAAAATATATTTTGATATAAGTTCAGTCGACCCGCCTATGTATCGGACTCAGTAGGGATACTTATCACAAATTTTTACTAACTCATCCCACTTGATCTAGTCATAAAAATCGTCAATGACAGCAGAGTCTGTTGGTGGTAGTTGTCACCTCTGTTCTTGTAGTACACGGAGCCTTTAAGGGTCTGTTGCGTGCATCCTTTTCAATTCCGGCAACGAGGTATTTGAATTATTTAGCGTTCTTATTAATCTGGTCAAATTCGGAGTCCGTGTAGTATTCAATCTAAAACACCAGCGGCGACTCGAAGTGTTAGTTCTGCGGTAATCAGCAATAGTAATTGTGGGTTCTATCCCGCCCGCAACACGCGAAGGGTACAAGTATTGCCCCTTCACTGAGCGGGACGAGATTTATACCGTGTTTGGGCAAGTCATTCTCTCCCATCAAGCCATGTCTCTAAAAGGGTTATCTATATAAGTGGCCAGAACTTGAGATAACATGAGCACTGATACTATTCCACTTCTGCCGTTTGGTTATTCGCGTGAGCGCGTTGATCCTTCAGTCACTTACGGAGAAAAGATTGTCCGGACAGGTATCAGAGGCAATGGTAGTGTTGTTCCAATCATCACTAGAGTTACTAGTATTTATCTATCATCTTTCGGTGCCGATTATCATCGGGCAAACAAACGTTCACCGGTACCAAAGAGAGGCACTTGATCAAGACATGACTATGTGTAGTGAATCGTACTCATAGTATCACTAGATCTAAGCGTAGCAGGAGATACGACGTATATCGTCGCCGACAGAGTTTTAAGAGGTTTTTAAAAAGCGTACCTACGTGACCTTAACCCGAAAGATATGTAATGCATCATGTGGCAACGGAGTTGCCAAAGGAAAAAGGCAAAAGTTTATATATCAGGATTGGGCCAATATCTTCTTTTTTTTCGAGCGGGTAAACTAAGAAGAGTGAAGATGACATTAGTACCGGACATATGGCAGCATCCTGAATTGCGAGCTATCAAGGCAAATCGGCAAATCCCAATATTATTCCATAAAAGTGCGAAAGATCCAGATCATAAATTTTCAACAGAGTGCCGCACTCGATCACCGTGCCGCGTGTCGTTATTGTAGACATGTCAGATATCTTCTTGTGAAAGGACAGTATGGCCCTAGCACACTATTATGCCGACACGTGCATCACATTCGGTATAATTACGACCGTGAAGCAATATTCACCATTTAAGCTATTAGTTACATGCACAGAAGCTTTAGTGTATCCAGAAGGATTTTAGAGACCAATGAGCATATCGCTACGGGTCTCCGTTTTTAGCTTATATCACTATAACACAAAACGCAGCATTGGGATGGGCCTATATCTGAGCATTCGAAACCTAGTTTCATATGGCATAGTTCCATGAAGATTTAGGATCGATGTCATGGTTGTTAACCTACCTAGTAAGCTTAACAATGAAGCATCATCTTTTCTAGTTAGTAGTTCCTTTGAAAGACAGGTATCTCCATTTAGCTTAGAGTCTTACTTACTCACATAACCCTATTTCTGGCCCATAAACTGTGAGCGTTTTTTTTACAGTTGAGAAAGTCGAATGCGTAAAAGCGACACCGGCGGAGCTTTAGAATAGAATCCTCGTGTTCAATACGTACAGAATTCGAAGAGTCAAGCTAGAGAAGACATGTATATTACAACTGAAAAACACCCTAAAGCATCCAAAATGGATGCACTTATTCAAAACAGAATAATAATAATAATAATGGCGGGCAATTGAGAAATATTAGACGTCCGACGTGAAGCTACAAATACAAGAGGAACTAAATGTATTTAGCTCTTGAATGTATTAAATTAAATGTACTAAAAATATGTAGTTCTTTTTTGGCATACATTTGTGATCTATTTGTGTTGCAAACAAGCATAAACTCATATAATGCTTAGAATGATATTAATATTACATTTAAATACCCAACTACTTAGAATGGTAATTTCTTAAAAAAAAAACTCACCTATTTACCTTCAAACGAAATTTTTTAAATTTTATTTGTGCTTTTTATTACGAGGACCAGCTATTAAAAAACGAAGGATGAGATATCGATAGAGTAAATAAGTTAGTTGGTAATACGTTGTAGCTACAGATGGTGGCAGCAAGAAAAGAAAGATACGCCCGACTCCAGTTACCAAAAACGAGTCAGTCGGTCGACTATTTAAGAAATGATGAAACAGGCGACCAAGCTGCAAAATGACGGTCGCTAATTGAACGTTCGAGGGGTATAAGTATGTTATTTTTTCTTTGAGGCTTATAATTGTGTATTTAACGACTAGGTGGTGAATCAAGGTTCAAGGACAATGGCAGCCGTCCGGGCATACTTTTGAAATACTCTACTCGGACCAAGTTACGGACTTTTGTCAGGCGGAGCCCAACACTCATCCCAGTCGGTTGTGGATCGCACGGGGTCGTTGGATAACTTCGAATAGTCGGATTCGAGGAGGTTCCCGCTGGAAGTAGCATCCGGCAAAGCAAAACTAGGCGTGCGTCTCAAGATCTGATGAAAATCTGCGTGCGTTCCCACAGAAGAAACTGTTTCTGCTGGAGCGCCTCGGTTTGGCTCGATGCGTCAAGGAATCGTGCCGATGTGACGCTTTTTCGTAAATCATATTACTACGGCGTTGCTGTCGGGCTTTTTAGCCCTTGCGAAGCTTGCAAATGATGACAAGATGGACCGATATATGGCTAAAACAGAGAGCTCTGGCAGTGTTAACAAGCGTTTGCAATAGGTGAAGATTATTCTGTTATGGTTCATGCTAGTACTGATAATACGGTGGCATCTTTGGATAATTGAGGTGACTTATCTATAGCTTGCTATAGACTACGCGTGATAAGGGCAGAGACTGAAAAGTTTGGTAATAAAGCCTTCATTTGGGCTGCATTTTTCATCAGTAGTGCGTTATTGACTGGAAATATATGTGTAACCATGGTTTGTACTCGAGGGCTACGTTATTTGTCGTTCATATATCCATGTGGCTATTATTTTTTCTCTTGTTATCAACTTCATTATTACTATAAAATACCCACTTTTTATTTCTCTGCAAACATAGCATTTGTGGGTACTTTTCTCGATTTGGGTTATTTGGGATCCTACTACCGTCTTACATTTATCACTACATTGTGCAAAGAACTTGGTTACCTTAATACAGCCGGTAAATTCGTATAAGTACGAGAACATCGTGTATGCTGCATTTCCTGTTAGCGATAGTTGCTACTAATGAGAGACTCCCGCCAGAAACTTTATCTTTTTTTTAGAATTTATTCTTATTTACCACGCTGGCAGACGTGTGACCAGTAATTAAATATTCCACGTTAGCGTATGATAAAACCCTAAATATATGATTTCATTTCCACTGTGGAACAGCTTTAGCGAATGCGTTTCTTTTGTTTAACCACGCATAGCCTGGTATATATTGCCATAGCTTAGTTGCAGTTTAGTAGTAGCAACAGGCGAAATATTGTTATAAGCGAAAACATCAAAATGCTACCCCCGTTGCTTGTGAAAAATTGGCCTAACAGCAAATCTTCATTGGCCTGGCTTTTCCCCTTTTCTCGCACTAGTATTAGTTTAATGGGGATCGACCGCAAATCCACATCTGTTCATCAAAACAACAAAGACGATAGTGACGGCGCCAACACGAAAGCTGTTTTGATACAACTGCGGACGGAGTTGTCAGAAGAAAAGGACCGAGATTGACAGGTTTTCGGGGGCCGAAATAAATAACGAGCAGAAGACAAAGAATAGTGTGAATGGTCAAAAAAGTCTTCGCCGACAGCTTCGTGGAAGAGTTACGCTCGCCTTGTTAATTGAAGAGACTCCGCCTGTTGCAAGTCGCCACCCGGCAGCAGTAAAAACAGTGGCAATGCCTTCGTTTGGATCAGAGGGGGAAGTAACTGCGTCTTTATATTGAGGAAAGAAGCGGAAATGTGTAGAGCGACCAGCTTAGACAAACGAAAATCGCGAAGCTTCGCCTAAACAAGGAAAAGCTTCTAAAGTTCCTGCGTCAAATTGGAAGATTCAACACGGTTCTTCATAACAGCGTGCAAACATTATGGATGGGTACATTACGTGTCAAAGTTCGTGATGAACAAAATTACCTTATGCAGTTGCTACTACTTTTTTTCACAGTTGATCTAAGTCATTATCATTTTCCATTAACCAATGACAAGATTGCGTCTGGGTCGCTGCACGAATTATTACAATATTCGTTTAACCAGGACCCCTATACAGTATTTAAGTTTTGTGAACAGGAAATTTTGCTGTGACCAGCCAGGACGTTGAAGCATCGCTTAACCACCTTGCTCCTTCAATAGAGAAAGGGGCAAAGACAACAATCTTACAGTTTGTCAGGCCCAGCTGTTAAAATGTAATAACAGTTTCGGACATTCAGACGCGACTATGTATCGCAAGAAATAGGAAGTTGTCATTAAATCCCCTAAATTAAAAGCAGCGAAACGACATGTAACTTTAGTTAGATCGAAATATGTTATGGTTTGATCCAACTTCGTACGATCATTAACTTTACCGGAACATTAACTTCTTTTGGTTCATCAAAGGACATCTACTAATACATAATATAGTAGAAAAACACTTAGGGCCGGCATTCCTCACCACATTACGTTACGTACATCCATTTGGTATTCTGTATCGATAGTTCGTTCAATATTTTAGGTATACCAATGGCCTTTCCTTGTTTGTTTGACTATACATAATATATACTGCTGGAATTTTCCATATATATACATAAAGAATATCATGATTTTCCGTTGCCTACGAACTGCTTGCGTCGCACATCGAGAATGGCAATTTAGCTAGACACAATGTAAATATGTCCGCATAGCCTCATTTTTGAGTTTGCTGGTTTCTAGTTAGAGTTATCGTATGCCAACAATGTCGGAGAAATGTTGGGTGGCTATAAGCACGTTTTGTAGTAATGTCTAAAGGATTCCAGAACTGAAAGCTGTAGGACAATCCATGCCGAAATTGGCCAAAGAACAAAAACCTAGGTAAGGCTTCTTTATTTTTCTCCTCTCCCTAGTCCCGTTCGAAAATCTTGTTGTTGTAAAAACCTGCTACAACAAAGTTACATATTGATAAATGACGCACACTGACTGAGCAACGTGCCTTTTGGTTTTGGCTAAGTGGACGCCGTAGTGTACCATGTAACGATACCGATGGTATTGTATTTTATCATTGGCCAATTATATACGCAGACATTTACCTTTAACCTCTGATACATACTATTGTGGTATCATCTATTAATACTTTGTTTTTATGATTCAATCCTTGAAGCATTTTCAGTCGTTTAATCTTTAGCCCCAACTCAAGATGACGTGTAATAATAATCTCCAGTGAAATTAGGCTTAGTCTTAATACCCCCCCCCCCCCCCTGGTGGCTAAATAGGATCATTGATTACTATTAACGCGACCGGCAAATCGAGTCCTACCATTTAAAAGAATAAAGCCAAGCAAAATATTAGCCCTTCATGGCCGGCTATTTGCTTTAACCATTAGCATTACTAGCATATTCTTCCGCATGTCCCCTTTCAGCGATCTATTTGCGATATATTTTGAATCAAAACAGAGTCTTCTTTTGTCTCGCGCACTTTTCCACCAAAGCAATTCCAGTCGTATTTGTACAAAAACAGGTTGACACCGCTGAGATCAGTATCATCATTGTTGTTATTGCTTTGCCATGAACAGATTCGAAATTCTAATTTGCCGCCATTAAATTAATTAAAGTATCATTATTAAGGCCAAGCTCGATAAGTTCGCTGTTAACGAACAAGAGGAAACGGCGGCAGCGGCAGCGGACATCCCTCGCCACCTGATAGCTTATCAGGATACTTCTTTTCAATAACGACGAAGTCGTTAATACTTGTCGGATCTATACGGCTTCTGTCGGATTTTGTTTTGAGTCACGATTCTGAGAAACGCGAAAAAAGCGACCCGACAGCCCGCTCAGAGTCTATGCTGACCTTAAGTCAACCTGTTCACTAGGTGATAATTCTATCCGCTTGTCAATCACAACACATACTCGTTCCATGTCGTTGACGTTCATTATGAACCTTGCATTGCTACTAAGTAAAGTCTTTATTTTTAGTTGCTAATATTTGAGTCATGTCAGTATGGATCACAGTTAGTTAAGATAAGATCTTGCCAAAGATTTTGCGTTACAGTCACCGAACCTATATGAAGGTTTTTGTCTAATTTTTGCTCTAACAAACTGTTGGTGACAACTTCGCTGACGTGTTTAGGACTTATAGGCCCGTTCAGAAACCGGGGCTTATAGTAAAAAATAAATAGTTATCAGCCCCTAGAAGACACAACCAAGATGGGCTACAGATCGTTTTAGCGGCTGTGTTCACAAACTCAAGACCAAAGTTGGGCTTAACGAAGAACATTACTTTCCCATTTGAATTATAATATCATTTTTTTCTTAGTAGCCGCGTCATAAAATCAACCGTCTATAGGAACATTGTGCTATTAGGTAGTATGTATATTTTTGGTTTATAGTATGTTTAATATTGCTTACCAAACTCTTTTTGTTACCAAACAGCTATGTTGAACGCGAAATTACAAGAGTTTATATTATCACGAATGAACCTATCTATGATAATAGCTCGCGTCTTTTTTCTCCCACCATATTTCCCATTTAGGAAGACGGTGATAAATGTTTTATTCTGTTCGATAGATAGACGTATTTTTCTTCGATTTCGCGCGTAAAAATTGACTATTCAAACAATTATGTAGATCTATGGCGAGGCAGCTATTGAGATTTGCTGATCCATAATAGGGCCAGAACATCGCACGGTTTTTCAATAATTACGCCCCACGAACTAACAGCGTGCAAGATTTAGAAATAAAACCCACCAGTTATATGTACACAATAGGGCAAGACTTGCTTAACCTTGGGCATCCCCATATTTATTTATTTTTTTGTTTTTACTAATTTTCGCCCTCCTGTTATCCTAACAGATGTGAAATGAGGACTTTTCATTTGTCGAATGACCTTCTTCAAACTGTCGAGAGGCCATTGTTCTATTTGTGGATATATATACATGACTTCGCCCACCTTGTGTATGAAACATTCATGCCAATCGATTTTGCATGCCTTGTTAGTCAAAGTCACCAATTGTACGGCGGCCTTCAAAGACACGGTTTCTGCCTCATATAGCAACGAACGTTGCGTATGTATTTCTATTAGCATCATTTACTCATAAACGTCGCAAGAACAATCAACGAACTGGTCGACCACTCTTCATTGCTATTCAATACGGCCGTCACCTCGTGATGTATGTAGACTTCACTTTATGCTTTGATGCGCCTATTCACTTGGTGTCAGCTCATATAAAAAACAGTTTACATCATTCGTTTTTTGTCCTTCTTCGCTCGCTTCGGGACTCGTGCGATTTTACCGCCCTCGTCCGTCTACCCCCCCCCCCCCCCGGTGTCCGTACGATCATGCGATTCCACACTTCACTTTGTCTAATAATAGCACATGCTCATCAACGGACTTCGGCTAGGTTCGAAGGGTTATCGGCTTTCATTAGGCCTGTCATACGACATTCTTTTACCTTTCCCTATTTTTCAGCGTCCTCTTCGTTACTTTTTTACTTGCTTTAGTCGGCCCATGACATCTTTCACCCACCCATCACTTACTCAACGCCGTCTTTGAGGCATCGTCGCCAATTGAAGGATTTTTGTTATCCGGCCGTAAGGTTCTCGAAGCAATTCTTGACCTCACTCTCATTGCCATTTAATATTTGTACTAATAGTACTTCGATATTACCTTCCAATAACGACGGAAAGCAATTTATGTCAATTACAAGTAATGCGAATTGAAAGGTGCCCTCCTGTTGCCTGCCATGAGAGGTAGGAAGCAGGATAACCAACGGAAAGACCGGGGCACTGTTACACAATGTATGCGCAGGCTACGTGCAAGCGAGGGCAACGTTAAAAAGGAGATGTCAATCAAGCGCTGACAGCGTTTGATTATTTTATCAGTTCTATGTCGAGTACATGGTGTAATCACAGGAGGTAAGCGACTCATATAAGGATATGTCAGATATATTAGCAATAATGAATGATATAATGGTAGAAGTGCGCTATCGGGTTGACTGTTCCTGGGCTGTTGGGCTGGGCAGACGGCGCTAGATACGTAGATTTCTGGAAACGAGGGTAGTTATAAATGCCGCTTTTATGGAAAATACCTTGTTCGTGCTATTAGCTATCAGGTCCTGTATATATCCACATGGACTTAGCTTATTATCTGATATGGTAGTGCATGCGAAAATGTAAATCGGTGGTCTGCTTGCGCCATATTGTGGCAGGAATACGCAATTCTATTTTAAAGGGTACATGAAGCGGCATATCCGAAGGTTTGGTTTGTTTGTACAGTTTGACGGGTTTAATATAACTATTTCAGAAAGTGTATCATTATAGATACAGTGATATCTTATGACTCTTTAGTCGAAGCTGCACGCAGCCACTTGGCTAGCGGTGACACTGTTTCCCATCAGTGTCACCACCAAACCAATTGAAATTTAATGTTTTCGTAAAAAATAGATACATGATTTGCCATACATTTTCACACACCTACAACGTCAGATGCTGCAATGGTTTTGCTTTGGTTCCTCACGATAATGGGGACAATTCGAATTGCCCACTCTTTGCGCTGTCGTTACTTAATCGGAGAGAAATTTTTATTTTACAAGCTGTTCGCAGCTTGTATTGATAACGCTACGAGCATCTTTGGGAGCAAAACAAAACAATCTGATGGCTTTTTTGTTCTTGTTTTTTTTTTTTTGTAATTACTGGTTTCGTGCTTGAGAAGTGGTCTTTTCGATTAACAACCGGCAAGTCTAAGCGTAATTGCTTTAAGGTTGTTTGGAATCGAGCAAGTGCGTGCCCTGACACAGGAATTGCAGGAGGCAAAATGTTAAGATGGTTATGTTGTAAAGGTTAGGGGATCCTCCTTGTTACTGGTCATATAACTTATATAATATATATATTATACAAGAAATACTATATACTTATACGATTAAATACAAGAAATCCGAGTATATTTTCTTAACGAGTTTTTAAAATAGGACGCTACATTACAGGTAGTGTATATTACAATGTGTCTGCATAATCATCTTGTCGAAATTTGAATTATACAGGGAATTTCGTGCAACAAACTCAATAATGATGCCTGCACTGAGTACGTCCGCTTGAAAGTACCAATTTTCACGCGATACTTGAAACGATAGATACTTGATAGGAAAACGTGCGGATTGCATATGATATAAACAGCGTTGAGCAATACTTTCTGAGCATTCGATAGTGAGAGAAAAGCCCTTCAGAATAGTGAAACGAAGCGCATATACCTCAACGATGTTGTCGTATTGCTAACCGAATCGACATTATGTTAGTTATTATATGAGTATATATATATATATATATATATATATATATATATATATATATATAAATGAGGTAATAGATGAACGTTAATATGAATGAACTCGTATGGATTTACGTTGTCAGAATATATACATCAGCAAGTCTGTGGGCGGTTCGATGGTAAACACTGCTAAGTTGAAAGTGTTTAAGCAAAGCTGCATAAACGCTTTCTGCTAGAAGAAGCCGAATTGATACCGCGCTTCTTCTGTGTTCATCCGAGGGGAGCAGAGAAAGACTCAAAAGGTTTAGCCGAACATTGAGAACGAGTTGAGATTGACACTTGTGATAGCTTCTTTGCCGGCAGTGCTCGATGACCAACAAGGTAGATGCCTTTTGCAAATCTTACGACCGCATAAAGCAGATTCTTATTCAAAACTAATTTCAGTGCTTCGGAGTTGCATACCGAAGAAGGCTGACGCTTACTTGAAGCTCGTGCAGCCTAGCGTACCACATTTCCGTTTGGCCCCATCTGGTCCGACGGCGAAACTTCAGCTTGAAACGCGAATATACGAACCTGGGGTGACGCCTCTACATGAACTGTTCAGTCCCAAGTTGTCCCTATTCATCAGCGTGTATAGCTGGAAGTTTAAGCGCTTTTTAAATATATAGGATTTGTGGTGTCTCTCCGACTGAATGAGATGTGCCCAGTGCTTCCGTAGAGGGCTGAAGTTTTGGTGTCCTCAACCTGCATCGATGTCATCTCAACGTTTTCGAGGCTATTTGCACATTCCCATAGTAGTTAACAGAGAGAAGAATTTAAAACAGACTTGAAGAATACACCGGGAACTGTGGTGTCCGCCAGCGGATGACACACAAGGCCGACACCAGAAGAGTTTATTAACTATCATTTTGCATCCATGAAGTTTGCCTCGATCTCACTTGCACAAACTTCCAGAAGCCTGACATGCCGGGCCAGACGCAACCTAGAACAAACCGCTCTGAATGGGGGCGTCACAGTACAGTCTCGATAGCGGCTCTCAACTTGAAAATAGCGTGACTTTGGACTGAAGATCTAATTAGCTTGCTTGTCTCTATATAAACGAAATATTCCTAATCGATGGTATAAGATTAAATACACCATACGGCTTTTTCAGCACGGGATCGTTAGCACACATTCCTACCTGTGGACGATGTCAAACGCTCTGTTTCAGTATTTACTCGAAAAAATAAATAATATAGAAGACCTTAGTGATACCACGTGCTCGCATTGCATAGCTTGGGTCGTAGTGTCCATCTACGATGTACTACAATATAATATCATATTATTAGCCCGTAGTGGCAAATCAAATTTTATTGAAAAACAAACACTGAATACGTTGAATGTAGTTTTGCCTACCAAATACTATGGAGTCAAGTAGCTGCGCTATTTGTTGGAGACTCTATGACTCAATGAATGAAGTGTCTTCATGTAAATGCGCTTCTAGTCTTTGTGATTTGGTATAGTGACTCTTTTACAAACACATATTAATGTTTGGCCAAACCATACAGAAATGTCCTTACGTTCATCTTACGTGTCCTTGCCTATTACGTACCTCAATTCATCATTACGTATCCATCATTCGTTTGTCGTTTTCTCGATAATTCCGAATAGCTTTGTTGCGTATCTGAATAGAAACGCGATGGCACTTTCGACGAAGTCATTGAGGAAGCTGTCCGTATTTTTTGAAGCTCTTTTAAGCTTTTACACTCGTGTTTCCATAATGAACTTAGCTCGACTTCAAAGCGTATTACGGCCACACACAGTGAACCAATAGATAGAGGACGCCGCTATGGCTCACGAGCAGCTGAGTCGGATCAGCAGCTTCTTGTAACGCACGCATTGTTTCTCTTGTTCTTCTTCGTCAAAGAGCTTTATTGGGGCATCTCCATTTGATAAATTATAAGGTATACTTTTATAAGGGTCATTATATTCGATGCATCATTGCAATGTAGAAAGCGTCGCATTCGAAATTTGCTTATAACATTTCTCATCGCTTTACAGTAACCCTTTACTCTGTTCGCGTTGGAATTACGCCAATTTTCGTTGCCGGTCGCAAGCCAACACCTGTTTCAGGCTCGGCTGTTCTACTGCTGCGAACTTTAGTTTTCGATAATAGATGTGACAAAAAGGCAAATACTTTCTGTAGAACATTGATTGAGCGGTTTATTTTGTGGGCATCAAATACTTTTAGATATTAGGGTCTTAGTAGGAAGGCATTTGAAACTGATCTGAGCGACCAGATGCATTGAACAAGCTTCGAAGAATTAGCCAAACCCACTCTCGTTTGTTGGTGGATAGGCTTTATTAAAGGGGCCTTTAAGGAGTAAAGCTTGGGTCTGAGATCGACTTTTGCTTTGCTTTATAATTGTTATATGAGTCTCTAAATGGATGAATTTGCTGACTCTAGTTGAATGGATCAATAGACGCAGGTCTGTACGTGACAGAAGCAACAACGCTAATGAAAAGGGATAGTCTAAACATTGCATGACTTGGTAAGTGTGTACGTTCCATTAAACGACGTTCCGAATGTTAATAGGCCACTCATATGAAGTGGTAGAGTAAAATCACGAAACTGCTTCTCTATTGAGAGCTATATTTTTTTTTTCTAAAAAGTTACGACGGCAGTCTCAAGACAATCTCAGTCGCTAGGCTTTTCTTACCTTGTTTTTTAGTTATATGTCCTGATAGGTTCCAGTGTTATTACGACAGTGCGGGAAGTGAAATTAGGTCAGTTGTGAGCACTCAAATATTGTAGGCCTGCTGCCACATCAGTGAAGTGATTCTTGAAATCTATCGAGCAACCAGTTTACTGTAATAAAGTTACTAGTATATTAAATAACCCCATTCCAGCGACGTTATTTCTAGAACTGAAGGAGCTTCATTCGTGCGCACAAAATGTTGCTTTAGCAAGGCCTAATCCCATTTGGGATGTGCTTTGTAGACAGCTGTTTGGGTCGCAAAATTCATCTTGCTTCCAGCCACTGCTCGATCATCAACTTCACCTGCCTAGCAACATCGCGATCACTATTCTAAGGAACCAAATCAGTTGTACAGCAAAGGCTTGACCGCTACTCATCCAACTGTAGCAACTGCGTTGTACCACGCGTATCATATCAGTCATCATGAAGAACGAAACTCTCTTATATTGCTCTTCTTTTGCCTTAGTTACAATCTCTGTCCTACGCCCTGCATCCCAGCGCTCGAATATCAGACCAAGGTTCAGCGATATCCATTTGCCTCAGACGCACCCCGAGTGCGTTGCCTGCAAGCTCTCAGAACAAGGAAAAGTAGTGGAACGAGAAGAAAAAAGAAGGAACACGAAGAGAAAAAGGAAATCGGGTTTGTTTTTCTCAAGCTTCAAGTACATAGCAAAAAAGGATGACTTTCATTGCCTGCCTGTTGCTGAGGCTCACCATCACGATCTGGCCCATTTACTCCACCGCTTGAGCTAGCCATCCTTGCATCCCCCCCCCCCCCCCCGGTCCAGACCGGCCTCATAGCGGACGGCTTTCCGGCCGGGTTTACTCCATAGATTATGGGTAGCTACCCGTAGCTCGCCAGTCGCAGTTAATGGCAGTGCTACTTTTGGCCGGTTCCGGTTCTACTGCTCCTACACCCTTTAGCAATGCTGCAGCCGACAACGCCGTGATGGTCGACGATTTCTTGTGGTGTCCTTACAACTTTTGACCTCGACGTTCGTCGCTAACAAATGTCACAAACATTTAAATTCGTGCCTACGCCCGATCACGCTCGCTTGCTTTGCCTTGATCACTATTCCCCTACGGCCTCCTATCTGTCCTGGCCAGATTCTCCGCTACTTTCGGCGACGACAGCGTTGACGAACCGCAACGCAAGGCAGCAGTGCACACACATAGACACACATTTAGCGTATACGAGACCTAGGAAGTGGAGAACGAAACAGCAAGGAGAACAAGGCTGCAAATGCGAAGACCTTCGGCTGACTTCCTAGGCCTCGCCTTCAAAATAACTTTGACGGGCGGACGGAAAGCATAGGCGATAGAGAACATGCAATGCTCATTCAACCGTCTATTTATCCGAATTCGTCCTTCGGATTCAGACTGACCGCGCACTGTAATAAAGTTGGACGACGGGCCAAAGCTAGCACAAGGCGAATGCGTGTCCGGGGTTGACAATCAGGGCGAAAAGGGGAGAAAGGACTTGATTATGTTTAACACTATGATAATGAGCGAATGACAAGTGGCGGATAGCAAGAGGCAGATATAGTTCAATCGAGCGGCCTAGCAGTTCAACGTCAAGCGTCTTCACAGCCGTTCACTACTTGCTTAGTAGAGAGTTAAACAAATTCAGCCATGTGCACAGCGTCCTTCATTGTTATTATTATTGTCAACAGATAGATATGGTTGCCGAGCTTGATAGAAATACTTCTTACATATTATGACAAATTTTGAAAACCTAAGGCCGAACTTCTAAAGATTACGCAGTTCTAGTATTGATCGATACTGTTTCACAATAACCAATTACTTTCAGGCTCACGTAAACATAAACGTAAAAAGCTCAAGAAAATGTGCGTATCCATCTTCACACACCGAAATAGTACCGAGATTCTAGTCCAGTATTGTCTCATCAAGTATCCTTTGGTGTATCCCCAAGTATCATTTGGTGTGTCAAAGTCCTACCACGCCCAAAATCGCATGTACGCATCGGCGTCAAATAATTGCTATACGTAGAAATTCATTCATGTTGCTCTTTTGATATTTGCATAGTTGCAAGAGCATAATGTGACAAATTGCCTAAAGGATAGCTCAGTAGCCAAGCATACATTGGCAGCATCTCTAGTAAAAAGAACCCCTAAAATTTCCATCTATTTCTAGAATATTGTTGTTTGCTTTGGAGCCTTCTGAAGGCCCAGTAACATGCAGCATAATTAATTCAGGTCCCCTATAACACTGTAACTGCAAAGTGATGACAACGTGAGCTTACAACCACAGTCTAACGCATTATATGACTATAATAAGTAAACGTCTAATATAATAACGGAAGTTTTATCCGACAGTGTCCATCTCCCATCCTGTTCAAAGCAGTGCTTAACGCTTGTGTCGCTTCGAAACATTTATTTATACCCATTCTACAGTTCAGTGGACTCCAGGGGTCATATAAAGACATAAATTAATCGCACTCAGTATAATTAAATACGTCAACGATGCTCATTGACGTCCCAACGACTGCCGTCGACGACCGGATTTATCACACAATCATTGCTGCCCATATTTTTGTAAAGCAGAAGATTCTTCCTATGAGTATCACAAAAGTGTTGACGACTCGCATATGTAGGACTAATAATTTTAGGTTTTTTTTTTTGTTTTCGTTTTTTACAACGCAATTTGTTTTGTTAAAAACTCGGGTGAGAAAAATGATGATTTACCAATGAATTACTTAGCCAATATTAACCAAAAATACAATATTAAATGGCCATTAATAGCTGCAAACCTGCAGCTTTGGCCTAATTGATGTAATCTAACTAACGGTTTATTGATATCGTGGCGTGCGCGTCGTTTTCGAGACACCAAATTATGAATCTATTCTAAATTGTACAATTTAAATAAAATGAAATTGATTGTATAGTACCATCTAAGTAGTATTACAGTAGGTGGTGATTATTCGAATGTGAGTAAACTCTACAATAGCATCCATTATAGATTACGCATACAGGATACCAATTTTGGCCTGCTTTCGCTGTTTAAGATCATGCGATCGGCGGGAAAGTTTGAAAACTCTCTGTCTTGCTTAAACTGTAGATTTGCATAAGGCTCCTGATTGGTTCAATTTTTTAATTCATACCTAATTGCTATATCTGCTCCATGGTCATCTATGTATATTAATTTTCAGAGACAGGCAAAAGGAGAACGAATGGAATCTATATACTCGCGCTTCTAAAAACCGGACCGCGAGAATACCGGATCATTCAATTGGACTGCGGTATTGCACCGAAATAGCAGGAACGCTCGATATTTTATGTTGATATTTTTTGCTCTAAACCTAATCTAGTCTTTTCGAAGAACTTTATATTTGATAGACAAAAACACTTTGAGGCATGCCTCGGAAAAGGAAGAAGACCAAGGGGCATTAGCAAGCTAGTATCCATGTCCACGTTTGATTTTTTTATGCAGTCCGCAGGTGATGTTTTGCCGAGTTCTAGGGTAATCGTAGAATCTCTTCTCGTAGAATACCCTATGTAGGTCGAATTAAATTCATAACGGGCGTATGCTGGGGTTTCGCTGGGGTTGAACGACTAGCTTGATGTAAGCATCCTAACTGGTACGTTTGAGAAGCACTTTTTACAATCCCTGGCAAAAAGATAGTGAAAGAGAATCGATAAAACCATTCTTCGCAACTGGATGCTCGGCGTTAAGGCACACCACCCATATTGCTAGCAGCAATGTTCTAGAGCAGTGATCTAACCAGGTCGGTGTCAGACCCTACAGGACAGGCAAGGGAAAGATTAAAGTAGGTCAACAAACCTGTGCAAGGGATCGGGTGAATGAAGCCGGTGGAACTCGAAAAGGTTATCTGCACTCATCCTTTGTTTTAGATACCATGATATATCAGCAACGTCTGTTTCTTACAGCGGCAGGTTCTGATTGTTCGGTGTTTAGGGTGGTTAAAGCAAAATGGGGTGGTTGGTTTGAGGAGGCGTTCAGCTGAACAGTCGTGCACTCTCTGCCGTCTCGTTATTTGATTGCGATCATTTCCTCTGAACGGCGGACCGTCTATCAGTTCCTGTATTCCCAAAAGAAGAATCTTCAAAAAAGCACACGGCGAAGTTTCGCTCGCCAAACCAGCCTTCACTAGTACTCGAAAGGGATAGGATAATCAATTGATCTTATGACCAACACGAAAAAGATTACTAGTCAGGAGTGTGATGTAATTTCAATTCAGAAAAAAGAACGGGACTATATCGTTTTAACGGCTATACACAAAATGGAGACGCTTGCCCTTTTTGCAAAAACGTTAGCAGTTTCTTCACTGGTTCCATTGGCCCATGCATAACTAGATTCAGATGACCCCGTTGTGATTACCACTTGTTCTGTCCGCAAATGGCACCAGCTAGTTATGCAAGTGTATCAAGTAGTAGAGAACAGATTTTAAAGTTTGTTAAGTTAGTAAGTTATAAAATCAATTAGTCGATCTGGGCATAGAAAGCCGAGCGTATATATTTAACGTTCTTTAGATAAGGAGCGGTATCATTCCATTCCTATTAATCTATGGTCAAGCCAAGTTGCTGTGTATTTAGCCTGATCCTAAAGTTAAATGTACAAAAAAGTAGGCGCTATTCGATGCAATAATATCTATTTCTTGTCTTGCACAGAATCGGCATGCAGGCCCCTAATGTCCAAGATATTGTTTTAATGAGTTTGTCTATTCGCAGCAAACAGGAAATACGAGGCACCGCGACCGCATTGGCGTTATTATCTTTACTGTTACCATCAATGCATTGATAAAAGATAACAAACAACTTGATTGTATGATTGGCAGAAAAAGTTGTGACCTCACAGATTTGTAGAAATTCTGTGTGGAATTGCTACAGCTAATTTGTTAAGGCTACGTATTTTGCGAATAATTTTCAGTCAGACAATCTGCTACAAAGATTTATATTGATAATTAGGTCTCGAACTAGCCTTCTGGAAAAGAATACTCTGGGCCTAATCGAAGGTCGTATCAGTCTAGTTGCTAAATAAAGTGCGCGACTGCCGCGGTATTAGGTCTGCAGATTCAAATCTAGTAGCTCAGTGTTTCCACTAATATATATATTCCGCCTTACGGCATCTTGTATCGCCCCATAATGATGTGCGACATTGTCTTGGATTATTCCTCGGACCTGATTATACGCGATCCTTATTTGGCTTGACGTCACCGATTCGATATCGATTTCCACAATTCTGTGCAACAGAAACTCCAGGCTTTTAGAAAGAAATCATCTACGGGCAAATAGCAAACGATGACAAGGCCTAACAAGGGGCAAAGCGAATAGTATAGCCCGATTTACTGGTAAAGCCCGAGTACTTGATAGATGTATTCAACATAACAATTGCTCTAGAAAATGACAGCAGGAAATGGGTATACAGTTACTGTACGTTCACTAGTAGATAATCCGACAAATTTACATCTCATTAAAGATGTCAAATATGTCCTATTAATTTGCTGAGGTGCTGCGATTTTTTTCGCTGACAACGTCGTGGAAGTGAATCAACACTTTTCTAACGTATGTATATAAATCAGCCACTTACAAGGACCGTTTGAGAGCATCTATCGAAAACGCTTGTAGCAGATCCACGGGTTGTGCAAACATTCAACTTCAAATTTAGATCAAAACTAGAGACTTAGATCTAGCATGCCTATGATAGCTCAGCGGGCTAAACATTTAAGCGTGAAAACTATGCCTAGTTGTGTGGGATCGAATCCGGACGTTAGCACATTTTATT
The DNA here is from genome assembly GCF_002443255.2 of Varroa destructor. NCBI lineage: Eukaryota > Metazoa > Arthropoda > Arachnida > Mesostigmata > Varroidae > Varroa > Varroa destructor. The sequence continues at coordinate 15,135,640 of NW_019211460.1, read as the reverse complement.
TTGCGCTGTGAGCAAGCCGAAATCTACCGGACGTAAATCGCAATACCAAATTCACACCAATTGCATATGACTCAATTGTTGAGTATCCGTATGATTCATCACTGGGTGTAGGTTTTTTTTTTTTACTTAGCACAAAACATGCTGTCTGTATTGAGTACAATAATTATACATGAATCTAATCAATAAAAAAAACAGGTGACAACAAGGTAAGAAATACGTGGGAGGATGTATCCTTGAAATGGCCGAATTTCTCGATGCTAACACGTCTGCATTGGCTAATTAGGGGCCAGTTGAATACATTAGTCGTAATGTCCGCTTTTGTCCAATCAATAACTTAAATCACAAAAAAAAAAGAACGGTTTTACTGGCAGATAGTCTCCGACTTAGCAGGGCGTTAGGCGAAAATACCGAAATAATTTTCTCATTGAGCATTTTCTCCATCTACTTCCAAGCCTATTTAATGCTATAAAATGGTATACTGCGCAATTTTATAAAACTCAGAAAGTTTACGGATAAAAAGTGTACTTATATACAACGATACTTACTACATTTTAAAGGGAAATTTCGTACACTGACAATGTGTCAATGCGCTTTAATGCTCACGTTAGTTACACGGTCCCCATTTGGGTCGCAGCGATTACCGATTAATATGTCAATCCCGTCACCTTTGTTATTCTCGAAAGATAACCACTGCATATAGGGATCGTCATAATTTACCTTTAGACCATAACAGTCCAAGTATTGCTATTGTAACTCCGCGAGTTCTCGTGTGCCCTGTTAGTAATTTGCCGGATTTTAGCCAAAAATCTAAAAATGTTGTACACTGTGTCTACGCAAGAACTCCGGTTTGCAAGAAGGGGCGAAGTGGCTAACAAGGGATCAGAGATCTTTACGAAAAAGCCTAGCAAGAGCGGAGGATTTGAGACATCAATAGGATTTTATTAGAGTCTGCTAATGCGTATCATCGTGCGTAGCGCGCAGCAAACGACAGGACACTGAATCAACGTAAATATGAGCTTGAGGCCGAGAGACTCCGGTTTATTTTTGTTCCCCGCTTGCTTTTGCCCCTTCTTTTACTCTTCTGTTTAGCGTTTCTCAGTGGCTATATATAGCCAAGTGTCAATACCTATGTACACATCAGACGCGAAGACCAATTTGTCTTCAGCTCCGTTTTATTACATTCCACCAGTCCGACCAAAGACTTCAAGTGACGTTTTCTAGTAGAGAGTTGCGCACTTAGAGCTATATGCAACTGCTCGCAGTACCTACAGCCATGGCAGACACAAATATGTCCCCGACTTTATGGGACCCTCTAGCTAATTAGACATATCGTTTTAGGACAGTTGGCGTTACAACTAGGGGAGCGTAGCTCAGGGTTTGAGACAGTCGACCTCTCAGATAAGGGAAAATTTATATGAACTAATTTTCTATCATCAGACTCCCAGAGCTACGAAGAAATCGTTTGTCGAGTCGTAGGGTTATGGCGAAGAACGTGCTTATTACTACACGTATACGCTACGACTACACGTATGTTACGTTCGAGTTAGTTGATGCGTAAGAAAGATCGCGTGGTAGTAATCTACAGTGGCCGAGAAATCCTAAACAGAATAGGCAGAAGAATTTTACGTATTGCTTAAGACACGATTGAATTGAAAGGACCCGGCATTCAAGGACTTTTAATTTTTTTTCACAGTTTCAAATAACGGAGCAGTAATCCATATATCTGTATATGGACAACGGGATATATACAGACTGATTCTCTGAATAACATTATGGGCTCACGTAATGGCGGTGCCAAGACGAGGCTGAAAGAAACCCATACAATCGTAATTCGTACTCATTGACGTTACTTATACTGGAACGTATAGCGTCAACTATGATTTGGTATGTATTCGGTCACTAATTATTTGTTATAATTTTTTATATTATTATTATAATATAGATTTTTTATGAACAGGCGGTAGCGTACTTCTGGTTACAACTTTTTGTATGTTAGTTTTTCTCGCTGATATAGAAGCATTTGCAACTACAATAGCGGCGTATGAACAGAACTCGACCCGTTTGCTGAATAATAGTTAAACTCCCAAAAGTAATTAAACAGACATGTTTTTGATAAATAGCTCTTGTTATCGAAGTTGTTGAAGACCTCCATCACAAGGCAGATGATTATTTTTACATTGTTAGTCATTTTGGCCGAAATTGCGTGCTTCCTGGAAAGCAGCACTTTCGGACTGCTGATGATACTCCCTGATAACCTCAAAGTACCTGCTTGATGGAACCTAGAATTAGGCGTGTAATGTAGGAATTTGAGGTGTGCAGCCTGCGATAGAAGCAAATAAAACACACTCAATGTGAGCCGGACGATGCAATATGGCGACTGGTGAGTATGTTTTCGTATTGGTTGCACCCAGAAATCGTATTTTTACTCATTAATTTCATTTAGCTATCTGAGGTTGCGTTAAATAAAGGTGCCCTTTTGTGTTATTTTTAAAGTAAAAAACGATTGATTCAATCTATGTAGAACCCAATGCTGATTTCCAGTAAGCATTAAGACTTCATTGGGTGTCCTTATTGTTATGTGAAGGCGCACTATAGGTTAAGTTCAAGCCTAGCATTGGAACAGCGTCCAGTAATGGAAATATTGGCCTATGGCAATTTTATTAAATATTCTCCTATCCTTTCCGCAGCTCAAGTGCAAAATTCGATAATACAAAATGGTATTTTATGTTAATTAAATGAAGTTTATGATATTCCATTGTGCTTGCCTTGTGAAGTAGTTCCGAACTGTGATAAATGGTTCCGGTGTGTCGAGTGTGCGTAATATCCAGAACATATTATGAATAGCATTCGTTTTTACGATGTTTTTAATAGACTATCGTTCAGGCGACCGATTCTTTACAGGCTCGAAGCGAAACACAGTTTCCGATAACTTTAGTTAGTGAAACCTGAAGTAGTTGCTAACGGCTAGTATCAAATACATTTTTTTAATTCCCTAAATATAGAGGATCTAACATATGGACTTCGCTTTGCAAAAAGCGCTTTGCTCATGCGAAAAACTCCAACGTCTTCCAGTCACACAAATGGCACGGCTATGGAGCGGAGAAATGCCCGGTGGGAAATTTTGCGTTAACCAGATTTCTCCTTCTATAACCTTGACCTCTCGAACGTGCAATGGCAGGCAACATTGTTTCGTTGAAGCCACATAGAATTTTCCACCATCCTTGCAGTAGCGTAGTGGGTAACGTATTCGTCCCCGACCATCGTAGGGGCATGTCGTGGTCTAGGTTCGATTTCGGGCATAGACTTCGTTTCGCATTAGGAGCCAGTGCTCTGATGAAACGTCTAACGCCCATACCGGACGTGAAACTCGAAACAAATAGCGTCTTTTAGTATGTCTTTCTAACGTAAACGATTAAGAATTGAGTAAAAATATCGTCCGAAGGTAATTTTCACTTACAATAGGTATCGTAAAAGTTTGATTAAACCTACAAATCAGGCCAACTATTTTTTAGTTTGAATAGAATGATTGACTATACTTTCCGAAGTTTTGCCTTTCATTTCCACGTTAACTGCTATGCTAAAATTAAACAATTATTAAGGTTTTATTATACTACGTGTGATATATGTAGATATTAGCCGAAAACCAAATAGAACATTCAGCTGTTTAACTTGTTTTTAATTTCCTCGTATTTCCCTAGACTGGACCTGTAGCTTGTTATGGTACTCTTGCCACCACCTTAGGTTTCATTAAGGTAAATAAATATTCATTCATTATATAACCTAACATCTATAATGGCACTAGAGTTTTGCTATTCATTATTATTTGTAGATAAATTATCCTACCGCTGTTGGAATAGTGTATGCTGATACGTATTGGCCGACCTTAAGTAAACTGGGCTTAGAGACCTAGGTTTTCATTGTTAGAGAACGACGCTATCTCCGCTTCGAAGTTGTGCATAATGAACCCCGCGACGTGTTTCAACCACACTGAGAGGCACCTGTTTTAAATCAAACTTAGCTCGTCTTGATTACGTAAGTTGTGTAGTGCCAAGTTGACCGGGTCAAGCAGGCCGGATGCTTTATGAATATTTTGGAATAGATGCTGGCGTTAAATACGCGTCACCGCTGCTCCTCGCATCCTTCTAACGACACATTCGATAGACTGTTACAATTTACTGCCTCGCATGTTCGCCTTAATGGAGACGAATCCATTCAGGCGATGTCAATACTAACTCTTCTTGAGGTCATTGGCAAAAATAACCCGTAAACTACCTACTGGCTCGCGTGTGTCCCTTGATCCGTAAAGAGTAGCGAAATATCTGGTGTTTGATGAAGGGATTCGAACTCTGCGTGACTCGTCGCTCAGCTGTATCAGAGCGCTAATATTAAAAATAGGAGCAGAAAGGATCAAGGACTACATCGGCAGAATGTAGTTTCCGTTGAACCTGGCCCGCCTGGGCTTTGTCGCGAGCTAGCGTTCTGCAGGATTAGAGCAAGCAACACAGTACATTTAGCCATCTTGCTTCGAGTATGTAGTTGGCGGTGTACAACCTATAGATTAGACCAAATAGATTCTATACGATAACTTTTATTTTACCCTTAATTAAGCTAATTGCATAGACAATACCCTAGAAAAATATAGAATATATCTTTAACATCTCAAAGTTACAAGAATGATTTACAGCCGTTTATAAATTGAAAATTATTCTTACGCTTAGTTTTTAAAATTGAATATTGAAAAAAAATTAGCTATTTCTATAGAATGTTTGTATGTGTCACTCCTGACGATTATACTTATTCAATGTAAACTTTAAAAACTTTAATTCGCAAATTACCGTGCGCTAAGTCTATCGTTAGGTGCGAACTCGTAGGAAAATGCCCAAAGAGTCAAATATACATTCATCCTGAAATGAAAGGAAAATTCAAACAATTATGCAAACGAGCAAAAATATTAAAAGGGTGCAATCGGCAGTTGATGATATATATATGCTCCTCTCTAAACCAGCCGTCAATTTCAATATCAAAAAAAGGTTTTTTTTTATCTCTCGATTTGCCTCGTGAAGTTTTTCGGACGGGGCATCAAAACTGACAATAACATACATAGGCTATCGATTTTATTGGAGAAAGCAATTCTAAACATGACGAGTTTGTACTAAAAAGAATTGGCTACCGGATGAGTGTATGCCCGTTCCCGTCAAGTCTCCCCCGATTTAAACGCATCACCCTGTGTAACTCTTTTCTGATTAATAATATTGAATCATCATACACGAACACCTGTTATGGTTGCTTAGAGGCTGCGAATGACGTTTGAAATAGCTCGTCATCGTCGCCGTCGGCCTTCCGAAATTATGGATTGTGTCCGAATCGTATTCGAGTCAGAGAAATGTGGTCAATTGCTAAAACGACAACTAGCTGGCTTAAGTTGAAACGGGTAGGCGAAACCGAGGACGTCTCTAATGAAACTTTCAACTGTCAGTTACCGACACGGATGCGATTTCCTTTGTTATATAATTCAACAGAGGGATCTAAGTATTCAGGATTGCAATGGGGTAGCTCGTTCGTTACAGTTACTGTTACTTCTGGCTAGTGCCACCCCCATGGGTTCTGTGGCTGTTTGGCGTACCGCCTACTTTGCGCATGTAATACTGATAGTAGCCATGTTTTGGCGAGGATACGCCCTACAGCGTTTAGCCAACAAGGGAACGCGCTAACTTTGGCTAAAGATTAGTTAGGCGAAATCATTAATTAACTTAAGCCGGTGTGAACTTCCAGTTCTGCTCGACGAAAACGAATACTTTCCATTATTTATTGGCTGACGAATTAATCCACTGCAGAATCATGGTCGGGGGACGATGAAGGCGAGGCCAGTAATCGAAATAATAATTTGTGTAGATGAAATACGTTAGGCGGACAATAGCAGAAGCGTCGGAACAAGGAACAACCCCGATAAGCGAAGTTGTCATCGAAGGACGCTGAATCTATCAGTAGTATTTTTGTCGAAACGACACGTCGATGGCAACCCGTCTACGATTTACAAACTGGAGGGCAAAATTACCACACTTTTTGTGTTTTGCAATTGTGCTAATACGATAGAGGCTGGGAACGTTTAATGTATATATATATATATATATATTATATACAATTGAATAGCTACAATATATAACGAGCATGCGTTCGTAGCTGAATATAGAGCCATAGTAGAGTCTTTTGATAGAGAAGGCCGCTAACTAACATGGTGCTCTTTATTTACGAATATGTAATTAAACGGCGAACATGTTTTCGTTCTGTCGTGGACAGCGTTTGCCCATTTAGAGGCAAATCACACGCAACAGTTTGCATACACATTGACCTCATAATGTCATTATAAGGTTTCTGCGAATGGATCTAATAGATTTTGTAAGAAAAATGCTGAGTTCCATATGGCTGACAGCTGAGCCTTTTAAATTCGTCTTTCGAACACACGCGATATCATGGGGCGATTGATATCAAACATTTCTTCATGACTCCTCAGAATGTAACGTCAGTCGTCTTTTTTTTTTAAGTTTATAGGTTAAATGTGTACACGTAAACGAATGTAGCGGTTTCTTATCTAATTTCGTACGTAACATTTACTTATTATCATGTCCGGCATTTTCTGATTATGTGTAGAGGACACAACCTTACGGGCTGAAAATATTGTCAAAGGCGGGAAACTTTTATGATTTGGTACCGAGAACTGAAATTAGTCGGCAATCGTATATTTTATTCATATTATCAATTCGCCCATATTCTTGACTCTGGAGGGACAGGTTAGGTTTTGCTATAACTAAAAAATTCGAAACTGCATATACACCGTGCTATAAAGGCAATAGCGACGCTGCAGACTGTATACGTCAAAATGAGATGTGAACCGAAAGCTGAAAAATATTAGGGAGCCTTCAGGTGTTTTGGATAAAGAATTGGTCCAAAAAAAAAACACTCTCGTTTAGGTGTTCCAACAACTGATATGACCGATTGTTCAATAGAATTTAAGGTAAATAACACAAGTCAAACTCTTTGTAAATCTAATTATAGCCGAAAATTCCTTTGCCGCCGTTGTAGATCCATTCATCACTTTGATGTCTGACTTTAAGAAACGCCCTCTTAAACGCGTATCTTAAACATTCAATCCATGGTGCAATGCATAATTTGTTTTTGCGAAACTTACTGGGACAAGCTATCGCCTTATCTAAATTAAAGGACATTGCGAGGCGACGCAAAAATCTGTTTTTGCTAAACGTGTCGTCTGCTAGATTCTAGCAGGATGTAAAATAGTTATCACTGTAAAAACCGACACAACCATCGCATTGCGCTTCATTTCGTCGGCACGAAAGGCCATTTTACTATCCGTTCCTATAATTAGTTTAATTCAATTGTTTTAATCATGAGTGTCGCACCCTAACAATTTTTACTTGAAAGATTTTTACGGGGCAAATCTTTTATGGGGAAAATACGCACATCATTTCATACTGTTTATATTCATACCATGAAAAAACATTCGTACACATCTTTTTGATTGCAAATACTTTTTCTTTTTGTAGAATTATTGTTATTATTATTATAATATGGCGTCTGATCAAGTAACTCATTTATTGCTACTATTTATTGTTATGTTGTATCCTAAGTCAGGATCGTACGGAAATCTTACGTAGTAATTCACCTGTCAAGTCAACGACCTATGACCGCAACCAGCGTCTCCACAAGTGTCTGTAATGCATAGAAATTGTGTGCGCTCGCTTTAGGTCGCTTTGAAACAAAGGTGTAGCAAAAGACACCATTATATTGAGCCTCTCTCCCTTTCCTCGGCCTAAGACTTGCTCAGGTCGGGGCCAGCTCTCTTTCCGGTCACGTTTCATCTACAGTCAACTGACGATGAAGATAAAAGAGTTCGTATCGAAGAAGAAAAATCGGGCCGCTGTCATGACAGTCCGAGAAAAGCGCAGAGCGCCAGACATTAGAGAAGGTCTAACGAAAAGGAACTTTGGCCGTTTGCGCCTGCTATTTAGGAAGACCTGGTAAGAAAACACCTATAGTTAATGGAAACACTAACGATGAAATTGCAAGTATGAGTTGCGACGAAAGAGTTGCGTGCGAAAAAACGCACAGGTAATCAAAATATCGCTAAGTAATGTTTGCCTAGGAGCGTTTGATACTTGATGAAGTTATTAACTAGGTATGGGAATAATCTTATATGTCATTATGCCGTTGTCCATTGTTTTCATATTTGCTCTATTAACTGCTGCTATTGGCTCAGGCCGATTCTCAGACAAAGTTGTGCTTTAAACATTCTACATACTGTTTATTCTGATATTGCCACAATAGTTGCTAATACGACTACCGAGACAACCGTTTAAGACACTGTTCCGAGCTTCGCCTAATCACGTCATACGGACGACACTGATAGAACGCTGTGGTATACAGATCAGTTTTGCTACATGTTAACGACGAATACTAGCTTCTCGCGTCGCCCAGGGGACAAATGTCCGTCCGCGTAGCGGCGGCGCGAGGAAAGCCGAGAAGCTGCCCCATGTTTTTTTTTTCGCTTACGAGTAAAGGTGCAGCTTGAAGTTGAAGCTTGAAGCAGCTGAAGAGAGGCAAAGGAGTCCGCAGAACTCATTCATTTCATAACATTTCTACAGGCTAGCTATTGATTTCGAAATGTCGCGTCCATTGAAGCTCCTTTGCGGTCGACTCTGTCGTTTTCGCCATCCTTATTTGCAACGTTTTTACCACGGCCATGATGACATTCGTCTTATGGCCTTGACGTTCGCTTCCAGTAGTACGTAGTAGGGAGGCCGCTGTAAACGTTGTTGGTCATACAGGTCCCTCGAAAAAGACAATCTCAGTGCTGCAGTGGCTGGGTATCGTCTGCACTCGTTGCTATCACATGACGACTTCCCCCGACTTAAGCGTCGTGACTATAAGTAGCTGACGTTGTCAAGAGGAAATAGGTTCACACAAAACGCAAATATTTGGTCATCTGAGTGCGAAAACGTGAAAAGGTAAAGTCGTCCACCGCTACTTTGGCCAGCGTCACCTATTCTATAGCCACAATCCGAACATACGGCTGAACAAACTAGGCAAACAAAAGAAATTTCGAAATGTTCTGGAAGTGAATGACTTGACGTGAATAGGGAACGATAGAGAGAGAGAGAGAGAGAGAGAGAGAGAGGATAAGGACTGGTCCAAGAGGGATGAAACAGTTTCGTATCAGTGTGAATACTAAAGAAGAGGTCGTGCGGTGTAGTACCTGAAGGTACCTTGCTCGCTCACTTCTGATACATAGAATCTTTTTCTACATGAACTAGAAAGGACAATAATCGTAATAACGGTACTAGTCGTTGCACGGCTGGTGATACGTCTAGGGTAAAAGAAATTTGTTCTGGTGGATCTGCAGGTTTAGAAATCTGATAGCGAAAATAAAGGGGCTAGTTTAAAATCCAAATGCAGTTAAGACTATTGGTAACACGAGCTTCGATATGTAAAACGTACGTTATTTTAGACGAAGCATTAAAGGAAATGCTATTATCTCTATGGTTGGTCTATAGGACAGTGCTTGCATGGTAATAGCAGCGGGTTATATCCGGTAGGGAGAGACTAATAGAACATGAGTGATGTCACATTCTGTGACCTTATTATGTGTGAAGCTATCTAACATTGTGACAGGCTGGAGAAGGGGCTCCTGTGGGTTATGGGTAGCTTTCAATATAGGGAGACATATCCTTTCTTCTCATTCTTAATAGGGGGAAAAAATTGTTCACTCTCACGAATATTACAGCTGTGACATGCACTTGTAATTTTATTAAAAGGAATATATTGAATCCACAAAAAAGAAATACATATTTGCTTTGATCACGCACTTCTGTCGACGATTGAAAGGCTTTAATTGGTGCTCTTGGTATGACAGGCGCTTGCGGTACCCCCCTAAAGTACATTGTGTCGGAATTACACGTTCATTACATAGGTACAAGCCAAAATCAATTTAGCCAACCGTGTTCGTTTCCATTCGGGATTTTGAATAGTTCTTGAATTCTTTTTCCGGAGCCGCATACGAAATTAAGGATCAACAAACCATAGATCAATTCCAGAAATCCCCAGGACGGAGCTTCAGTGAAAACGAACAGAAACCCTATCTATAGAATAGCATATTGAGCTATTTGGTTTCGCTGTACGTTCAATGCAATGCAGATAGTAAAAATCTCAGGTGAGAACTCGGGACATTATTTTTTTTTTTGACTACTATTGTACCTTGAGGTAATAAAAAAAAACATATCTAGGCGTAATACAAATATTGTTACCTAGTGAATAGATTAGAATTAAAGCTTGTATGCGATTTTGGTTACGTTAGGAAAGTACGATAATAAATAAACGATTTAAATCGAATAAAAATATTCCCAAGTAATTTACTAAGTAGTTTAATTATCTGTAACTAAGCCCAGCTTATAGGGGTTGCAGACGGGCGACATCTAAGAAAGTCATCACTCATGCGCTGTCTCGGATAAACCATATCCTTATCGGTGACGGTAAAGTATGACTGCGAATATAAGTATAAACAAATAGATAGAAAGTATAAATAAACAAAAAAAAACGAATAATTTCCACAAGCGATTGAAATGAATAAATAGTACGATATACACAATGTGCATTGTAATTATACCGGCCGACGTCATCGTCTGTTGTATTATGGCTTCGAAACAACTCAAACTGGCACTCTTTTTTAAACCTCTGTTTAAACCCCTTGCTTCTGTCTTATGTTTTTTGCGCATGAGCGCAGGATATTAAGTAAACTTTACTCATAGAACATACGTCATATTCGATAAAAGGATGGAACTAACGGTAATGCTTAATTGTCGTAAACAGTTGTCTGTCCAAAGGTCAGGATAACAAACAAGGCTTTGATTATGATTGTCTTCGTTCCATCGTAATTGTTTGCTCGTACTTGTATATCTAAAAAAAAAAGGATGGCTTTTTGAATACCGAAGTCGACTAGGTTTGCTGGAGTTGGAATCGCCCTAGAATCCCATGTTTTGTCCCTTCTTAATCATAATGGTCGGCGGAGCTATTTAACCTTAGTTACTTTTAGTACGGCTTGGAGATGAAACTCCTCAGTCCGAGGTTATTACTAAATACAATAGTACGTTATTATATTGTACATTCTAACTTACGCTTTCAAACAGTAAACTTCAACCTATGGAAATAAATAATTAATTAACTCCTGTTTCCTCTTTCGTAACCCTTTCGTAATACGCAGATCTCGGGATGATGTCATAAAATATTGAACACGATTTGTGTATCGCGTAATACCACTCAACTAGAACGATGAAATCATGTCAAACAGTCGCGGTTTCTTATTTTTTGCGTCTGTCATAAATCCCAGAAGCTTAATTTTGAACTCGAACAACACATGAAACATACTCATATTATATAGATACTTAATGCAGTCATCTATCTTTGCACTGGGCCCTTCTAAGCAGTTCCTTAATCATAACTCCTACGAAACGAATAAATAATAACTTAGCAAAAATATTGATTTGTGTATCCCTCTGAACTTTTTCCGATCGCTCAATTGCCCACCTTAACTTTTCAATCAGCCCCAGAAAAGTGGCACCCATTCGGTTACGGACACCTAGGCCTTGTGCATCACTTGTCGCATTGACATTATTTCATTATAATATAAAGCAATACGTGTAGGGGAAATGTTAGACTAGACGGTATCTATACTTATCTGCTTTGTTAGAAATAGATAACCTGTTCTTGTTTGATTGTGTGAAATTTATAAGACATTTTTTCTTTGTCATGTAGCATTTATCATTGAAATAAACACGGCAGCATTATCGAGAGATATTATAGAGCAATTCTTAGCCATGAGCTGGAAACGTTACCAAAGACATGAGCGCTGATTTTAACTAATAAAAATGTCCGTTGCCCTAACGAAAAAGAACAACAAACGACACGTCTTGCTAAACATTATCTTTAAGTTGTCCCGTAATATATAGCTAGACGTTATAAAATGGCCATAAAATGTTATCCGGTCAAATATCGTGAAGCTTGCCACTTTGATAACATAAATCAGTATGTTTTTTTTCTATGCATGTTTATCGGTCCTTTTTGAGCCTTCGTTTGGTAGATGTGGTGAGAACCTTTGTGTATGAACTTTGAACGCGGCTGCCACTAACATATAAACTGGTTTTTATCCCAGGACATTTAGGTCGCGCTAAATTTCATATGAAGTTTACCTAAGCGGAAAATTATTTGTTCGCAGTAAAGCCGTTTCTACTAGCATGACGTATTCATTGCATCCGTTTTAGAAAGGAGACGCTGTTACAATAAGGATTAATTTGATAGTGTGACAAATATTGTAGGTTTTTTGCGATCTCTGGACAAAAGAGCTGTTGCCGGTTGGTCTATGCCGTGACACGAATAGCATGACATATTAATAGTACCTGTTTGTTTCTACCTTTAAACATAAAGATTCGTAAACTTATTCATCTTTTTCTTACACGTACTACGCACACGTAGTAAACGCCACCCTTCATAGTCCTAGCATTTTTCCTACTCTAACATGCTCAGCCTGAACCTATCGTCGCTCGAACTGGCCGCAATTTTTCTAACACCATGCTCCATTACCCCCGTAATTTCCTTACAGTTACCCCTGTTGCGCCCTCGCAGTTTTGTTTTCTCGTAGTTCTTTCGGTAAACCTTGTTTCGGTAAACCTCTGCATTGCCTAAGGAATTTCTTTCTGTTTTTAAATTATTAAGACGATTGCTATTAAGGTAACTAAGGTCATTGTTTCTGGCAGTTTCATTATTTTTATTTATAGTTTTCCTATATTTTTAAGCATTATATATTTTTATAAGCAAAAGATATCTTTTTTCCGTGTATTTATTGTGCATGTTCTTTTTAGCACAATATTTTCTTGTATTGTAGGCAAAAAAGCAAAAGAGTTCCTATCGCTTCGTCAAACGGAAGCAAGAACATATTTTAAACGAGGCCTCAAGGCCTTCTGAGCTAAGATGAACGTTGCTATCGTCAACAAATTTAGTGAAAGCATAAAAAGTATATCAAAATACAATTTAATTGTATGAGCTCAGTGAATAGTCAAAATATCTAAACTTAAAATTGCTATGTCTAAGTACCTCTAAATCACAATGGCGGTCGAGGTTGCTCGTAAGGGTACAATTCTAAATTATCATCATGCTAACATTATATGAGACCTTCTTTCATAGTGAAGCTTTTTTTTTTTTTACCACACTTTCCTCTTTCAATTTGTTCAAGTTGAGCAATGTAAAAGAAGGATCTGTCGATCGATTTCGAGCTCTTTCTCTAAATAACTGTTAACTATTTGGGACAGGTATGTTATTTTTAGCACCAAACGATATATAAGCCAGCCGGACGAAGTGTCTCCCGCGGTCTCGCAATCTCAAGTCAACCCAAGTAGTACAACGAATCTCAAGTTTTTTTTTTTAGCAGCTTACAAAGATGTACGCAGACAGACTTCTTCGTAAGGTGTTGCCTTCAAACTTTTTTCACACACTTCAGCAATCAATATCTATTCTGTCTCTAACATATTTACGTTTGCAGGACCCGCCAAACAACGTAGCGCATCATATAATTTTTTACTTTTTGTACGTCTTTCTCAGCTGTATGTCTCTATATGCTACATAGGCTCAACAAAACATGAAGGTATCTTGTCTAATAGATGTTCGCTCACAGACGGTGGTCCTTGAATCGGACATTCTGTTAGTTTTCCTCTCGCACATCCACGTTGGTGTGTGGTTACTTTCATCCAGCACACGCTCTTGGTCGGTGAGCTCAAAAAAGGAAAACCGGTGTGCTGGGTGCGCGCGACAGCTGCAGAAGTTTCACTATTGGTTCTTAAAGAGATAACAATGTGGCCAGGTGCGTAATTCATAAAACTATTGCCCACAGGTGTCCTGAATAGCGCCGTAGGTGTGCAAACGGCTTTGGGTCTTGTTGCCGCCATAGCGAGAGCCTCGAAGCCTACAGTTTGTGCCTATACCTAATAGAGACCCTTTCTCCAGTTCGGGCGAGGGTCAGAGGAGGGGCTTCACTCGACTCGCCTTCTATCCACGAGCACGCTGCTGGCCAGTCGTGTGGTTTTTGACTCACGGCTACTTCAGGAAAGCCCGTCTGATTTTTCGGTTGTCCTGATGGAGCTTTAGTGACAAAAGGTGCATTGCAGTTGTAGTGCATATATATATATATATATATATACACATATACATATACAGATATATATATATATATATATATATATATATATATATATATATATGCGCAACTACAACTACAAAACCGTAACAATAGCGGCGAACAACGAGCAACACCGAAATTAAAGACATCAATAAATGTGTAACCTCGAACAAATTAACAAGCGACGATTGAGTGTGTTAACAACTTGGTGGCGGACGCTGTCGACACCGTTACTATTTAACAGTTTTCATTATTCGGTTCCGATAAAGTACCGTTTCACAGAAATCATTGTTAGACGCTTTCTCGTTGTCCTCTCTGTGTGAAAGCAATAGCAACGAGGAAAAAGAATAAAAGACCTAGGATTATAGACTACACAGTGGTCGAGCGCTGCTTCCCATGTGGAGCAGTTGTCTTGACCGAAAACGAGCGGTGTTTTGTCAAAGACACTTAGCAGTTAACTCACGACCCATGAAAACTTTGCCGCTAGCCAAACGTTCCGCCTATCTGTCCAGTCGGTCATAGGCAGTCGCACCAACCATGAAGTGGCCCATCGTCGCATCTACCTGGCTCAGTGTTGCTGTTGCCAACGTGGTACCAGTTGTGGACCCATTGTGTTCGACGAATATTGCCAACAACAACAGGACCAGCATACAAATGGCAATTGATTGTGACGACAGCGACTTGTACGACGCTATCAATGGAGGTTCCGTAACGAATTCGAACACCTCTATCGGTTCCTGGTCCTCTTCAGCCTCATCGATGGCCTCGTCGTCGGCGGCGTCGAATGGGGTGCTGACAGGCAGCCAGAGTGTCAATGCCACGAGCTCTGTTAGGGCGAATTCACTGACGAGGGAGCCGAGGTATCGTCCCTTGGTAGACACCATCGTTGGGACGGCGGTTCTTGGCGCCATCCTTCTTATCGGAGTTGCAGGCAATATAATGGTTGTTGCAGTGGTCGCCCAAACGCGCTCAATGCGAACTCCGACGAACTGCTATCTCGTCTCGTTGTCAGTAGCCGACCTCATGGTTCTGCTATCGGCAATCCCGAATGAGATCCTCGCCCAGTACATCCTTGAGGACGAATGGATCTTTGGCCGAGCTGGCTGTGCAATGTTTGTTTTTTTCCAGTACCTGGGCATTAACGCCTCGTCTTTATCAATTACGGCATTTACCGTCGAGCGATATATCGCCATCTGCCTGCCAATGAAGGCGCAGACCATGTGCACGGTGAAACGTGCTAAGAAGATTATCCTCGCTGTGTGGTTGTTTGCGCTGTGTTACTGTTGCCCATGGTTATTTTTTCTTACGACGACACGGCCAATCTACTACCGGGGCCAGGAGCACCGTTACGTGGAGACGTGCACGTATTCACTGCACCGATCGTTCTATATGCGTTTTTTTTTTGCCGACATCATTCTATTCTATGTAATTCCGCTCATTCTATCATGTGTCTTGTACGGGCGAATGGCCCAAGTGTTATTCCATACGGACATTGGTGCGATGACGACGGCAGCGAAGACTGCCAACGGGCAGACTACAGCTAAAGTCAATGCTAATATGAACAACCAGTCCAGAATTCAGGTAACTATGATGAAAGTTTTCCATATTTTGTACAATGTAATGCAAAAAGAAAGGGATATTTATTTTGTTGTAGCTTTGTCCTCTTCTATCGTTGTTGTTTTTTTTTTTGTTTCTTAATTGATAAAATAATGTACATTGTAACTTAGAAGCTGGCTAGTAACTGGAAGGCCTACTAGCCGGCCGTAGGTCAGAATGATCTGTTTCGAGGATTTGGTCATCAGGGCTGTAATGTTGGCTTAACATAGGAATACGAGAGAAACGAAGTTATAGGAAGTTTTTAGAGTAAACATCCTTCATGACTACCGCCATTGATTTCGTTTTAAACTGAGTACCTATCGCACGCCAAATCAGACCAGTACATTTTTTGTGCAAGCAATACGCAAAACTCAGGCATCTTTGTCAATGAACACCTTGCTAATAAATGTTGCGCGCTTCGTGGCGATCACGTTTCTAAACACGCCGCTATAAAGAGCCTCGCAGGTTACTTGGTCCTGAGTAAAAAAACTCCGATCTTTTGGCCGAAGCAAAATACACTTACCGTAAACTTGTGCCGGTTACACATGCCACCAACAGTTCTGTGCCTAATCTCTCACGGCTCACCTCCATAATCAGGCCGAACCACCCGCAGGGTCACTTGCCCGCTTGAACTCCCGTACATTGCAGAGACCCTCAACGAAAAATGCTTCCTCTACCACGATTAATTTCCTCCTCAGGAGAGAACTCGAGCTAGCCGAGTAGACACCGGGAGAACCTTGCGCATCTTTGTCAACTACAATTGTTTTTCTCAAAAGTTTCTCCTGGGAAAGAAGAGTATTAAAGTCATGTACTTGATCGAAAAACAAAAGAAAACCAGAAGGGGAAACAACGAACAGTGGTAGAGTGAAAAGTAGTTTAAATAATAATCTAGCTTGTTCGAACTCTGAGGGTTCGAAATGCATACCAGCGATTAGGAACGACGTAATCGAACCGGGTAGTGCGTCTATAAGAATTCTGGCCTACATTGGTGACTTTGCCTTCTTCTAACATAGACGCACTAGCTTAACAAATTCATTCTATCATCCTTGCAGTATCTCAAATACTCATAGGTTAAAGGTTTGCTGCTAGATACCTTTCTTTGGGCAGAAAATAAGGCTATTTTTTTTTCGTATTTCATAAAACTTCTATTAAACTATGTTAAACCAATGTAACCAGCAGATATTTGTGGCATTGTAAATCTACATTGTGGACTGAAAGGATCGCCGAATAAAGTATCTTTTGTTGATAGTTTCTTAAAGATAGATGAGTCGAGGATAGCCAGTTTTAGTTATGGGATTATTTAGTGTATAAAGCTAAGCTACAATTTAGATCTATATATATATATATATACATATATATATATATATATATATATATATATATGTATATATATATATAATCAAGAAAATTATACCGTAATACAGTAAACGCACCGGTGTAGTTTCCGTTTTGTCTCGTATCGGAACAACAGCTGCATTCAGCTTTGTCATCAGCAAATGACGAAAGCCTTAATCTCGTCAGACTGGACTTAGATCGAATCTTATGAATACAAATCTATGGAACAGGTGTCCCTCTTTGGTACTGTTCATTGTAGTTTATAACAGTTGTATTTGAAGGAATGTTCTTGCGACTATTATTATTATTTTTTTTTGTATTTTGAGCTAAAAGTCTGGAATGATCAGTTCCTAACCCTGGAACCTACGATTATTACCTGTATCGTTTAGTATAACGAATCTGGGGCTACAACTGGTTCAGCTGAAGTGTGAATGTAACTCTCCGTGTGCCAGCATATCAAAAGCTCTTTACTGGTTGTTTATTTATTTATTTTGCCAGGACTGCCTCACAACTTTGAAAATTATAGTTAGTTCAAAACAAATATGTTACAAGCTTTGTAGCATCTCGTCGAATACAGTACAAATCAGCTTGGGATCATTTTTGATGCTAGAGCAAGCTTACACCTGCAGTGAGTTTTGATCATACCGATATAAATTCGGAGATAAAAATCATGCTTTAAAGTGAAGCTACATGCTCGATAAGCACGAAACCTATAAGATACTTGAATACGTATATTTGTTTCAAATAATTTATTTACATAATAATTTATAACACCGCAAGCAATTTATTCTCAACCTTTCCTTTGATTTTTTAGTCATTTAAGGTTTTTGTTGTGAGTTTTAAGTTGAAGTAATTTTACGCTTGAGTAGGAAAGCCATATACAGTCAATCAGGGTATCAAACGAACTATCCACCGGCAAATCGTTAGGTATATTAATAGTCAGTATATCTTTACAATTACGTTGGTCGTGATATCAAAAATAAATTGACTCTATCTAACATCGACTTTTATGTTTTATCTGTTTCACTTACGGGAGCACGAACAAATTATCGTTTTGTAGATATTGAGATGCCAAACAACGAAAACGAAATGTTTACTTCTCACATTAAACCATCGGCGTACGAGTGGATTTGGTGAACATTGCCCTGGTGGGGCAAGTCGTCAGCCATCTTTGTCCTCACACGCTGAATAAGGCAAACTTGGGACTTGCATAAAGGTATTGCAAGATGGAACTGGCCCTTAGGCTCCCATTTCGAAGGTCTCTCCGAAACTTTTTCTAGGTTTCTGTAATACAGACAAGAGAATCGAACAAATCTTTTGCTGAGATTTATCACTTTGTATTGTCACATCAAAGCTAACGTGTAACCTTAAGTGATTCACGAGGGGTCCACTCTTTTGACATATACGTAAGCAAATTAGAAGTACGTAACTGAACTCCCATTGAGTAGTAAAGCTTAATTTCGAATTTGTTTTAGTAATGACAAAATTGAATAAGCAGCCAATTGATTAGTAGCTTCCATATACCGCATCATGGTTAATAGGCGACCACGTACAGCAGGCAGAAGACTATAAGATAACTAAGCACTTGAAATAGAGCGTCGCTTACGATGCGTTGGTGTTCTACGTTTGAAACTGAGACCGAGTAAGAAAGACTTTGTATAGTGTAGTCTGACATAGCGTACAATGTATTGAGTACATGTGTAACATACTAGTTAGAGTTGGTAAAATTCTCTTTTTACCACCGTCCAGGGGAAACAAATCGACCTACATTACATTACAGCCGTCTGTTCCGTTGCTCCTGTTAATACCTCGGCCTTGTTACGCCTCCCGGGAGGTTTTGACAAAAACAGCATATCAAACCGTGTAAATCAATGCTAGCTTATAAACAAACATCTAGGTACATATCAATGCTATATAAATTATACATTTCGATAGTATTGTAGCGTGTGTTCAAATCCATGTAACCCCTGGATTTTCGGGTTATCGGACACTATATAACGAAGACGAGTAGTTTCCTTCCAGTAAAGCCGTGAGGGAGCTATAAACCCCATCTGAATAGAGCAGTATAGGCCAACGCTTCACTCCGTTCCTTCATACTGTATATCAGTAAAGAATTTCCTCTTGTGAACAATTTATGACAGCGACGTTCTGGTCCTTCTAGCTTACCACGTCCTTGGCGTACGTATATATCATTGGCGGAATTTAACAAGACATCAACTATACGTGCAATATATAGCATATAAGCAGAGGTAAAACAGTCTTGCGAAATCTAAACCGTATTGCTTTTTCTTATCGTATTTATTTAGATTTAACAGCTAGGTCGCCTCAGCCTGCTGTTTGGAAAAGATGAGACATTATCACGCAACCTAACGTGAAGATGTCCTCGAAGTACAATACCGTTGGCACAATTTTGACATGATGGCAGCTGTTACGAACTTCACTTTTAAAGCTGTTATCCTTTTTCAAAATGTGTGCCTGGGTGGCCTCGAGTTACGTTGCTCTAGCTATCAATGCACGTGCAACGGTATCTGACGTTCGTTCTATGTATGACTTCGAAACCCTTGCCAGTAAAGGACACCATTCGTCGAGCGATTTATGCAGTAGTACGAAATCATTCTATAATACAATAGGTTGTCGGTGCGTGAACGCTCTAAGAGGATACGTGTAAAATCATGCAGCCGAAACGTCTTGAATCAAATATAGATAATGGCGTTAGGTATATGACTACTTCAATGGGGGTAAACGTAGAGTCTTCGTGCCCGCCAAAAGTCAAGTCATAATGTGCATACGTTAGGACTTGAGGCCTCTTTCCGTCTAGAAGCCTGAATGCGCATATTTCATCATTATTCAAACAAATAGACGGATGCATTTAGAAACTATGTATTCGCAGATATGAAATTTTAATGCACAGCTAATGGTTTTGTAAAGCTGGATTGTCCTGGAAAAGTATTGTATTTTTTTTTATGGGTTAACATATTATAAAATGTTTATACTTATTAGAAGTAAGTAAAACTACTCTAGGTATTTTATCACTATTATTTTTTAAACAACCTTTTTTTTTAGTTAGATAGCTATTTATTATATTTGACTCTGCCGGGATTTTCAGTGACGACGATGTAAGGTATCGCGCCCTGCACATCTACAGTATTCTGAAATAGCCGGAAAAACCATCAAAGTGGCCTCTATTACAATAGGTATTAGATAGCTTCTTACAATAACTGCTGAAAAGTTTTATCAACTTTATCTTACACGAAAGCTTATACTGCAACATATAAAATGTTGAGAAAACTGTAACATACAGTGGCGACGAGTGACATCACGCCTAAGTGTTCAATCACCATACTTATTATATGAAAATTTGCCTGAGTTCTTATAATTTGCCCACTATTGCTTTCATTCTGCTTACCCTCAGTAGAATAGACCAAACGGCGAAGTACAAGCTAATCCCTTAATGTTTAAAAAAAGTTTTACTTAAAGTTTGCAGGGTTAGATGACCAGTGTGGGTCGCATGATTGAGCTGTACATGCAAAACGTTGCCGCGGAGGGTATTTTTTTTCTTTATTTAATGGTAATTTTTTTTTAGTATATATTTACTTATTTATATAATAGTAATTTTATAATAATATAATAGTTAAATTTAGTAGTTTTTCTACATCGCAGTGGCCAGTCGGTTGTTCTTTTATCCCTACAAGTGTTTTGCCTGACCAGAAACGTCGACCCGTTCCCGCAGGTTGCACCTGTTCTTGTGAACTAGTTCAGGGCAAGTGAGATGTTCGCCAATGATAGGGGGTTCAATTTCGTCTCTATACCTTTATCTTCTATCGTGATCCGTATCTGCGTTGTTCCTTGTCTTAGTCAGATGGCTGTTTCCATTTGTGTCCGCCATAGGTTGCCTAATCGGTTATGTTGTACGCGAAATTCTGCAGAGAGATGTCTACTAAAATGATGCTATTTATATCTGTTTTGCTCTCAAAGGGACTGTGAACCAGCGAAGCCGGCAGCGTGTTTCTTAACAGAATTAAATCCTCCCAACTAATCCTATTATTCGGTTATGCTGACCACGCTATGCAGTTGCTGGCAAGGGTCGCATCCACAGTTGCGGGAAGCTTTGCAGTCCTGGATTTTTGCATTGGACATTGCTAAAATGCGCTAATGCTTATTGTTGTTGTTCAGGATATCAGCGATCAAGCTCGTACGCTCATGAATGTACCGGTTGCGCTAAGGATACCCGCACTTGTCCGCTTACATGGTCAGTCATTAATTCAGTTTTGGTTTCCGTTTACCAGGTGAGAGCAAGATTCGTACCTTTGAGTAGAAGATATATGTACTACGTATAACTCTACAGGAGCCGATACGAACAATTGAAGTATCACCCAATGCTGTGTTTGGCGAGTTTCTCCTGCTTCCTGGCCCTCCTGTTAGAAGGAAAGCTCTTTCGAATAATAATCTTATAACCGCTTTTCTTCTATCTCACCATTGATCTGCAACAGTTGCGAGGTTTCGTAGCAGCATTTGCAACGGTGTCATTTTCACCTTAAAACGCATGTGAGACATTCTGCAAGGTTGAAGCAACCTTGAACTAAAAGAGCAGATTTTGTGTGCCTAGTATAGAGCACGAAGGCGGAATTAAAGCATATATTTGTTTATGAACATAAAGACTCTACTATTCCAGAGGTACCATTTAACGAGACCTTCATCGAAGGACCATCCTCTTCGAACTAGAAAGACTCGAAAGACTTCGAAAGAGTGCGCCAATGAAGAAGAACAAACGAAATACGAAGGGTTCGTATTTCCTTCGACGTCACCCCTACAAAGGATATGTATACATACACGTCGTGCACATTTGGATACATAATGCTCGACGCAAATGTGCGTATCGTACATTCTACAATATATATTTATTATTTTGCAAAAAAGTGCGAAAACAAGCGATCGATCATAGTAGCGGGCGTAGTTGTCAAACGGCCACTTAATCTTGAGACATGCAGGGTCGTGTTCACTGTTCAGTTGCGACACTACCATTCGAAGTGTCAAAAAACCGTGCGTTAATATATGTCAGAGCCTTTAAAAGATTCTTCTATTTCGTGGTCGCCATACAAGGGCACTGCGATGTCGCGCGTGGTCAGTTGGCTTGGAAATCTGCGGTTTATTACATAGTGTAGGAAGAGTTTAACTTACAAAAATGTCGCCCTTGATTATGTTACGTGCCGTTAGTTTCGCCACCATCCATGCTCAATAGAATGGTACGTAGCCCTTGCCGAAATCGACTCGCAGCACGATGCAGGTCGTCCTTCTTAAAAGGACAATCGGTCTATACGCGCATAAATCGCTGTAATTTTTCTCTCTATGGCTTTCCAATATCTATTAGTAGCGAGAGATGCTTGCCTAGGCGCGTTTTCTGAGGGTACGAGAAGGCCTACAATCTCACGGACTTCTATTGGAAGAACAAGCGGGTCGAATTTAACATTGGATGTTGCTCTGCTGCATCCAGCAAGTTGTTAAGGCATGGCGACGAGGTCCACCGTTGTCATTAGATAATCAGACTGCGTGCTTTCGATTGTCGAGCCAACGCGACCCTAGTTAACGGACTGCATTCGTCGTTTCATTTTCGACGATTCGACGAGTGTTTCATAGTAGGAGATGCCCTCATGTCTAACGCAAATACTAACACTACTTAATGTGTAAACCTACCCGACATTGTCACCGACCTCGTTTCCCTCCAGGCTGATGTCATTCCGTCGCCTGGGTCCAGTCGAAATAGAACCATACCTCGTTTATAACGACCGTATGCTCCACATGAGTTTTTTGTTTGATAAAGTTTCGCAAATGGCACGCGGAATATATCACACCCACTTTCCACTAGCCTGGAATCCACTCACAGGGAACCTATTTTATAGTTAGCCTCCGTATTTTCGACATTTAGGTCATAATTCTCTAACACGTTATATGTGAAATACCAGTTTTGCCCAAAAAAAACCTTCAGACTCGAAGCTTTGCTTCCGCGAAAAGCCTTCTCGATTGTCGTGATGCGTTCTTATTTTTCGTCTCTTAATATGTGATGGTCTCCTTGCTGGCCTTCAACACTCCAGTCTCCGTACTTGAAATGTGTGCCCTACTCGCGTACTGTGTTTTCGCTTACCGACTCCTTGTCTAATATTTCCACCAATATTCCGTAAATTTCCGCGCGCCTCCGAGGAGGAGGAAAAATTTGATAACCGGACATCGACTTTTTAAGCTAAAACGTGTTTTCCTCGTGAACTCATTTCTTCTAGAGTAAACTCAACCGACTTCCACTCAAAGGTTTCTGGAACATTGAACCATTTCCCAGTCCAATTTTGTTTGCTAGCGGCACGTAGTTTAGAAGTCGTTCAATTGAGGAGTTCGCCGGATTCGCTTGTATCAGGACTTTCAACAGTTGTACTATGCAAAGGTGCGTGATTGCTTAAGTCGTTCGTCAGTAGTGCCTAAACTCATATAGAGCGACAGCTAGCAATGAAAGCCATTTTGTCGTACTGCTTCTGTCATCTGTTTCTCTGCATTGGGAACAGTTATTGCTTCGTCCTCTATATAAACGTGACGAGGCAGGGGCCATCCGTATAGGCTTAGCTTATCAAAATTGAGGTGTTTCATTTTTTGCGGTGCATCCCATCTTCGCATTGTAGTCCACATGAGATTTCTATTGATAAGTTCGTTGCGTTTAGGAAGAAGGTGAACATTAACATGAATAGAAAATTTGGGCATATACCGCACGTTGCTGAGTTGTGTCTAGCAGCTGCGCGGACGGATTGCTGTTCTAGGGCTCAAAAAGGCTGTAGCCTTTTGTAGGGCTTGCACACAATTTTGCGTGCAGCACTTTTTTATCTGCCATTTAAATATGGACACTGGCGAACAGTTCGCTATATAAGGTTGAACGCCGCTAAATTGTCTTACTTCGTGTGTCTTGTAAATGATGAAGTATCAAGTTGGCCGGCTGCAGTGGCCACCGGCCAGTGAATAAAATATCATACTCACCTAATTCCAAGTGATAACAGGATACGTGCCGTTAAATGATTCGATTTGCTGGTTCATCTCGTGATTCTGCTAAAGACATTTTCGAAGAAAAGCCAAACATGGTTTCATTTATGGGATGAGATCGAAGTTGAATCACAGCAAAATGTCGATGGAAGCCTTGAACGGATGTGTTTTTTTGTTAAAGCCTTTCTGGCAGCATTAACAATTACAATAACAATATGAGGCCATAAAAAAAAAAGACGCGTACAGATGTTAGCTAGTCAAGCATGTTTCGAGGCAATCTGAATAGTTCTTTCAAGCGCAGATCCTCGCAGACTCAACCGAAGTACAGTAAACCAAGCAGTGAAAAACGGAAAAAAGGAGAACAGTTTTAGACGCGACTCCTGTTGTTTCCTTCACTAATTTGGCATTTGTCCCCGCAAACGTGATGGATCCTTCTCAAATTTAATGAGACAGTAGATGAACATTTTTTTCAAAAACAGGCTGATTTATATATGTTCTATAGGCTCTGCACAGATTCAGATGTTACTCACTGTGATTTAGAGGAAGACATAATGTTCCTAATACGAGAAAATATTGCAACTATAAGTAGCCATCAGTTGGCCTTTAGAAACTTCCCCTGGGAGGATGACCTCAGCTCAAACATCTTTGATATCGGTGAAAT
Source organism: Varroa destructor (assembly GCF_002443255.2). Lineage (NCBI taxonomy): Eukaryota > Metazoa > Arthropoda > Arachnida > Mesostigmata > Varroidae > Varroa > Varroa destructor. The sequence continues at coordinate 15,110,801 of NW_019211460.1, read as the reverse complement.
ATTGCTAGAAAATCATAGCTTAAATCATAAAGTGATTTTGTTCTTTTAAAAAAAACTTCAGTAGGTACTATACCTTCTATGTTAATTAATTTTTACCGTCTAGAAGCGTTTAAAATCTGCTGTTCCTTCGGAGGTCACGGTCATGGTCGAGAACGAACGCTAACTATGATAAACCTCGGTGACCTGATTGGGCCTTAAGTAGTTTATTTTGTTATTTAAATCTTTAACAATTGAACAGAAGTCAAGGCGTAAGTAAGACATCATGGGGATAATGTCTGGTCTTGAAATCTTAGCAGGATCCTCTGACATGCGCGATTCTTTTCAAAGCGGTCTACTATATGTGATATTATGTTGGATTCCTGTCTGAGTTGGCAATGAGCTTAATAATGTTTCCGTCGAATCGGAAACGTCTTTTTCAATTCCACGAAAAATTCTAAATAGTCAGACTAGAGAAACATGTGCACACACGACGAAATAGTACAAAAAAAAAAAGAGACGTCGTACCTGGCTGTATTTAGCTGGGAGGAATTCGTTTATCGTAGTACTATTTTTCACATAATTCATCGTAACTAGCAATTTTCATCCAACATGGCGTACATCGTTTGTCGAACTCTGTCCAACCAAAGACACGCCCCTAAGTGAGTGCCCCGTATAAGATAAACTACCCCTATGAATTTTGTCGCCTGCGTTGAGCTATAACGCGATGTACCGTTCAGATTAATTTAACGATGTGACTTTGTTTTGCTGGCCCCTGGCGCACTCATCGACAGACTTCGAATTCTGTTGAGCCCTTGTTTAAAATCCGAACCGTTCCGCTGGTTCCATGTAGTACTTATATTTTCCATGATGCTTGGGTATTAGACATTATTATTATTATTATTTGCTTTTCCTTTCGTACTTGGTGAATGAGCTTGTCATAGTTAGTTTAGGTTGAGTTATTTGATTCCGTCGGCAAATATTTAACTTCAAGGAACTAATATATGGTAGGTTGAAGCGAATCTGAAAGCAGATCTTGAATCGTTAGACAAGGCAAGGGCTTTACAAAGTAACTTCAGTTTAGAAAATGTGTGAACTTTATCGTTATTAGACAGGACTTAAATCAGTATTATTTTGACTTCTGGCTTTGGAAAATGAATCAGCAGTTGACTTTGTAATAGCACTTGTCAGCCTTTGGAATATAAATTAACTATTTTTTTCTAATTGAGGTCCATTATTAGAATAGCTAGCTTGTACAGTATCGATCAATGTCCCCCTTTAAAATTTCGAGATTAGGCGCAAATAATACTGTGTTTCCCTATGACGTCTAGAGCAAAATGGGTAGATCAGAGTGATTTTTTCTTCTTATCGACACCGTATACGACTACTAGGTGCCATCATACCAAATAAAAGTGTGATTTAGTCGGTTTTACAGGACTGATATTATGTTAGATGGTAACTCGAATGCTCATACATGGCACCTGAACGACAGCCAAGCTGAGTTTAGCAGGTTCATTTCTTTTCGTTACTATTTAGGCCATCCTCTGCATTTCCAGCCTCTCGAAGAGCGGGTGGACACCCGTTTGCCAAAAGCAAGCAAACGCTCTTAGCGAGTTAGAATATCAGTTGTCATATCTACGGTCATCAGCTTTGGCCGACAACGAAAAGGTAACAGAATCAAGTAACGACGTGACTACTTGTAAACGAGATCTACAACACTCTAGCATGTTGATTTGGGTCCGAGATCTCTTTTTTGCCAGCTTCACGATCTCTTCACACGATAAAACGTACTAACCCTTCGTTTTTTTTTTATTGAAATTTTCTGAAGTGTTTTGCCTTTAATGATACCTAGACGACATGCTTAATGTGTGTCGATTAGCAAACATGGTGGGTTTTCTTAAATTGAATACTTGAGCAAATGGTTCATTTGTACAAACAAGGAAAAATCAATCAAAACGCATTACGTAAAACTTCAGCGTTCGTATTCTTAATTTCACATTCATCCATATAATATATCTACGCAACTTAACATTATGATTTCAGTGACTGACTTCAATTTCGATCTATACCTGCGAAGAACATTGAATTATACATACAGTCATCATGCAATAAGCAGTACAATTTTGTAAAATGAAGGTTAAGTAATAAAGGTAATTGTTAACCTGAAAGAGGGTATAAGCTCATGCTGAGTGAAAAAAAAAAAAAGGCGGAGATAATCCGCCAAAATTGATGCGACGACGTAGGATTTAGTATTGATTGAAGGTCTATCTACTATAATATTACAATGTGCAGCCAATAAGTATTAACAGTTTCTTCATTTTATATTTATTAGAATGCTCTTGCGTCAGCTTCAACGAAGGCCCCCTGTTTTGTATTTTAAATGGTAATTATCTAATCTACAAATTAGATGGTCGTTCTATCGATAAATCGACTATGATCGACTAAATAATAGTATATCGATAGCATTTACCTGTATAGATAAAAAAAATCTGCGGAAGTGTATCATAGATACACTGTTTATCTCGACTGGAGTCTGTGAAGCAGATCTTGTAGTGCTTATCACATATTCGCACGGGGCCACATAGTAGATTGTCTGGACCTAGCTATCAACGGCAATAGAAGCCGTTGTTTCGACGGCTGGAAACAACGCAAAGCTATATAGGACCGTAGTTAGAGTAACACCTAATATAATACATAAATTAGGGTAAGGCAGGAGTTTTTATGGAGAAATCTCTTGATTGAGAATTTTACAAAAATTGTGTTGATGACTGAGCCACGAAGTCAATACCTGTCTAAGCGACTATGCGGGTCAGATCATAACCTACGGTAAACAGCTTATCGGTTCGGGTAGAGAAGGCCTAAACCCATAAGAATATTACTTTTGACTCTATGGCACAATGAAGCCACGTACGCATCTACACGCACATGCAAACCTGTTTACTGTGATCACATAAGTTCAGCTGTATTGGTATCTTCAGTAGCCACTGCTACAACTGTTTGTTTACCTATATTTACCTATTCCATTTTGCACGCCAACTAGAATGTTGTGAGACTATAGGGGCACACGCCGTCCTGTTTTTTTGAATAAGAAGGCATTAAGAAAACTACGATCAATGTTTTTAGAAATCAGAAGTTTCGCACAATTTTTACTGTTTTATCCGATAACGTTTCGGAAAGGAGACCTATTTCAGATAGCGGACTTTTGCACACCCCTCAATGTCCATTGAACTGTAAACCCGCAAGGCAACCAGCCTGTTTGCCTAGCCTGATTTTACCTATAGCAGAACCATCTCGTCAATAAAAGGGAACGATGAAGGGAGAATGTGGGCTTTATGGATAAGAATGAAATAAAGTTAACTAGGATTAACTAGTTAACTATCTTGGGCGTGTATGAAATAATATGCCATCGATCGCTTACGTGACAGAACGATTCAACGAACTGGGATGTCTTGGTCGTATATTTATAACAGATTTTATGCGTACATTATACACTGTGGCACCATAATGCACAATCGGCTCATGAAGATAATCACGATCGAGGTTAATGATTAGTCACGAAAAATTCTCTGCCCCACAGCAATAGATAACCACGCTAATAACATATCTTCCCGACGGATTAAGTTGTCCTTCGATAACGGCACTTACGTTGTTAGAGCTCCATTTTACTTTTCGAACAAAAACAATCTCCGGTAGGTTTCAGTATTTCAGTCGTTCAATACCCTGGTTTGCAGCGCCCAACGTAGTACATAAAGGCCTTTGGTAAATGAATTGTGTAACTTAGCACTAAATGGGTATGAAGAAAGGTATTTTTTGGAGTGAGTAACTTTTGTCCGCAAAATTGTATATCGCATGCAACCCCGTCTTGTGAGACTACATTAGAGAAAAACAACAGCTACAGCATTTACTTAAGAAAGGATCAACGCATAGCGTCGTTTCTGACGTTTCCATATGTGTTCATAATGGCTTCATTTTCGGACGGCGACATCTACGGGTATCGTCTGTGAATTGGAAAATGACATGGATATCTGCGCAAGAATCAGTCACTCATTAGTCAACTTCGAAGCGGGATGAACTATATGGCCATCTATAAATTTTACCACTGCTCTAGACCGTTGAGGACACATTATATTATACGTTCGTTTCGCCACGCTACGGGGCTGCTGAAAAGTGGAGGTATAATGGAAGGGGCTCTGCTCGTTTTGAGAAGTCTGTCACGTGGCATTCGCCTTGAGTATCATCCGCGCTGCCGTTGGCAATAGCCCTTATTTGCTTAAGCTGCGCTTGTACATGTGTGCATATCTGAAATACCTATACATATGCAGCTCGTCAGACGAAGTCGATACGTCTGGCCAGTGAATACGGCCACATGAATTTGCACACGGAAACACTCATTTGAAGTTGAATAACCTCTGAGACGTTTCTAAAAACTGTTACTTTGACAGTTAGCTCAAATGGGTTAGAATAGCATGAAGCCTAGGAACACTGAAGGAGGACGCTGTCTAACAAGCGGGACAAATTTACGGCTTTCGTTACCCGTTTGTTTCACTTACTGTAATAGGCGTACCTCCTTCGTATGGATCACAAGCAGCACTACATTTAGCAATAAGCAAGGTCTAATGTGCGCTACTAGCCGAGTAGATGTGTTTTCTTGAGTTGAAAACAAGGCTAAAAAAGGACTACGTAAGAAAACGGACCGAATCACACCTGGAAAAAGATCAGCAGGCATTACTTCAGATGATCTGCATCCATTGATTACTTTATTCACTTTGGACATTCAAGTCGGTCACATGTGAGCTACCTGTGGCTGCAGACGAGCGTACCTTTGTCAGGTCTACTCAATCGGTATCGACACTCGAGGTTGAATCAGGTACGGGGAGGTGTGAGTCGCTGCGTTTCAAAAAGGCAGTATAGGCTACATGGTTTCACTTGTAGCCGTTTTTAATTTTGGTCGCTAAATAAAGTTGAAGGAACGTTGATTGTCAAACGAAGTACGGCTTGGCCAATCTCGTTCTGTTAATGCTTTGTTAAAACTGCCTTAGGAACAAACAGCCTTAAGCAACTATTTGACACGCACAAATGTCCCGAATTTCTTTTCATTTTTCTGTACATTTATTTTCAATATTTGAATTGATTTAGCAGGAGATCGGCATATGCTAAAGCATTTCCTTATTCGTTCCATTGACCTTTCATTCAGTAGGGACCTTTTGTTAACTTCACTGTTGAGTTAATATGTACACGTACGCATATAGTGACGAGTAAACAGTTTTGGACCCGTATTTCCCAATCCTTCCCTTTGCTCGAGTCTAGAATACTAGACTTTGCGTTTTAGTTTCCTTAACATTTCCTGATATTTATAGTTAGTTCTATTCAAGCCGCTTGTCGCATGCGCTGCCTTTTTTCTCTTCCGCAATTTTGGTCAGTAGGTAGCCGACATTGTTCATCTGTACCCTGTACTATTCGTTGTTAAGTCACGCACTGAGTATATGAAAATCATACAGACGTTTAACTACATTTCAAGGTTTCTAGTGTGATCTGCGTGCAACCCAGTCCGTCATCGCAAACTGTGATCAAGCACATCCATTGCCGCTATCTACTTGGTACGTTACTAAGTAATTCTTGTCGTCGCCACAACAATTACTGTCCCATAACAGTGAATAACCCAGCAGGTCTCAAGCGCCTTTCGAGCGAATCGGAGGGCCGTGGTCCCTTCTATTCAGACGATGCTACTTCGACTTCGGAGTCCCATTCCGATTTCGGGCCCCCATCCAGCGCAAGCTTGCCTCAGCAACGGGAGAGATATACAGGGCAGCTGAGCCGCTCGAAGTTGCTGCCAGGGCCAAAAAAACAGTTAAACAAGGGGCCGTAGCAATGTTTGCGTCCGTTTTTGTCTTACTCAGCAGCAGCTGGGAACCCGGTTGGCCCTTATCCATTCAGAACATCCTTAAACACGCTTCGTCAGCGCTTCATTGAACTGACGGCAAATCGTGCAACAGAAACTTGTTTTGCGCATTTGCAATGATCCCCCATCATTCCTGCTACTCGTCTCATGCATCCCCGCCGAATCGATGCCTTTCGTCCGCTTTTGTTTCCTGTGTTCTCAATTAACGGACTGACATCGAAATCCGATAAAAAGGAGCGGATCGCATGGCTGATTCTACTGCCTATTCATAAATATATAATTCATTAAAATGTTTAATAAATAAGGAAACATTATTGTATATGAATGTAGGAAAATTTGCTTGATGGTCGTGAATGAGAACATAATATAATGAGAGGTAAAGATAGAAAAACAGACTTGTCGTCACATGGCCAGTGGATACTACTCACGGTTATACATATCTGTGGGATGTGTACTGTCATTTTTATGAGGATTTTGTTCCTTCCAAGGCTATCGCTTTTTTGTTTTTAAAAAAATGCCACTTCATAAAAAAACGTCAGTCCACCTATAGATAATGATAACAATAATATTAGATCCCCAGTTCAAGCCATGTCATGCTACACACATATTGTAGAATTTATCTGAAATAAAAATAAAGTGATAACAAATCTCAGTCATTAGACGACTCAATATGCTCATCTGGGTTGACAACACATATATGTTTTATTGGAACGGAACTCTGCGTCACCACATGGGTGGATTTGCAATTACTGAGGACGTCCCGACTGCAACAATGGGAAGCTGTATAATTAGCTAATCGAACTAATACTTTATTATTAGAGCAAAGAGCTAGCCCGCTATTGTCCTGAACTATTTAATAGTATACCACCCTGCTAATTCCACATATCGGAAACATTATCACGCTCTCCGCCCGCGCCAGCTTTGCTCATCGGCTTATCGCTATTGAATTTTTGGCTCCGCACGATCTGCGGTTGTCGTAGTCGTAAAGGTTATGAAACCCAATCGTTTGTTTGTTACCCAACGGGTCAGCGGCCTGAAATGTCAACAATGACACTTTGCTTGCAACAACCGGCATTTCCCTATAGTTCTCAATCATTGACACACATATGTAGCAATAATCATAATAGTATGCCATTTCTTCTGGGAATATGTTAAGCACACATTTTTTTTCTGACAATGTAAACATAACAGAATTAAGAGCTTCTTCTATCTTGGTACAGTTCAGTATTGAAACCGATGTTACTACACCAAACCCCGAATAGTATATACAATTGATCCATAAAAACGTTCTCCTCTCCTGAGCTAGAAAGAAACTGTGCATATTTAAACCTGTTTAGTTTTCTAGTCTTAGGTCTCCGGTCTATAACTAGATGGCCAGATACGATTGAAATTGTTAGCTTTCTCTCAACGGTTTCTTCCTGCCAAACACCTCGATATTCAGCTATTCCTTTTTGCGCGTGCTATCGTGCCAAGAGTCCAGTCACAGGACAAAGTCATTACGTACGAAGTTGAAATTTGACTGCTGATAGCGAATCAATAGGACAAATTTCCATAGTGGCATAGTAATTCGCCTACTTCACTTAGAAATACGTGCTTCCGCAGGTTACGGGCATAACCCTACTTCATTACGCACCGGCCACTGCAGCTGCATTTAACTAACACGTAAAATTGAAAACAATTATTAAATCTTTCCGACATGTTTTATCTGTCCCATCATATGACGACAAAGTTTTTCTTCTGAAACGATACACTTGATGATGTTCTTGTACTTTACAAACAACAAACACTGCATTGCGTTTTTTTACGGTTCTTTCCAGAACTGTATTTATTTAGAAATCTTTTACCTTTCAATCTTTTTTGCTGGGTTCTTGATTTCGCCTTTCACTAAAATCACCGCCTTCGTTTGAATCATCGCAGCAGATCGTATCTGATCAGAATGACTTCAGCATGACTAGCAGTAACTTTCCTAAGTTACTGCTTGATGGGAGTATACTAGAAGAAGTCTGCCTTAACCAGTTGTACTACAAGAATACCTTCACGTAGTGCCAATAGATGTACTTCTAAAATGTAAATTGCTTAATTTTAACATTTATCAATGTGTCACTTGAAGACGCACGCAAGTTTTGAGCAGTAAATTTCAGCCGTACTAGCAAAAAAGAACCGACCATTTGAAGGAAGCATTAAGCGCACATCTACCGTGATCAACAATGTAATTTTTTTTAATCATTTCCAGTAGTAATCGGCCACAGTGGTAGTACGTTTGGTGCCGAGTGTGGCGAGGTGTGGCGGGCTAATGAAATGTGGTGTTGGGCTTTTTGCTAACTTCCTGGGCCAGATAGAGTCGATTTCGTTTCGTAAATCCCACAAGCGAAGATGCAAGTGAAAAGCAAAGTTTACTTTCTCGGTCGCTTCATGTACCGGTTGAACGCCATCTTTCTTAGAAGTGCCGCTATGCGATATGATTGACTTTGGATAATCAGCCGAGGTGAAGTGTGTATTCTCCAGGTCTACGATGCCATTATTGAAGCTCGCAAACTAGTTTTCTTCGGTAGCTTGTTGGCGTTAACAAAGGAATAATAGAAAATAGGTGACAACAATGTACTTTTCTCATTTGCAACACTTAGCTCCAGAGCCTGGACCCCAATTAAAATTCAAACTGCCGTACAACGAAATTTCAGCGGGCTTATGGGCGTGAGATCATTTTTTTAAAATTGAAATACAAAAGCAAATTAGAAGTAGAGACATAAAGGAAGACACGACTTAAGACAACATTAGGGAAAACACCGCTTTTTGTTTCTGAACAACCTAATATAGAAGAGAACAAAAAAAAAAATCTCAAGAACGAGATCGAATTATAGTAAATTATAACTATGGTAATAGATAATGATGGAAATAAGATAAAATACCTATCGAAAGCATGACTTTTAGAAACACTAAACAAAAAACCGCTTTAGAGGGAGAACAACAAGAACACAGACACGACTTTTGAACATTTTTTTTGTGAGGCTTTTTTCTTCCACAGCCTACTGGCCGCCAACATTATTCGTATTACAATAACCTAGATAGGTTCATCGGCCTGTTTCGACAGATGAATGTGAACAAACTGTGATGGCTATTGGATTCATGGTAAAGACGACGAAACTAGGCTCGATAAAGTCTCTTTGGTTGGTTATGTGTTTTTATGGAGCACGCTAAAACACTTAATTACGTAATCGATAGAAATACTGGTAAGCCATTTAAGCGAATTAAGTGTATCTATGTTAGATATATTTTCAATATTTTACTTATAATTTCAATGATGATTAGAGTTTTATTACTTCAATATAGTGCGTCTTCTAACTTCTCGGTCTGCTTCGAAACGAAAACGATTTTCTTAGGTCTTGATTACAAAATCCGCAACTACTGATTTTCGTACGATGCCCAGAGGAACAATACAACTTTTTTCTCTTTACGTTTTTGTAAGCGACGTACCTCCCTGTGCCTCCTTCCCATTCCATTACGAAGTGCTAGATCGGTTGAGATGCTTGCTTTTGGCCTTCTTTAAAATCTTTTTTATCGGCGTTTTTCTATCGACGTCTCCTTCATTCAGGCCGATGTCATTATTAGTCTAATGGTTTGGTATCTCGATACCCTCGCCCACACGACGGAACCTTGGGGTAAGGCTATAGACTAATCTGAGTTGCAGCAAAGAGACTAACGCGGCACTTAAGGGCAGAATATGAACGACACGGTTCTGCCCCCAGTAGGCTGCGGAGGAGTTCCCGCTTGAAAGCGGCCGCTGCTGTATCCACTGTTCCGCTGTATTGCACATATTACCTTTAGATGTATCATGGGGCTAGACAAACCTACATGGGGCAATAGAGAAAAAGAGGCACTAATCGAAGTAAAGTGAGCTTCAGAAGAGGTTTTGCCCTGGCGTATCTGCTGCGCGCGCTGTACGACTTTAATGGCGATGACAATTTGCTCAACGTCACTTAATGCTGAGCGTGAATTTTGTAGCATACTGGATAAGGGTGTGAGCACGTTAAACGATTGAACTATTCATGCTTCTGTGGTTATTTTTTTTGGTTTCATATCGGTGATGAAAACGTTCAGTTCTCATGCTTCCGCTGAAAGCATTACTTGTCGAGGAGTAGTAACGATTTTAAGTATAGGACAATTATATTACGTATGATGATATTCACGTCGACCGAGCGTAGATGGTAGGTTAACTGGTGTTAATAATTGACAGAATTTGAATATTGAGTGGGTCATATTTGGAGATCAAACCCAGCACCCTATGTTTATGAGCCAATAGTCTTCCTATGCTGACACAGGATCATTTACAGGGTGGGTAATGTGGACCGATGCTGGGAAGCATAAGCATGTAAGAAGTTAAAATTTCACTTCACCTATGTTGGGCAGGGAGAGAAATATAGATGTGTACACTGAGTGGGTAACTTGGATGGCCGACAATTTGCGCACCTTTATGCCTGACACTTGTCTTTATTAAACAGCCAACTAAGAAGTTGTAGATAACTGTGCAACATAAAAGGACGACCCAACTTCTCGTAGATTACTGAAATAACTAGGCTAAGACAAGTCTGACGATACTGTGGCTAGCTGTGTGCCTGCATCAGAAATCAGGACATCTATCCGCCGACGTCTAAAACATATGTACATGTGAAGCAAACATATGTACATAGTTCCTTTTGTGATACTGTGCTTTAAGAAAAAGCTTGAAAGTATTTTATTTTTAAAGAAACACTATCGGATACGAATTCGGTTAACAGGGCACGATACGATATTGCACACGAAACTGCGGAAAGATGAACAATTGAATTATCTTGCATGTACGAAATTTCTTGACATTGTCTCTGTATTTAAAGGCACGACATTCTAACAGCATAAACATAAAAGACTGGTTAACTCGGCCTTGGCTATCTACACCGTAGCTAGTCAAGTCCACCGCTAGACTATTTCAATTGTCACTACGCTACCTATGGCTTTAATCGATACACAGTTGCTACAATGTAGTGATAAAAGCCACTTGTTAAGACTATAATCTATCGTTATCGAAAAGTACGTACAAACTATTATATTGCAGAAGCTTTCTGAGCTGCTCTACCGTTAGCCCGGTGTTCACAGTTTTTGGTACTACAAAAGGGTTAGCGGCTTTTTTTTGTCGATTGATAAATTTCAGCGAATGCTTTCATTCGGTAATCATGAAATGCAGATGTTTTTTAAGATGGCACCAAAATACCCATTTGGCATTCAGCTAACGTAATAACTGACGATATGTTAGCTATTGCATGAATGGACGCGGTAACCGTGTGAGGTAGGTTTGATTTTGATGAATATTTCTAGGGATCATAAGTTAATAGGCACAGTAATAATTGGCTTCGATGAACTTCGACGGAAAAAAGGTTTGCACAAAGAGTAGGTTTAACCAACTCTATAACCTCAAGAAGTATCGAAGAAGGTTTTATCACCAATCATGGCACCGTTTTTATGTTGGTGAGAAATATAAAAAGTGTCTGCAGCACGTATGTCAGGCTGCCAGAAAAGTATTGACGGTCTTTCTGACTAGACGTTAGTATTATATCTGAACTAATAGCGCCGTATCAATGTTAATAGTGTTATTTACCTACAGCAGTTACTTCATAGCTATACTATAATTATTGGAATTATATATAATTTTATTACGATAAGGGGCACAGATGCTGTCCAGCCGATTTAAAAAAAATTGCGTTTGTCATGGTCAAGCTAAATTATCAGAGGAAACGGTCTAAAGGTGGATCTGTAGCTTTCCTTTTGAAAAGGTCGTTGTAAACGATTCCTCTTGCAGTGGTCGACCATAGATTGATGAAAATTTTGCAGAAGCTGAGCAAGGCTGACATGTAAGTAGCAATATCATCGCTCTAACTAAGACTAACCATCATTCACTCGATCGTATTTTCGTCTATGAAAACGCAGCTATTTCAAGCCATTCTTAAAGTTGGTCATAAGCCAGATACAACAATAATGTTAAAACATATTCCATAATCTGTGGCGAAGACCGTTAATTAAGTTTCAACGATGAAGTCGTTAAAGTTAATTTCAGTGAAAATATGCAAAAAATACAAGTTCCTTACAGTTATAATATGACGGTGCTGTAAGAAAAAATGGTAATAGATTATCGATCTAAATATCTAATTTTAATAGGAAGTGTACACACCTAGGGACAAGCTCGCTCCGAGATGTCCAGTCGAAGATGTAAATATTGGGAAAAGCATTGTGAATTCATCAAACTATCGAGGTCATCCCAATTTAACTATCCGTTGTTATGTAAGCTTCTCGATGTATTTATACACTAAGCACATCGTAAACTCAACTCACCATAAATTGGCTCATTTAGCTCTTCAGGTTATTTTGCAAGTTAGCCTAAAAGCCTACTGCTTTTAGCAGTGATTAGACTCTATTCCGGCGGCATGGCCCATGCTCTCACTGAAGCAAACCTGTTTTTTTACTCGTTCTGGTCCTGTTAATCTTCGCGATACTTTCGACGGCAGAAGGACAGATTATACCCGTCGTTTGCCTATCCGAGAGGATATATGCACATATCCTCTCGGATAGGCAAACGAAGTTCCCGTTCAGCCTTCGGTGTATGACCCGCTAGGGAAGCCTTTGCGAGTTGCTGCTCGCAGGACAAAGCAGTGCTTACCCACATGTGATTTCTTCCGCTGCTTCTCTTTCGTTTTTCTTCGATAGTATGTCGATTCTGTCAGTACCGATTGGACCTTAATGACATCGAGGTTGTAGCTATCGATCGTAAACATTGAAAGACTTGCCTCACTTTTCGTCATCCCGTCCTCGTGACGACACATCATCATATAACCATAAGAACCTAGTTTATGTTTCGGTCTTGCCACAAATAACACCCTTACGGCCAACGACATGTATAGCATCGTCCTGGTGATATCAGCCCGCGTCAACAACATTTGACGTGTTAGTGTTGTTCTCCTTGGGGCTCCTAAATCATCCCTAGCAAGGAATGGAATGGAGGCGCGTATGACGCGACTATGCCGCCCTGTATTATGAGATGCAGTCTGCACGCAGATTACACAGTTGAGGGAAAAGCCAAGCATCGTACTGAAGCATAAGGACATATTTCTCTTGTTAGCTTATGTTAATCTACTGCGGTATGCTTAAGATGTTCCTGCCATCGGGTACTTATGAGAATATGTTGTTAAAATAAAAACCCCTCGTAACTCACCGAGATTGTATAGACAAACAGCGACAAAGCGATAGTATATACCGTATGTAAGAAGGCTATAAAACAAATCACGTTTTAGGTTAGTGCATACAGTATTCTACATTAGATCTTCCAGGTGTGCGATGTAGTGTATATATATATATATATATAGCACCTAAATTGGAACCGTTTTAATGCCTTGTTTCTTTGATTGTTTTTACGTAAAACAGATATTTCAATGTATTTCGTATGTGTTACGGCCTAGAGCTTTATTCTTGAGGGAACTGAGTAACAAGCAACGCCGGTCAAATCTGTTGGTGTTATTATTCTTAGAGGGTATCTGTCTAACCTTTGTAACCTATGATGTCTAACAGAAGTCTTCGTACATGTAGATCCATAACAAGGTGCACTCATTCGTATCAATTTTTTTCATCAATGCCCTGATCGAAACAAGAGGAACAGTCAGAATGTACTTTTGAACGGAAGCGATTAACTTTGCAGTCCGCACTACTTAAAAAAAAAAACATTTTGAATTTTCCGTTGTGTCACACTCGCCTACACTTGTGCTTCTTCCGACGCTGCGGTTCGCGGTTCAACCCAACAAGTTTATAATCAGTCGTCCCAGGTCGTATAGGTTGGCTAATAGTTGATCTTCGCTCAAACTCTATATTTTTTGTTACTGTTCGTTCGTCGTAAGAAGAACTGATTTTTGACTGGCACCAAATGTAACGGAACAGTGCACGTTTGTACGACATAAAGCCCGTTGAAGTTTATTTTTTTTATTTACAATTTATGTGCCACATATATATATATATATATAGGGTAAAAACAAGTTGAATCAAAAGGAATATTTTTATACTATACCATTTGGCTTTGCGTTTTTACTAGCATCATTTTGCAATTTATTTCTATCTATGCAAGTGTGAAATTTCGATTTATAAAGAGATGCGCTTAGTTACCTAGCTTAATATATAATAGCAATAGAAATTGAAGAGTATAACATCTTAAAGCGTTCTTTGCAAACCGATACTATTACCCACTGCCACCGAGTGCGTATTCATCGTTACTGCTGTCTGGAAATCTCTCCATTATAATGCTGTAACTAAATTGTAAACGTCTGAATAAATTAACAAACATTTGGGCCGAAAGTCAAAGTAGGGGGAACGATTCTCTATTTCGGAACCACTTTCAATAGAGCGTTCGAATCGAGATATGACACGATTACTCATACCCATAAAAATTAGGCGGATTTTTATTGTTTTGATTATTGCTTATCAAAAATGTTACTAAAAACTTAATGGCTTAACTTTAAATGGCAAGTTACAACTCTGAAAAAACTCTACTAATGTAAGTAAGTGTAAAAGAAACTTATGGTTACTTTGTATAGAACGCAAGAGTAACGAATAGATAACGTAATAATTAAATTTAATTTTCTTGCTTAGAATTTCAGAGACGAAAGCCACTCCAAAGAATTAGAGATGAAAGAAAGCACATTAGAATGGAACAAATAATGAAGTACTCTTTTTTAATCGTTTTATAACTTAGGTGTATCATAAAAGAAACCCTCTCAGGTAGTGAAATACAAGTTTCAACGCAGACAGTGATGATTGCAAGTAGTTCTAGAATTCATTAAAGCCCGTTTATGCCCTACCGAACGAACTCCAAACGAATATTTTTGACCAACAGCACAGTTTCAACGCGGAACACTAGAATAAAGAGCTAAATAGTTTTCAAAATTTTCACTTGTCCTAAACACAGGTCTACTACGTTGGCCTAGGTGGAACAATGCATCCGTAGCGATTGCAAGCAGCAACTATGGTTAAAAATTAATTGACCGGAGTCTTTTAAGAGTTGCGAATTAAACTACTGTTTTTTTTTTCTAAAACAGAGGTTAGAAATTTAGATGGAAGGCCTTCGCGGAGAAAACGCCAACTATAACATAGATCCACGCAAGTTCTTCTAAAAGCTTTCGAAAGACCTTGCGATACAAAATACGGTATAACGTAATGCGCTCCTATTAATGAAGCAAAACATTTTCTCAATCGTACTAAAATTGACATATCAATTATAATTGACTCCTGTTGGCTAACGGGCTTGCTTTAAATTATTTCACCCAAAAACAATTTAAGTGAATTTTTTAATAGGGTTCTATAGATTAAACCCACATCTAAATTTGTGTACTAGATCGTAATAAGTAGCTAAACGAATGTCATTTCCTTATAAGAGTACGCAACGGAAGCTGCGTTATTTATCGATCATATACCAGCCGATACTCCCACATTAACTTAGAGGAAATTGGCAAAAAATAACTGCAGCCTGGGATGTCAACACACGATGAAGCTTTTTCCGTTTTCACGCTATCCTGTTAGTTCATTGTATAATAGGTGCGATTGATTAGTTTTTTTTGCATGCATCGGAAGCAATAGAGAACTACGCAGCTGTCCACTAGTACATAAAAGTAAGATATAAATTATTATTTATTGACAATCGACCCCTCTTCCAGTCTATAAAAGTTTTGTAGTGATACAAACACATCGTAATGAGGCCTGCAGGCCACTCGGCACATTGTAGTTCTGTCTGTTCTTTCATCAACTACATTAGTATCCCGAATTTTACGCTGTTAACGATGTCGTTTTTACTTACATGTGGGAACTTTGACATGAGACACGTTTTTTTTTTATTTATAACAACTCTTAATCTTAAATTACGGAAGGATAGATTTAATGTTATTTAGGGCTGAATAGATTCTGGAGAAAGCATCCAGCTTCAGCTACGAATTGAATTCGGAGCCTAAAAATCGGGAGGCATTCATTTTGAATGAAGGATTCGAGTTTTACCATCGGAACCGCGTTCTCGCCTGCTTACCTAGTTCTCAATTTAATTTTTAATATCCACATACGATCACAGTCTCTTGTATATATAATACGTTAGCTAACATATAACCTGTTGCGTGCACCCAAAAATTCTTTAGGCGCAACAGTGGAAACAGGCGAAAGTGCATAGATTTTGCCTGTTAAAAAATGACTTTTCCGCGTTTTAGCCCGTTCGGGGTTGACGCTATAGCACCCTGAATGAAAGACAGGTGATCAAAGGTTTCGGTCGAGTCTGGCAGACTTTCGGCCGTTGGCCCTCGACCACCGGCAGTAGCTGTCTGAGTCGGCATTTTGCTCCGTAGTTATTTAGAAATGGTTTCCTTAGCTAGTTTGAAACCGTCTAGAATCTATCTGTTTCGTTGCCGAGTTATTAGTAAACAGATGAACGTTTTATAAAAGCTCTCATCATTCAATTCCCATTCGTCACTGGTAGAGTATTTGTGCTAAGTCTGTGTACTAGCGTGTTGATTATCGTTTACAGTAAAAATCTCTTTTTAGAATGCTGTCGGAAGCAAACGCTGCTATTGCACATCTCCGTTGAAACCTGTGGACGTCTGAATTGTATAACGTGATCCAATCATTTAGGAACAAGCTGTTGAACGTAATTACTAAGCGACATGGTCTGTTTTTTTCGGGGACTATAACGATCGGCTTCACTGCAGCGAGCAACTCATCACTCTCAAAGGTACTCGTAGCGGTTACACTTTAGACGATACGCTTTCTATCTGGTGTTATGTATTAGAGAGAGAAATTTTCTTAGCTGGTCATGTAACCGTTGGGCTAGTAACTGTGGTACAGTCATCGGTTCATCGCCAGTCTATCGCTACGTAATTTCAATAAGTATCAGTCGGCGGAAGGACAAACCTTCCAATTTAGAGAAATTTTCGGCCAAATGAAAGATATCAGAGCCAATTTTAGGTATGCATAGATTAACGCATGAAGTTTGATGAACTACTGCTTTCTAACGGTGCTCACTCCCTTTGTCTGTCATAGTTGCTGAAAGGTTCGCACAAGCATATCTTTTTCCGGCATAATCTTGCCTCTCAATATATAGCTTCTCCAATTTTGTAATAACATGCGAAATGCTTATTATCGCTTTTATCTGCACTTTAAATAACTATGAAGTCAAACAAAAATCGACATTTTTTTTAGTCGTACTTCGATTCCTTATTTTGGCTGACTAGAGCAGGCACTCAGAGGATGATTTGTTTTCATTTAACGATCCGTCAGTGAATTTCTAGAAACAGATGTGAACCCGAAGGGACAATATTGGTACTAACGGAAGTAAGACACTTCGTTTACCGACTAGGACCGAGTTGTGCAAATTTAGACAAGAAGTCTTTTGACGCAAAGACAATTTTACTCGTTTTTTTCCTTGGTGGTAATTGATTATATAGTTGATCGCACCCAGTTATCTATAAATAATCAAAAGCTGATCGGCAATGTTGAGCCTGTCGATGCCAAGGCCGAATTATCCAACAGATACGCCCCCTAATATTGCGCTTGTTCCAGCAAATTACAAACGGTTAAATTGATCGCTGCTAAAATAGATAATCTTCTTCGGGGTGACACAGCGTGTGTTTAATGCCATTCTTGTAAAAGGGATCATCCGTTGATGGATGCACCGAAATGCTTCCCCACCTAATTTTTGCTAGCAGGACATTTGTTTTCTCTGAGCACAATTTTTGCCGAACGTTTTCCGTAACGTAATGCAAAAACCTCAGGTACCAACGAGGAAGGCAGCCAGGATAATAACACCGCACATATATACTTCTTCATGTCTTCTTACCTCGACTGTAACAATGCGCACTTCACTGGAACGGCCATCAGTAAAGCAGATACAATTTTTTGTCCACTTTACTCCGAGCAAACGGGCTTTACGCACGTGTGTGTACGTGCTAGATGCAGTATCTAACCGTCGAATGTCTTTCAGAAAGTAGAATCTAGCGAAGATGGTCTAGTTTTTGTTATGACATTCCAGATGGTAATGTTTAATAAGAGGCAAGAATGAAACAGTTCGTTTAAAGAAGCTACATTTAAAACTCCGTTGGAACTTTACTTTTATGGTAAGTCATCTCTAGCATTTTGTCTTCTTAGCGCCATATTTGTGTAAATACCTCTCAAATGTGGATCTAGTTTAGTTGGTGTTAGAGTGTCCTTCTGGCGACAACGGGGGCCGTTTCGTGCCATCAGGTGAACTCTGGTCAAGGACGCAGATTACCAGCTTTCTGTAATGCTGCGACTGCTTCCGGAATACAATTGCGTATGCAGCGACCAAAGGACAAGCAGACCCTTCATACTTTGTAGGTCCCAAGGTCAACCTAGTGTTCTTTTTTTTGGAACACGTCCGCCAGCTATACACGTTGCTGCTTAAAAGCAGAACCACATTACGTGTATAGTTTAATATACTGATAATACCAGGATGGCTGCTACTACGAGTATTTATTATAATAATGCCAACTACTCCGTTTTAACTGCTTTAATTGTATTCTTTTGTCTTGCATTAACATCGTTACACGTTCGGGGCAAACGAATCGCACGGCTTTGTGCCAGCCTTTGGGTGCATCCGCAGCGGGCTTTCTGACTGTTCGTAACTATGTAACCCAGATCCCATCCACGGATTGAGAACTACTAACTTTGAACTGGCCTATAACTAGCCTACCGACGAATCGAGCCATCCAATGTCGCAAATGCATCCGTTGATGAAAACAAATAGAATGATGTAGCCACTTTGGTTGGGCTGAATTCGAATGCAAAATTTGACTAATCACGCTTACGGTGAGTTGTGTCCATTTATTGACAGCGGTAAAGAAGTAGAAACCAAAAACGTTCCGTCTGGTGTATGGAGTCACTTTCAATTACTAGGAAGAGACTTACCAGGGTCGTAAAAGTCGACATCATTCTTCATTTATAAAGGGCACAGTGCCTGTCCTATTCGTCATTTACCGAAAAATCGTGAGTTCGTTACTTTCGATTGCCTCCCTTCACCCATTTAAAGCGTGCCTACACACAACATTTAACCCATTTCTATGACTACTGCGTCCTTGCTTTGAAGATCTACGAGGAAGAAAAAAAGCTACTTCACTTGATGCCAACGTATTGCGCAGGTGTGGGGCGTGCTTGATGTCAATAGAAGATAAATGGTTCTCTGAAGCAGGCAACGGGAGATTTACCAATATGCACGTTTAGCGTGAACTTTCTTCGTTTTGCACGCCAAATAGGCAGCGCAAATTGGTACTATCCTTTCCATTACTGAGGATCTTATAGATACTAAGTATTTTTATGGTGGAAACAGTGTGTTCCTAGGTGGCCTGAGGCCCATAGTCTGACAACCTACTGTTCTTTGATGCCCCGTTATACCTGTCTGTATGTACACATAATTCTACATCTTAATAATTTATATCTTTTTTCCTCCAGATTCTTCTTGGCTGCAGTCGTAGTAATTACAAATTCACGCCTCGGTTTGCCCAGTTAGCATTCGCATATTATGAAGAGTACGCCTTTTCCTTTTCCACGATACGTACACATAAGTTGCTTACGGGTTACACGTGTCGACAGTAGCGCTGGCATTAATGGTGATAACCGCTGTATTCAGTCTTGCAACCAAGTTTACTCTGAAGTTTCAACGTGCTCATCTAGTTTGTCAGAGACAGATCATTTACTGGTATGACTGGTACGGACGCAACTGGTATGAGAGCATCTTAACTCGTATCTCTTGCCGCGAGCAGCGATAATGCTAATAATGATATAATTGTAATATGGCAGAGACTATCGGTGGTGGCGATTTAAGTTTGTACGTTTGTGAGTGTGTGCCTTGACGTTTCCGCTTATGCTTTTCTTCTTTTATCCACTGTCTACGACTTGCCATGACACCACTAACATGGGCAAGCAGAACTTTGTCAGTTAGGCTGTTTTTCGCACCAGATCCAGAGGCCTATATTCTTTCTATTCCCGTGAATGCAGTCTATATAATATGACGACAGTTAATGAAAAGATCTGGTGGACTGTTGCTAGTTAATGCACGATACGAGGAAACATTCTGACCAACGGGGCCTAGCGTGCGTGCATGACTCCATATGTAACTCTGTGCTATCGCCACGTGAACCGAAAGCTAACTGCTATGAAAGCTGAAAATGGTCCAATAGCAAGACTGAAGAACGGACCTATGTAATGTTTCGTTCACTACATTGCTGGACGCCAGGTGTCAGCTTAACTGGCCCAGTATACTACGTCGTGCAAGAAATAGAGGTACAGGCAATTTTTTAGTAACTTAATCAGTATTAGAAAGTCGCGCGGGCGACATCCACAGGTCTTCTGTACTTTCGCATCATAGGACAATTTTTCCAAGCCTCACTTCATAGCTTAAAGCCATAATGTGGCTATGTGTAAGTGAGGTATTTACGAGGATATGGCTCTGAAAGCAAAGTGAAACTGCCTAAGTCTTGGGCTGCGCTTTACCGACGTTGTCCGCTACCATTTTCTTGGTGGAGTCATCTTCACACTGATTCGCTATTTTTTCCGTTTCTCAGTCCAGTCAGGCGGCTCTGGGTTCAGCATTGTTTTTGTCTGTAGGACAGACTTCCCCTAAGTGATCTGCATTACAAAGGCTAGTAGCAGTAACGAAGACAGTGTACCCCGTTCGCATCACAGACACTCGGATAGTTCACACCAATCGAATGAAACCGCTCGCCTAATGGTTGATGACACAAGAAATCACCATCGTCACTAGTAACAAGGTAGCATATCCGTAGAATATTAGTACTCCCACATCGTTAGGCTAGCGGCATGTTAGATACCGCATCAAAAGAGGCTAAATCCAGAAATTGCCAGAGCAGAAACTTACGCAAATGTATTGTTTGTATATAGTCCAATTAAGTATTGCTGATTTATTAGAAAAATCCTTCATTGCACACTTATTGCAAACTTATCCTGAGTTATGAAAATCTTTTTAAGAGTTAACGTTCTTCACTGGCGTCTTGCTTCGCCGCTTCTCTGTCTTTTTACAAACAGGAATGGCTTTCCAAATTGTACTGTTCCAATTGATGTAGTCGTTATGTTTCTGGGATCGTAATCTTCGATTTTTTAACCCATATAAAGCCAATGTATTATCGAGATTATTAGAAAGCTTCTTCCATTTCCTTTCCCCTCCTCAAGCTTGAACGATCACACCTAATATGTTCCGGCGAAGATCTCGGTTTACTAGAAAGTACTTGAAACTGATGTCGCAGATTATATCCATGTATCGTTAAATTTTGTAGCTAATATTATTTTAAAAAAAAAAACTGAATAACTCATGTTTTACGTCAACCTCTTATTAACAGACAAGGAAGCTTCTGTTGCACACTATACGTTTGTATACAGCTAGTAGAAATGTGTTAGGATTATCCATTATATATACATTTACGTAATTTGCGTGCATCTTTCTACTGCATACATTTTCATCTGAAAAAAAGCTTTCGATAATGTAAATAAAAGCCTGCTAGAAATGTGACACATCTCGATATATATATATATATATATATACGGCGCTGCACTAATATCACTCTACTCAAATAGCCGAATAGGGCGAACGTCAACAACGACATAAGCCAGTCTTACGGGGATTTCACTAGTCTCTATTGTTAAGCTGTATTTCTAGATGCTAATGTATCCCGCCCCACGCCCGTTATGAAAACGGGGCGCTAAAAAACGCTTGTACTATTAAAAAATGACCAAATAGGGAAGTACTACCCCTCGTTCTGCCGTCCTCCAAGGCTGTACATATGACAGCTCTACTTCATTCTAACGACAACCAGCCAAACATAATAAGATTTTAATAAACTTTTTTATGTCCTGTATCATTAGCAGATTTTTATGATTATCAAGCTATTGTTTTTTAATATGAGCGCCAACCTAAAATATAATCGTCTCTTGAACTCGGCAGAGTACACATGCCTTTCTTTGAAGGGTTCTGCAGGCGTTATGCGTTTGATCAGGCTTGAAGATCAAGCCGTAAGTCATTAGTTTTTTTACGTTCGACACACTTCGGCAAATCCAAAAAGCGAATATTAAAATGTATTTTTTTTAAATATGAGTTTGCAAAAAAAAAAAGTCAGAGTTTTATTTAGCCCAAAACAACAGCTCAAACTAAACCGGTCAAGAATGTTTATGAATGGAGATACATGTTTAGACAGAAGCATGAAGCGACGCTTTTGCTATTCTTAGAGTCAGTGCCTTTGGTATTGATTAGATAATATTTACCTACTTATATAAAATGTAAAAAACTGCGTACTTATTTGCTATGTGGTTCTCCTTGAAACTTCAACTGGCCTTCACTTAATCGTCTTATTAACATCGACTCGGTCCCGTGTCGAGCGGACGCCTGAATGTTTCGATTACCTTTCGTTTATAAACGAATATAGTTGTAAACTTCGGTGCCCTATTCTAGTCCACTTCTAACGACCACGACAGTATAAAATTTTGCTTGTAAGCGATATGAAATACAAACTAACATTGTTGTTAGCACGCTGAAGCCACCGCCACCGCCTGGCCTGCTATCGTTGCAGCCTGAAACAGCAAACCACCATAATTGCTTCCTACATGAACTAAAAGATAAAAAATTATTTTTCAATTAGCTTGTGACGCAAGCACGATAAGTTATTGTGCCATGGGCTAAAAGCTTACGCCTACGAGTCGTCTCCGTTATAGAGAAACACTTGAAACGACGATAAACTACTTAATTTTATCCTTGATGATTGAATTTTCATTAGTTACAAAAGATAATTTGCACGTTACGATTAATGGACGAGCTTCCTCGCTCGTGTAGAAATGCTCTGCACAGCTTGTTGAGCCTTCTATCACACATACACGATCAAAATTATCCGATCCGAGCAGATGTTTACCCTATTTGTCTGAGCAAGAAAGACCCTACTGTTTTTGTGCATAATCAGGCACACGATGCGTTTGGGGTTTTCTAATGGACCCATCTGTATATATAGATAATCTCAAATGATGACCTCCTCCCTGACTCATTATATGCGGGATCTCATTTACATGAGATGGTATCTTTTCCAAGAAATTGTTTCGACAAAATTTATTTTTAGACATTGCACTACACGTTAGCTGTTACAACCCAATTATGTAGCAGTCAATCAGGTTACCCAAATACGTACGTTTATCTGTAGTGAATAAACTAACCCATTTGTCTTTTATTCGTTAGAATGCGATATTGAGTGACGGGTCAATTAAGCAAAACTTAGCGTGCTCCCTAAAGAAAAGATACGCTTAAAAGGAATAGTAGTCTTTCGCCTTGAAGAAAAGTAAGAACATGTCCACTTCCCTATAAATTTTCACTATTAAATCGCAGAATATAAAGTCTTCTCGGTATAAAGAAGCATAGTGATGCTTCTATAATTTGCATCACCGTTTGATTTAAAATATACACTGTGGCCAAATACTTCTTAAAAAAAAAGTACAAAATGAGTAAAAAATAATGCAGCCCGGGTATCATTAAAGTAAACTTTTAACAGTAACTAGGCTAGCTAGCATTTCTTTTTGAACAACGGTTTATGCTGTTCCGTAAATTATTGAATAATCTGCAACGTTAGTCGGTAACAAATCTATTGAACCCTTTGAATCTCATTCTACACTTCTTAAATCACGAAGCACATTAATGGGTGGCTTAGAAAGCGAATAAGACTTGGCTTGATTTCCATCAGAAACCACTCCTATCAAAAAGCAAATTCTATGTGTTAAAAGTGTTATTCTACTCAGCTGTTCTCTAATGATTGTTTCATTTTTAGGTCGATAACAATTTGCTTTATCCAGCCTGTTTATCGCTATATTTGTTTGATTTTCTTCCCTCAATAGGTGGTGAAAATGCTGATCGTGGTCGTTGTACTTTTCGCGACGTTGTGGCTACCATATCGTGTGCTGCTCGTCTATAATTCGTTTGCCAGCAAGCCTTACCTCGAGCTGTGGTACCTGATGCTCTGCAAGACGCTCATCTTCGTCAATTCGGCCATCAATCCTGTGCTCTACAACGCCATGTCGGTCAAGTTCCGGCGGGCCTTTCGGCGGACCTTATCCTGCGGTAAGCACAATCTCGGCCCGTACCGGCCCAGGACGCCAAGCGGCGTCAGCAAAAACATCAGCAACGTGACGCCTAACGGGGGGCCGCCAGCAGCGACCGTTTGACGAATGCTCAGATGACAGATGATAGCAGCGGTGGAGGCGGAAGTAGCGTCCTTAGCTCCGAACCTCGAGACCATAGCAATCGCTCACCGGGTAACGGTTCGACGCTGTCGCGCACAAGTCGACGAAAACGGCCAGCAGTACAACCACAATGAGATTTGGCGGGTCGACATGGATGATCAGCTTGAACAGCCGAAAAGATTGTAATGACCAAAAGGCAACCGTGTGTCGGCCGTACGCAAGTCTGACCTGCCAACGCAGATGTAATATACACAGCTTTGTACTGAACATCTAGCTATCAATACGTACTGCAGAAATGGCTCAGCAGAAGTGCAGAGAATGGCACTAAATAAAAGTCACAGCATCGAGCTGATGCTTATCGACAATGACCATTTCTACCGTAAACAATTAATACTAATGATAACAAGATTATTCTTGTTAGTGATAATAATGGTGACCCGAATAGGCAGAATGCACGTCTAGTGTTCTGTGACGTGCTAGACCAAGGTCGTAAGAAAACCGCTTACTTCCGCACACTGATTAAACCCATATTATCTTTTGCCTCTTAGTCCGCAAATAACTACGCTAATCTAGAAGTGCACGCAGATATAGCATAAACTTCGGCAAGCAAATTTAGACGCTTTTTCTAGTAACTTATGTACTGAATTCTCAGGTCGACATTTCCCTAAGGCAGTAATTTAACTACCTTGAATTTTGGATCATGCCGTTTAGTTGTGTAGTAGATTCATCATGTATTTGTTTTTTTATTAGGGTTTAAAACTGGTCAGCGATAGGCACTACGCTTAGTAGTTACCCTTAACTTTACTGTGGCCTGATAACTAAGGATCTATTGAAAGATTACAAAAAAATGTATTCAGCTTCTTCTGGTCCGCTATATCAGTGCATAAGCTGATACAACGTTCCGTAAAATGAAACATGGGGCTCCATCTAATAATCAAAAGGCTTTTGATAGCTAGGCAACGAATACAGCACCAAGGTGGCAACATTTTACCAACTATATATAATTCTAATAGATGCCTACTTATGCCCTCCAAGTTGACAGAATCTAACTTATGTTGTGTCTTCAAGGAAGCAAACGCAACGACGAATTATTTTTCTTAATATACTATCAATAACAGAATAATAGCAAAAATGTTATAATATTATTGCTAAATATATGTAGTGCGTGATATTAAAGGCAAAACAAAGCGCACTGAGAATTTAGCGAACTAGCTGATGAGCAGCTAGTGTAAGCAGCATACTTATAATGTATAATAAGGCAAAAAATGCTAAAAAAACTGGCTAATATTATTGATGTGACTATAATATGATAGAAGTTGATCAAACGGAGTTGCATAAAAGCTATTCACGCTACTTACTTTTATCTTTGCATGGCGCGCTGGCATGAATTTCGGTAACCAGGAAGAATTCAGCAGCGACCTTTCAGGCCGTAACCCATAAAATAGTCCCCACACATAGACCTCTACCCAGCAAATAAAACTCATTAAATGCCGAACTTAATAGTATACAAATCATAAACGAAAAACCCTCTAAGACTGTTATAGACCGAAGTCGTAGGTTTCAAAGCCGGAAAGAACTTCGGGCTCAATGGGGGCCCTCATGGAGAGTTTCAATGGCCACTTGGCTACGTTGTGAAGTTCTGCAGAGGAATAAACCCACCTAACGGGAAAATATTTCGTCGAGTGGGCACAACTGGCTCATTATATGGGCATCAGGCACTTGCAAGAGATGCTATAATGTTACCCTTTCAAGCAACCTTATAGGTTAGCTCATAAACATGCAGTCTAGTACACACTGGTGGTGCTTTGCTACAGGTTGTTTTAGCAAAGCATCTGGCACAGGACCCACAATGTTCTTTCTCAATAGCAAGAGCTCCGAACGCGCCTCGAAGCCCCGGAAGACACGATTCTAACAAGAAATGCATGAGAGTTTTCTTAAGTCGTCCGCTAGCAATTTAATTTAAAACTATCATCTTTTAATCAGGAATTCAAGCCAGATGCAGTCGTTTTCCAGTAACCGCCCACAGTAAGTTAAGCTTAAAAAGGGAATACGTTCATAGTTTTGGTTCCTAATTTCCAGTTGGCAACACTAACGCAGAGGGTGAATCACAAAAGATCCTTGCTGTCTAACACGAGTAACAGGGTACTCGAAATCCTTCACTAGCAAAGCCCAATACATAAAAGTATTTGGCCAAAACGGTACCCTACTATGGCACAGCCATAAATCGGGTTATAGCTGACAGCGATCACGCCTAAACCGCCTATGATAAAGAGCTCAGCGTCCGGCCAGCAGCATTTGTCCCTTCAGAATTGGCATAATTCTAGCAAGCCTGTCGTGACCTTACCAACTTGCAAGCTCGACAATCGCCGGCATAAACATAAATGATAACATCCTGTCTATTGAAAGGCTACTTAGTTTTCGGAACCTTTGTGCAAGCAAGACAACGTCTAAGGCGAGACTGGGAAGATAAAACAAAAGTTAAACAGCGCACGTTAAATTCAATGTATAGGTCCAAATTCCAAGACAAAACGTAATGAAGCTCAAAACAAAGATACCATTTAACTTATTAAATTCATCAAAAAAAAAGCCGACGTAGCATACCTTTATGTAAGAGCGTCTCCATCCCTATTCGAATCTTCGAGGGAATCAAGATGACCTCTAATGCATAAAGATACTCGCCTGCTCGAGATTTCTGCGGATTTACTTAAAAATTGATAGATGCAGTAATCTACGAACTTTACTAAGGACTCAAAAATTAGCAAGGTATCGCCAGCGGAGATTAACAGAGTTCCGTAGATGGAAGTAGGTCCCGACATAACAGAGAGAGACAAGTTGAAAAAAAGCGACAACTTCAGTGCTCTCTGGAACGGTATTCTGTCCTACAAGAAAAACGAAGAAGATGCACCGCCTATCATATGAACTTTTACAGACAAACAACCAGCTAAGAAGTGGATTAAAATACTTAATAGTAATTTTGGGAAATTCTGCAACGTTATCCTTTTCTCGATACCAAACAACGTGCGTTCTAGCTTCATTAAACATACACATCGACTAACAAGGAAGGCCAAACTTAAAGAACTCTAAGCAAGCCAACATCTCGAACAAATTATTCCGCCTTCACTGGCTGGAAGGTTTTCAAAAGTGTAAATGGGACGGATGTTTCATGTGTAAGCTTGCCGGTAAGAGTGCAGCTAAAACAATCTTTGATTGTTACGAGTCTAGACAGACTTGAGCTCTGCAGTAAGCTTTTTCTTGGGTCAACCCTGCAGTGTTGTATTATATATAACACCGCCGTTGCCTAAGGCAAAATCCTTCAGATTTATTACAGCTGCTGTGGTCCGACCTAACTACAACGTTTGGAAGACAAATGGCCGCAGAAGATAGACAGAGGACCTAGGTCTAGCCACTTTGCTGTTGACTTCTTCGCAAGATGGTCAAGCGCGGACAATTTAGAAGGTAATTCTTTCTGCCCTAGCCACACACTTCTTTCCATAGTCACGATATGGAGCAGAATAACCGACCTGACTTAAAAAACCCGTTTTTCCTTTTAGCAAACTTAGAAATAAAAGCGGTTTGTAGTGTTTGTCTGTTTTTCAAGATATTAGAGAAAATTTTCCGTTTCTGTTGCGTCAAGCCCAAGTTCTCCTACGGCTTGTTACAGCGCAGACATCATTAAACCGAGGAAACAAACGACTGCGCCTCCTTTAAAAATTTCGGACATATGTCTGCAGCTTCCTAAAACATTCCTCATTGTTGATGCCCATCTAGGCCTTACTATACACGAAGGGTCGCCCAGCAGTAATACAGCATCGTCATACATGTAAAAACAGGTCGTGATTATTGTATTGAGTTACACCATTGCTATTATCGTAAGAAAAACCCTAGCAATTGAGAGGCCGGAAGGCAAATGCATTGCAATATTTAAATGATACATATTCTCTAGGCTCTGTTTTGTATCCAAGAAGCAAGCTTAGTCGCATCATCTGGAAGGACATGTAGAGCATCTCTTCTCCAATATATAGCCGTTCTCCTTGCAACATTTCTATTCTTTATTTTAGGAAAGGCTACTTCCCCTTCCCCATTTTTAACATTGATAAAATGGCGCTTCGAGGTGGAAATTGACGCCTGTTCCTTCTTACGAAGCTACTTGTCCATGTGTACAGTTATATAGAATAGGAGCGACGGCATCAACAACGCCTCTCATTAAACAAGAACATATGAAGAACTAAGCGCCACTGCAACGAATACACCGTGTGCGTCATAAGCTCGTGTGTTTTTTTCTA
The DNA here is from genome assembly GCF_002443255.2 of Varroa destructor. Lineage (NCBI taxonomy): Eukaryota > Metazoa > Arthropoda > Arachnida > Mesostigmata > Varroidae > Varroa > Varroa destructor. The sequence goes on along the minus strand of NW_019211460.1, from coordinate 15,082,364 downwards.
AGAACTAACTTGGGCCTTGCCGAGTGCAAACATGCCAGACCGCTCCATTTTATATCTCTCTATTTAGGTTCAGGAGAGTTTAAAGGCCGTTCGTTTGGAAGCAACGTAGCCAACATTCTTACACTTTGTCAAGAGCTTTGAACGACTTCCGAAGGCAAGATCTAGTATGGCAAGCTAACCGAAGACGGCGGAGGACGCAGACTTCGGCTCTTGACATATTTCGTGGAACGCAACACGTCGTAAGCAGAATGCAGACTTTCTAGGTTATATTTGCGGTATGTCTGTCCTTTCCACCACGAGATAGGAGGGCCAATCGTCTTAGGCTATGTAAGTGTGACAATGTAATCGTTTCGTAGACTTGGATGGATAATGAAGAGCAAATATTTGTTTCTTTCTTTACATTTTGATTCAGCAAAACTGTCCAATTCATATTTAACCCAAAAATAGTCACAAACTGAGTGGGACGGTTCTGTTTTTCTTATTTGTCCCATAACGAAAGCATTCATTGCAATCACCTTACAAAAACATCAGTCTAATTAACGGCTATGACTTGTGTTAATGTATGTGACTTGCAATACGTATATGAGTATGAGATATCCGTCGTTTGTAAATATAAGATCTCCTTTCACCTACTTCTTGCCTTCGCGCTCTCATTCAGTATTGTGCTTTAACATATGCTGCCGCTGCACAGACTGTCGAGTCCGTAGTGACTTGACGGGTAAATGTATCCGACACCTGGTCATTTTTAAAAGAGCCAAGGCGCGTATCCTTCATTCGAATTTATGCATCAATTAATCTTCTCTTTTTTCGTAACATGTTCGTTTATTGTCGCCTTTTGTCATAGAAATTGATGAGCTGCTGCAGATATTCGTCACGATTTAACTGTTACTTAACATTGGTGCGGAACTAGAACTAAATGCCTTTACCATTTAGTAAATGCTCGTGGGATTACCAATCGCGTCGTGTGCGAACGAGAAGCTAACGGGGATCAGCGAGGCATAGAAGGAAGACTATATTTCACATGAATAGGACATACGTGGATAGGGCACGCTATTACGGGCACCAAGTTCACGAAGTATAAATTGTTTTACTGATCTCATTGCTAGTAAGAGCAAGCGTCATTCTTCAGGTTATTAGTGTTGTCTACGTCCCCAGATCAACTGTACATCATATTTGTCATATGTATCCATAGTGGATTTGCATAGATTTCTAATATATTTATCCTTTATATACGGTCTCATACGAGCGTGATATGTCTAACGACTCTTAAGGCGTCCGATGAGGCACAGCGGAGCTTCACGGTTCATACGTTTTATAGAGTCACAACTGAATGATAATGGACTGTCCGGAGCACGCTCCCGTCAGACTCTTTTAGCCTTCGGACTAATCATTGAAAACAGAGATTTTTAAATACGAATTAGTACATTGGTCCGTTTTCAATTTCTTTAATTATTATCCATTTGGTATTTTGCGTTGTTATGGTAATTTGAAGACGCGCAGAGACTAATCCTTACTATGTGTTTCTAGTAGAAAGCTTAATCCAAAAACTATTTTTTCTTATCAAACGATTATAATCAACGTGGTAGACATTTCAAATAGGAACAATCTCATTTATGTACTGTATTTTTCACCAAGTGCGTTTTTTACTAAAAAACGAAACAAAAACTGGGTTACAATGGTCCATGTGTTTGAGATAGATGGTGCTGTTGTTATGGCTATCTACATTTGAGTCACTCTAGTTGCTTCTTTTATGGAGCTGTCGCCGACTGCATCTAAACTTCTACGGTGAGTCTATGCGTAAGCATATATATATATTATGTTGACCAGAGAGAGAGGACACTTAGGTAAACATTTCGGCTCATCACTCCAACATGTAAATATGAATTCAAATCAGGCATCAAAAAAGGGTCGTTATCGCAACTGTAAAAAGGGACGTATTTCTGCATAGTCGATAATCATAATAATGTATTAGAAAAAATATAATGCTCGATTAACGAACATCAATGAAGCAAAGAAAGGATGAAAAGTTAGAAATATTTTACACAACATACTGATAATAATAATCTATGATATAATGAAACAAAGGAGATAACTAACACACAAAAACGAACGAAGGATTCTAGTCCATCGTTCAGGCGTAGTGGATGAATCGATTAACCTCGACCTGATGGATAGAGAACTAAGCGTACAGCCTAATTACGCCAGTAACCTGCCAGATCCCATAAGCTAATTAACAGTGTGCGACGAGTCACCAAAAGAGAGCTTTGCCTGAGAGCGGTAGATCATATTGAACCCCAGTTCGTTTTTTTTTTTTTTTCGTAAACGCTTGCGGAAATACGGGACTTGGCAGTGTCGTTTCCGTATGTGTGTGCGTTAGTCTTAGTCTAAATGGAAAACATAATCGCATGCATAACTTTGAATGTTCAACAACCAGTGTCAGTTTAAAGCTCGTTGCCATTGACGTAAACAGCCAGGTGCCACTGACGAGTGATGTTGTTTCTCAGTCGCGCTAGCAATGAAAGAAGCAATGTTTTCTGCAACTCTGATCGTGCTAGTATATCGCGCTGCGTCACTGATGGATGCTAATAACAAACGAATAAACTGAGCTATATTCCTGTCAGCCGCACACAGGAAGCTTGGACGGTCTACCGTGTCGCCTCTGGAAGGCTGAAAACATCACTGCGATATCCTGTGCCTGCTTGACCCACCCGAAGGTAAAGGTTGAACCGGTCTGTCAATACGTGGATGCCTAACCCCTCCGTCACTGCGTCGATTAAAATGCACCACTATCTCACGCACCAATAGACTGAGCTCTGCAAGTACAAGACCTACCCCCATTCAATCCGTTCGAAGAGACCGCCAACCATTAACGCAGACAACCCCTTTACCAACTAACTAAGATACATCCTAATTGCTCAGTAAAATTCACAGACTGGATTTTGTATTGCCCGTCTTCCCGGTTCCATCGTAACTACCATATCTATTACATGCTAACTTACCTATTCACCTGAGTACCTATTTGTCTATGAACAGTGCATCACTAACCAAGCCCCCTCTGCTTAGGTCGACATATCTAGTTGTTATTGTTGCTGAAATTCAACTTGTTGTTGTTACGTTCTACCAGCTCTTGTCGTTATCACTGCGGCTTACTGCTAACTATTCTCACGCCCCTAATAACCATGTCGTAGTCCGCAGCTGGAAACATGGCGAAAGAGTACATGGCCACACCTGAACACCCCGTAGCCATCCTGAGAGTCCGGTGAATCCACGCATTAACAAAGGAAACCAGTCGTCCGAGACAGCTTAAAACTAAAAACATTTAAACTGTTCTTTTCAAGCTTCCTCGGCAAACAGAGAAGCTATAACTATGGTAATGTTAGTTAGGTAATACTAATGTTAGTAACATAGAGCGCCTCTCTAGGGAGGTTTACATGCAAGTTGTTTATAATGCAAACTTACCATGTTAAGTCGATTTGCCATGTCACTTTATAAAAACGCTCAGCATAACAATACGGACGGAACAGTTTCAAGTGAAAGTGGGTAATCGAGACATGGGCAGTACGATCGTGCAATTGCATGGGAAACGTGCACAACAAGCTGAACTTGATTCTATAGATAACATATGTAAAGGTTGATGAGCCAGTCTTTGATAGTGCAAATCATATCATACAGAATTAGGTGTGCCGTATAATGAATAACTGAACATGTTGTCTGCCGACAAATATTGCACGCGATTCTTGTTTGATTTCCTTTTCGTTTCGTATAATATATCTCATGCATTTTTTTAAAAAGATTTTAATTGATTAATTTTTTTTCTAACGACTTCGGCTTGCTGTACTGTGTGAACACGTCCTCAAAATCGTCTCTTCGGTATAGCATCAAAGATTTGCCCCAACTAACAGGTCTAGCCTCGGTGGATCTTGTTTATTTTATTCGGTACTTCTCCAACAGACCTACGGAACGGTACGGTGGCCATAAGCCATTGTGAGCATTCAATTTTGAGCCGGCGATGTCCGTATTTTTATGGCGAGAAAGAGAGAAAGCACACCAGCCTAGGTCGTTCCAAAAAAAAAAAAGTGTTTTCACGAAAATACATCAAAAAATAAAACGAACAATCGTGAGTGTTCGCTTGTTTTTTTTTGAAAACAGGGCTTCGCGTCAGTGATACCGAAGAGAAACGCTGCTCGCAGTTTACTAACCGCACAATTTATTTGTATAATTTGATTGATAGATGTGGCGAGCTTTTTTGTGTTCCTTTGTCGTACTATTTGTTTATGTGTATGAAATCAACGCTAAAATGCACAATGTAATCAGACGTACCGATGTCCTAAGTGCACGTTTCGGTCTAAAATTTTAAGATCACTAACTCTTAGTTATGCCCCTGTTACCCAGGCCGAGATTCAGTTCATTCATTCATATTAAGCACCGATTATATGTTATTATTCATTTCTCAACAGATTCAGAGCTAAGATCCAGACCTCTAGTAAAATCATTGATATGCTCACGAAACCTACATTTAGGGTCGGTCGATCGATGCTTGAGCACATCGATGCGGAACAATAAGACCCTCTAACGCTCGTATTGCTGAATGGGCGCTATTGTTTCTATTTTTTTTTTCTTTAATCAATGCTGCAATTTTTTTAAATCAATGCTGTTTTTTGATAAAAATACCGATCATCCGCTTTAATTTTTACAGCTAGATTCTTTGTGCATATGATTGTTCTGCTGTATGTTGCATTGCAGATTCTAAAAATCGTTTCGAAAATCGCACGTTTACTACAACAATGACAACGGTCAGGCACACGATAAAGCCGAAGGATCAATATTGACGGGACGCGAACTCCTAAATTACTTTTGCCTAGAAGCTCGCAGAAATGAGGCAAACAACCGATTTCGAGAAGTACCTCGTCGTAAATGGCAACACCTCAACGCCGAACGACACAGAAAATTCGTCGAAAATTGCGCTTGCCGATAAACCTAACCAAGAGAATAAGAATGAATGCAACCTGCAAGCTGCGACTCACCATTGTTAAACGACTTCACATCCCCCTTAGGCAGCCCTGTTTCGAAGATATTTTGTTGCAGAAAATCGCGATGATAACTCAGTTTTACCCTGCACAACGTTGATAGTATTGCTGACCCAATGCTAAAACAGCTAAATCAATGAGTTCACAAAAGTCATGGCCGCGATTTTTCAACGTAGGGACCTGTAACTGGTCGTCATTGAATGAGTAAATTGAAAGAAAAACATTAAATTGGAATTTTCCTGACTGAGTATAATTATAGTAGTATCGATAAAGTGAATTAATGTACACTAAATATGAATCTATCGTATACATTTTGGTGGAATGTAGCACTTAAATGTGCTTTGAGCACAAAAAAAAAACAAGCAATAGATATCAATGCCTGATATCCTAAAATTATAGTTTGTACCGTTGATGCAATAGACCATAACTGCATTGGCCATTGGGTCGTTGTGCTTCTGCAGACTGCAGAATCGTCCAACGTGTGCAGATTCTCTGATTCGCTTCACTGACGTATTGCGTTTTGCCAGCCGCCAAGGTGCACTCAAACAAAGTCTACCATAAGTCGACTTCTGCGTATTTATAATCATATACCCTCACATCGTGTACTTTAACATCCTGTTTGTGTCGTACCAACAAACAAATCAACTTCCTACACGTTTCGCGTAGCTTCCGCCAATAGCCCAGCCCGCGCAATGAAATCAGTCAATAAAACAAAACCCGAATGCGCGAGATGCACCCAAGACGAATCGAGAGTCTTTTATCTGCAGTTAGAAAGGCAAACGAAGACTCTTTTGTTTGCTTCCGACGTGAGAATTCCCGTACCACGATATTATTCGTAAGATGAGTGGATCTGGGAGGAGTCGGGGAAAATGTTAACCAGCGGGAATAACTGAACGAGACCGAAGTAAAATCGAATTGAAGTTAGACCGAGTTTATTTTGCTTCCAGTAATCAGTACTACTATTGCTTATGCTAATAGAATACTAAAGGAAATAGATTCAGCCTCTCTTAGTTGTTTCGTGAGAACGAATTTTACGTGCAGACGCATAGACCAACACACACACACACACACACACACGTACACGCCCATGCCGGCATGAAAGGATAATAAACAGCATAGAATTATGATATCTGTATGGGATGCAACTGCGGGCGTCGTCGGAAAAAAACAAAAGGTAAGAACAACAATCACATTTTGTAGATTAAGAGCAACACGCCATGTTTTCATGGTATCAATTCAGACAAGTATAGAGAGTATAAAAAAAAATGTGATCTAATTAACATTTTTCACTTGGCCAGGCGGCGAAATGGACACTCAAGGCATGTTAAAGTTACTAACTAAGACAATTTCTTTCAAAAAGCTAGGCTGTTTACGAAGTCCAGAACTCTTCACAGCGGAAGCAGGTGGGTGGTGTAGCAGCTTGAGGTAGTTCATCTATGCATACACATAAACCACTAGGACCGTATAACGGACCATTGTAGCGGCAGTACATGCAAATGTAAGATGAATGCAGCCTTAACACTGTCGATTGACACAGACATTTAATTTTAATCTGTATCTTTAAAAATATTTTCTAGTACAGTTTAGAGTAAAAAAAATAGTCCTCTTCCTATGGCGGGATCAGATTATCATAAGTAGAGATTCCGAGCAAGGAACATACGACGAATATGTTGAAAACATACAATGGATCTCAGTAAATCCGAAGATGACTTTTGCCGTGACAAATGGCTCTATCTATTGTGCATGAGAGCAGAAAACCCGTTGAGGCATTTCCTATTAACTCCGGGAAAGAATAGGCCGGCTTTGAGCAAGGCACCAACAATCTGTAAACGACACCAGTCTGTCACACAGTTTTGTAAAACGGCTAAAAAAAAAAAATACGGGGTACATCTACGAGACAGAGTAACGATCAGACTCTCTTCTAGAGTTACCCACAACATGTAAAAAAAACTGATTAAAAAAGAGCAGTTTTTCATAAGATATTTTACCTTATTGTACAGTATGATGTTATAAACGAGGGTTGATGAATATATAAATGACATTGAAAAAAAACAGTCGAACCTGGTGTATATATTTATTCTTCTCACTGAAAAACGCCTCCATATGTAAATGTAATAGAATAATCCGAGCAGGAGGTAGAGGTGGACAGGGTAAGAAAGGGCAAGAAACGAGAGTGTCCGATGAAAGAGAAATGGTCTCTATGCTGTGGTGTTAATAAAAGCGTCAAAATATTTGTCGGGTTTGTGAAAATATATATTAAAATGATGACCATGATAACGAGGATAAATAAAATGACGAATTACCTTGAAGGATATGCGTTATTTTTAGCCGATAAACATTTAAGCTGGCATGTCCTCTACATAAAAAATTAGGAATGCATCTATAATTATATTTTATAGAAGCATGAATATATGTATCGATCTTAGGAGAAAAGTATAAGGAACTTCTTAATTTTTACTCGTAGCTGACTATACAGTTTGAAATGATGTTGTAAGTAAGTTTTGCACAGTATAAAACGTTATATTCGTAATCTGACACGAAACAAATCAAACATGAACAGCACCAATTTGTTTATCCAAATAAATAAGAGCTTTTCTAAGAAATCGATCGATGCAGGCCAAGCAAGGGTGCGAGGATAACACTTCCGCTCGAAAAAAAAAACGGTGTAAGACCGTTCCCATGTCTTGACTGCGAAAATGCTCTTAAACACGCTCAATTCGTTTGAACACGTCTTCTTGACAATGAAGCAGTACCGGAAGGAAAGCACAACGCACACTTCAGCGACGTTTTTTTTGGCCGGAAACATACTTAAATTTTCATCGTTTGCTGAGACTTGCACCTTTCGCGCCGATGTCGTAGTGGGAACGCTCGGCAAGTTCTAGTGCAATCGTTGCTAGCATCAAGCTTCAGTCCTTCGGTATTGAATGTGTGCCATTACTCCATGGATCTCTGTTGTCCAGCTAAAAAGACCTATCGCAGCGTGTGGTAGATTTGGTAACTATGAGAATATCCTATCATATAAGAAGGGCGATGAGGTTGCTGTTTTGTTTGATGCCCGTAATACGGAACGAAAAAGTAGGTCAGGTTACCAGGATCAAAGTTATGATAGAACTTTTTTTACATTCTTACTAACTACAGTGGTTTTACTACCTTTTGCAAGGATGTGTATTCAGATATAAATTAATTTTGTTTTGCATTGAATGGACTTCCGTCTTTAGCGGCAAGCAAAGCTTTTCGTAGGCGTATTTCGAAATTGAGTGGATTCATTAGTGCTTGTGCGGCATCCGTGCAGCCGTAGGATGAACAACCTGTACAATAGTATTAATATCTAGCCTTAACTGGGCTCATATTCTAAAGCCGATACTATCTGAGCCGATCTTAAGCAATAGATGCTTTGCTCAGGCAGTGACCAGCACCAAAAATCACCGACAAAAAATTGTGATGATTCAAAGTCAATAATTCCAAAGTTGGCTCTGTATGAACTATATAACGATGGACAGCTCTTTTCTAATCAATCCTTCGAAGTTAGGTTCACTTCCCTCAGTTTTTCCCTCACTGCCAGGCCAATTCAGCCGACTCTGTTTGACGGTCGGCTGAATTGCTGTGAGGTAGTGGCTGGCGTTGGCGATAGTCTCTTTGATTGACTTGTCCGGCTCTTCAGACGAGCTTAGTTCTGTGTGCCGAATAATACTCGACCCTATTATAGCACTGTCTCCACAAAGATCGGCTCGTGAAAATCTCTCAAGCTGGGCCATTTCATCTTTCTTAAGAAATCTTTACTCTTTGTCCGTTACTTTCGTCTTCTGCCAGTCATCCTTGGATTCACAGACCCATTGTATATACTCTTTGAGGTCCGTCACGCACATCTCCGTCAGGCAGTGTTTTAGGAGATTGGGGAAACAGTAATCGAACATAGCATGTTGCGCATCATCTTGTAGTCTCCTTGAGCAATACACGAATATTGCTGACGCCTTTTTCTCAATCCTCTATGAATAGACTTAGAATTTTCCGTAACTAGCATAACGTAAACTAACGTAGCTCAGCTATGTAGAACGTCAGCTGGCCTCGTAATTTCTCAGTGCATCTCTTAACTGACAGCATGAGACCTTGTACCTTAGCACTCGGCGCGCCTTATTGTACAGAGTCCCGCTCGGCTTACTATTTGTATTAAGCTTCCTCTTTTTCCACGCACGTTACTTTTCCTTGTTGGTTTGTTGGATCGTCTCAACAACGTTTCACTCCTCTAAACTGTATTTATCTGGCGGAAGTCCAAAAGATGGTCAGCTTAGTTATTATCTCGGCACGATTTCACTCCACGAAGCAGCTGCATTGAATGTCATAAATACTTGCCTTACACTTCAAACAAAAACTGAACAGCGCGAAATCTCGTTTAGGGTCACGTGGTGTGCATACTGCAAGAATATAGGTTATATAAGAAGAGAACAGTGTAGCTATGTATGTGGAGTTGATAGATGACGCCCACTATAGAGTTCAGAAATAGCGCCTACTCTAGGGCTTGGAAATGGTGCTCCCTATGAGGTTGGGGGGCCTGAAGTCGCTGATGGTGGGAAAATGTAACGAATAGATCTTCGTCTAAACGACATTATAATTAGATTTTGTGCAGAGACAAATGTTTCCGGGCACGTAGTCGTTAGCAGGCTCCTACCATGTCGAAAGAAAACGGCGTCTCTGCGCATTACGTGAGCTCAGTCTAAAGCCACAATTACTCTGCCACTTTGAGAAGACTGATGGACACGTAGGCATTGGAAACTGTACAGGAATGCTAAAGCGATTCTATAGTTTTCTCAACGTATACCATCAAATCAGGAAATTTGTGAGTTGCTATGACGATTAATTTTAAAGCAAGGAAAATCAAGCACGCGTACTTAAGGACCTACTCCTATTCCAGACAACTTGCTGCTACAGAAGCAATTCTTTGCAGAGCTTAGCGAGGTACATACGCGCAACGCTTAATGGGAGTGATCTCAGGAGAAAAGGGAGACTTCGTCTGAGCAAACGAAGTCTTCTCTCTGACCAGGCAACATCGCTACAGCAAACCCTGGCTAGATTTCAAGCATTAATATAAGAAATCCCATTATATATCGCATTATATGATAAATGTGTCGTCGCTATATATATCTATATATATATGCCTTTATCCGAAGAAACGGTCCAGAGATGGCACTGCCAACGAGGAACTAAACATACAAAATCAATCAACAAAGGGTCAATCGTGTTTTTATGTGCGAAATTCTATAAATTTAGAATTCAAACCGTTTCTAAAATTCGTGATCACGAGTAATCAACCCTAAAGAAGGTTGGAAAAATATCGTACCCTATAAGCTGTCGCCATTTGACAAAACAGTTGATTCAGACTTTTACAGTCAATAACTAACAAGCCGTATTTTTGCACGATAACTATGCCAGACTATACATTTCTTTAATTGTTTGGAAAAATTGAGATAACTTGTATGGGGGATTTTAGGCATCCACCGTACTGTCATTTGTTTCAGTCTCTGCATGACTTCCATAATATTGTTACTTTGGTTTCGATAAAAAGAGCCACTTGTCAGAATTCATCCACTCAACCTGTATATGAAAAATACCATAAGATGGCAGAAGGTCATAAATCAAAATGGCGCGCATATATATATATATATATATATATATATCAGAATAACCTTTGAACTAGTTGTGCTAGAACGATTATTTTTAAATGCGTGCTAAAAGTACCTTGACACTTTTCCCCTCACATCTCAATTAAGCTTCATACGCGCTCAGAAGAACCGGAACTGACAAAGCCGTAGGCTACTTGCCATATTAGAGCATACATAGAAATGACTATGTAGGCTTGAAGGTTTGCGGCTGGTCGAAAATTCAACCAAAGTCGCATCTGTTCAACGATAGTTCCTTTCTTAGGATCTCGGGCTATAAGGCAGCGTTAAATACAAGGCTTACAACAGGCGCTTCTTTGCCCCTGGGTACAAACTGTTAGTGGGTTATACTAAATGGTTTTTTGGGTGAATATTGACACAGATAAGTTGTATAACAATTTTAGTTGCACAACTTTGCTTTGGTATTAGAACGTATTTTATTCGTAAATGTCCGTAGAGCAGTAGTTAGACGTTAAAGATATTTCAATGACCTTCATTTGCGAGAGCAGAATCATACGACTTTTTAGAATATAACCCTTTGTATGCGTGACGAACTTAATTATGCAACTGTTTTCAAGGTTAGACAAAGTCGGACTGGCTGTTACCTCCCTAATGTATGCCGCCCATAACGCATAATGCTTTCTGTTGCTTCATAAGTACATATGAGTTGCAGGTGTTACTTAGCATTAATATGCTCAAGTGGATACAGACGAATACATTAAACACTTACAACTGAATTGAGCGAACTTTGAACTTGAATAACTTTTGAACTATGCGCCGCTACCAGACGAAATCGGGTTGATAAAGGACCTTCTAAAACCTTATGAGTAAAAGTAGATTAAGTTTTGCTCAGAAGCACACACATGTTTTGGTCTTAGTTTACATTTTTGTCTTTCGAAAGTCATAGTGTTCCGGAGTAGGAGATAGATAGGCAAAGAAGCTTCAAACGAAAGCACAATATGTGAATATGTCTCAAGAACGGTGTTGGAGACCAGCGAGAAGGTGACTCGATGTCAAGACCGGAAGGTATGAGCGCACGGCCACAATCGAAGAGGCTCTTTATGAAAAGCATAGTCTTGGGGTCTAAGAGCTTTTCCTACCAGCGATGGCGTTTCACATGTTACGTGTTACAGGATCATAACTCAAATATTAAAAATGCGAAAACTGAGTATAAAATAAGCTTCTCATGAATTGATTTTAGGTTAGTGGGAAATACATGTGATGTACTCATGGCAGAACTTCAATTGACAAAAGACCCACCTAGAGCGTACGGTCGCCATAGAGGAGTCACGGTTTGACCTCTATCGCCTATTGGACAGGCGCCATACGTCGCTTTGGTAGAAATCAAGTTAGGTGGCAGTATCAAGTCCGTTGGGACAGTAGTACTTGCAGTGGTCGTCAGGGGCATTTGCTACTACGAGATACTCGTCGAAGTTAAAACAATAAATGCAGCCGACTATCTCAAGTTTCCCAAGGATCTTATGGACCGTTGGAACGGTAATCAACACGCAGTTCGATTATTATGACAACGGCAGGCTCAATCGTCATATTTTAATAACTTGCTAAATTTAACAAAGGAATATTCAACGTTGACTTCAACCGGCTTATTATTCCGACCTAAGTCCGTGTGATTACGGAGTTTTCCATGGCCTAAAAAGGGCAGTTGGTGGGTAAGCGTATCCCACTAACGGTACGGCGGCGGCGGCGGCTATTCAGGAACTGGCAGAGTTTTAGGGCAATAGCGCAAGTAATAACGAAGAGTATCTCGTAATTTTAGCACAACTAGCTCAAAAATTATTTCGTTTATCGAACGCCTAGTATTTCGACGATACAAATACTCAAAGTTAATTCGTCTGTGACCACTTCCCAACGTTAGCTGGTTGTAGAAACGTAATACGCGCCTGATCCAGGTCCCTGGAAGAGATTGCGATTCGTTCCTGTGGTACAAGCCTATTATGAATTAATTCAACTAGACCGATATGCAAATGGATATCTGGTATTTTTGGCAATTGAACAGAGAGTTCTATGTTTGTTGCGTTCGAAATTGTAACATACTTGCTATAGTTAGTGTATATATTCCAGGAAAAGGACGCTGCAACTTTTCGAAATTAATGTCGGTCGCTTTTTTCGAAACTAGGCCCGTTCGCTGGCGAAGAAGGAAGACCATCTGCGCCAGGTAGACAGGGAAATCACCTCAAGAGCATCAAAAATGATTACCAATTATGGACAACGTTTTTAGTTAACGTATGGCGTTATCGTTCTAAACTGTGCCTTTGCTGCTAGTAGTTTGTAGAGTAAAAAGTGTTAAGAACGCGAAGAAAAAGTAAAAACCCAAACTGTGAGCTATTTACGGGATTACTGCCAAGTCACTCGGAAGAACCCGTATCGGTTAGTTTGCCTCACATAGGCGAAAAACTGCAATATAATTTGAAACTGCGTCACATGTAGCACCACAGGCAGACGAGTTGACATATTCACTTTCAATGGTTTGACGCAGGATCTTAACATTTGTGACCAACCCAACATTTGCCTGCATCTTCAACTGATAATAGATGTGCGTAAAGTCCAGTCAAGCCAAGCTGTGCAACCTTGCTATGCAACAGCAAGCCTTTACTGTTAAAAGTTTTTATGAATCAGATGAGAGCTGTTATTTACATAGAATATCCTTCCCAAATTCAATAAGTTGCAACAATATGATGCCGACCTCGCACCGCAGACTGCATAGTTTTGATTTTGATTTTTTTCGAAATTGTACGATCTGCTAGGCTAGGTCGGTATCGCTTAATTTCCTAGAGTGTCTACAATAATACTTACAACCTAAATTAATACTCAAAAAAATCTAGTAATATTGTTATTAGTTGTTATTGATAGGTAAGCTTTACGTTTCAGTCGTTTTTCGGTAAATACCACATTCCAACATATGCTTTATGGAGGTTTTCGTGCGAAGAGATTTACGGTGTATATTTTCCAATGATCGAGTACTTATTATTATAGATCTAAAGTGGTTGCAGAATAATATAATTATTTTTTCGGGCGTTTTGTACAACAGCAACTCCCGTATATCACCTGAACTTAAAATCAGTTGGAAGAATAGACTTCATATCTAAACCGTAATGAAGAGCTGCTCTTCTTGTTTATTTGGTTTAAGCTTCTTCAGATTTTTCACGATTCTCCTTCAACTAAGGATTCCAAATAGAAGTATTGCATGCCAAAAATAAAGTTACGTAAGTAGGAATAAAGTCAATATATACTTTTAGCGTCATATTGAAGAACCCAAGCAAATTTTAATTACAATGTAGTAAGTATACCTAAATCTCGGGTGACACCGAACTTCCGAAGTAGGAAACAGTTGGTCAGGTATGATGGCCAGGCTTGGCACTGCTATGGTTGAAATACATCACGGCACACTTTTTTCTGCAAAAGTGGAAATCCAACAAAGTTCTCGACATTGTAAAATTATTTATTATTCTAAACTGCAAAGCCAATTATTTTTATAAAAAAAAAAAACAGTTAAAACTGAAATTATTAAACCTAGACAAGCTTCATATACTACATTAACTATATGTATCGAAAAAACACTTAGTGCAATTATCTCTAAACTAATAGGTAAGCAACAATATCATTTTGGTTTTATAAAAACAATATAACCCCTACAATATTTATTAGTATTTTTAAGGAAAAAAAATTGTATTTACTTGCTTGTTTGAGAGTTCGTAGGCTTCCATGCCATACGCATGTGTTTTTCTGTGTACGGAGAATTGATCTAGAGGATAAATATCAGTTACTCTGTAATTGTGCAATGTGAGATATCACTTTTAACTGGGAACGTGCAGTTAGTTAGAAACAGGTGCATCTAAAAATCAAACTTAGGGCTGACTTCGTCTATTAAAGAAACATCAGTAAGTCTTTTATAAGTAACTCACTTCAACGCCTCGAACAGAAGCCCAAATGTATATAGCCTTTTCATACCGACTAGTTGTACTCATAAAGCCCCAGTCATGTCGAATCTCCAAAAATTGAAAGATTCAAGACTTTCCCCATCCGTACGCGAATTGTTTGGAGAGATTCGGTCCCTGATTGTTCGCATCTGTGTAGCTCAATAGCTTTTCCGGGAAGAGCCGATAATGCGCTCTAAGGCATCGCTAATAACCTTCTACAGAAGTTTGCTTATACTAACGTTAGCAACACCGTTTTCTTATCCTTAATGGCCGTTTTCTTACACGTACACACGGACACATCTCCCACCGACCTTTGACAGATCAGGCTTACGTGCAACAAGATGCTCATTTGCCATGCTTATGGAAAATTGCACCGATTTTTTTTAAGGAGTTATACTGAATTTCGCATCTATCTGTCAAAAATGATTTGTGGAATTCGCTGGCGATACCTCAGCATCGTAGCACACCTCGACGACCTTAGCGAACGAATAGGTAGTACAGACGTAACCTTTAAGAGGTTCAGCTTTCCTTCATTGCAGTTCATGAAGTTATCGTCCGGTTTTGTTAAGCAGGTTGCGGTTGGGAAGCTTCTTACTATTGGCTCTCATTCATAAAATATTTCTCGAAAATGGCTCATGGTTTTAGTTCAATTCCTTGCCTTAGAAATCAACCTAGAACTTTTCAGTAGGTGCCGTAGCAGTTGAGGATTGTAGCCATTAATGTTCCTTTTTTCAGACTTGCTGATTTGCCACGTGTAATTTAATCGGATATGAAGAGAATTTAGGAAGCTACGATGTGTTTCGTAGGATGTGAAACATACGTGAGAAACAGCGCTAAGTTTATTAAAGTACAAATTTGTTCATATCGTGCCACGAACTGCATTGCCACAGTTCCTTCTGGGATAAGCAATAGATGAGAGGCAAACGCCTGAAGCCTGACAATACAACCATCCAAATCAATGGGGCCTTTAAACAAGTCTAACAGGTTTACGCAGCCATCATTTCAAAACAAAATTCACCATCAGTAAGTATCTACGCTTATGGGTTTCCCGGTTCATTAAGCACTCCGGTTGGTATTGCAAGGCTGAGTAGCATTTCTTCCTTAGAAATTTCTTGTAATGGTGCGGGTAGCATCGGTCAGTTCCATCTATCTGCAGTTTACGCACATACATACATAAAAAAACGCTTTGTAATAAGAAAAACAACTTCTTTGCCAAGCCGAATGTGTTGAATACGTATGTATCTCTTTCAATAAATACTGAATGCAACTCCGCCAGGCAACTACCGTAGTTGACACTGAGAGTCTTTTGTAGGATTTTCACCATTCAATTTTTAGCCGGTTTAAATCATTATTCTGAAAATAGCAAGCACTAATCTCCGCCTTTATTTGACTACACTTGACCAGTACAGGCACAATTTTATGAGACTGAGCCTTTTTGAGAGGCCTTCTTTGGGTGGGCCGTCGCCCCCTTTTTTTAAAATCTTGGAAACTAATCCAGTTTCCGTAATTTCTACGTATTAGCTAAGCAGCTTTATCTTACGTGATAGTTGCGTTAACGGCTACCGGCTGGCAGCGTTGTTTCTTCAGCATTTCATGCCTTCCTATGAGCATGGGCTGATGCAAAGGGATCCTTGGTCCTTCAACAACTTTTAGTTTTTTTCTCCTAGTCCTGCGCCTTTTCGAGGAGTATGTCAATGTTCATATTAGTAAAATGCAGCTTGTTACAAAGCTACCAAATACAGATAGCCGACGACAGTAAACTTGCAGATATTGTTCAAGTGGGACTATGAGAGGTTAAGGAAATGCAGCAAAAGAAAGTACTTTTTATCGTTTTTCTCGAACTAGAGTTCGAAGGTGCATACACTTGGAGCGGGAACGTCTCAAGTCTTACGTCTAGTACTTAAACCGTTAGGCATTTCTTTGGATGGCCACCGGCAGTGTAACTAGGCGGAAGCAAAATAAAATGGAACTTTTAAGAGACGCGTTATGATCAAGCCCATGAAAACAGAATGAATCATAATTGGACCAAATGCAAATCCATTTGACGGTTAGGCCGCTTGTTTCTAGGAGTTTAGCTGCTAATCGACGCAGATTATTTGTTCAGTGGTCGGTACTCAAGGCCAGGACTGATACTTCCCGCCATAATATACCTATATAACTACAATACTCTTAGCGTTAATTTTTATATTGACAATGACAATATACGAGCTTACATAATAAAACTAATTATATGAAACGTTATAGAGGCAACCAGTCATCTTAAAGACTTGAAATGCATTCATTCTTTTCAAAAACATAATATGCTGAGTGAAAACATTTCAAAGGATGAACAGGGGCACGAGTGGGCAATGACGCTGCGAGACACGTCAGGTCAAAATCCTCTATTTGTGTATGAATAGAAGTTCTTAACTTTACGAATATGCAGTTGCTGAAGGTACTTATGGTTCTTAGCTTCTGTCGGCACTGTTCAAGAATCCACTAGGTTCAAAAGAAATTCAAATGAGCGCTGTATATACAAGCCACAATGATTCCTTTAGCTCTCGTCATTCCAGCCGATCATCATCATCGTAGTCTATTGGTTCGAGCGAAAGCAACCGATTAGAAAATCTGGCCTGCTTTTTCAGGCACTTGACGAGAAATAGAAACAGTGCCCGATCGTCAGCACACAAGGGGAGCACGAACTAGTGCTCAACATAACCTAGTAAAACTATTCTTATGAATAATAGTAAAAATGTCCGTAGTGTTTGTTTTAATTTTTCAAAATAGCTTCTTTTTGCAGGTAACTTATAAAAGGTCAGTAATTCAACTCTATCCCATAATGGTAATTACTGGCTAAAAATAAGCAAATATTGTGTTTTTCTCCAATAAAAATATAATATATGTATGATTTATCTTGGACCTTTTACCATTCAAATGATTTATATTAGGTATGAAAGACATAATACTCCGTAGAGAAGTACGGTTATCTGATTAAAGATCTGTAATTGTGTGCTTTTGCAAGCCAAATTCGGAAAATAGGTATATTATGGGCACCTATTAATAGTGTGTGTTGAAAGCTGCAGTAAAAATCTTACGCACATCCGAGTAGCATTTAAATCCTGTCCGTCGTACAATTTTAGAGAGCTGCAGTAGCAAGCGTTGATTCTACATTGGTTCACTCATCAAATTGTTTATAGGGTTCCTTATTCGTAACACAGGCTTTATAGGTTGCTTGTATTGCTCTAGTTGTCCCGCAGTTCTCAGGTTTAATTTCCATATTATAAAAAGGGTATTTTAATTGACAGGAAAATACGTACTAAATTCTGCATAGAACAGCTGATAAAAACCGTATTATAAATTATGCAGTAGTAGCACGGCTCATGCCAAGATGTTTGAATTTCACTTTGGCAACAATAGCGGTAAAATTATTATTCATAGAAGAAAATGATCGTCTATACTCGAGGGGAACAAATGTGTATATATATATATATATTTCTTTATACATTTTTGGGCAGCCGTCGTCCTTAGTAATCCTTACAGCTGTGCACCACGTTCTCGATCAGTGGATAGGTCCTCGAGTATGTAAAATGAAACTGCTTTAGTACTTGCTATAAGGTTTACCTGTTCGCACGTCCAGCGGTTCCACTAGCGAAGCAGCCAGAAGCTGAGTAGCCGGATGCATAGCAATCCTTTGTTAACTGTTACTTGAGTTAACAAGCAAAAGTAGCTAACTCAGAACTCAGTCTCATGACTACAACAATTAAGTGACAATCCACTTCGTGTGCGCTTTTTCTCAAGGCTGCTGGGCCAAATCTGTTGTTAGTGGGGTAACCCAGCTGTAGAAATATTGAGCCCTTTTTCGTATATATAATCGTTTGCTACGATTATCGCCTGCGTGAAGCACCAAGTGATCAAACCTGTAGCTAGCTATCTGTGTTTTAGAGCAGCAAACGGTGCGGTGGAAGGTTACGTTCTACAGCTTTGTATAAAACGTAATTAGGCAAATAAGTTCCCTGACCAATTCATTTGCTACCAGCATTGGCGAAAGTCGTGCGCATCGCATCAATATTACATAACATTTTTCTTACAAAAAGAGGGTCACTTGCTACAATCTTATTTTTTAATAAGATAACGTGAGGCTTTGACAGCACCAGTATATAAAGCCAAAGCCTGCCGAGGTACTCACCTAATTAACTAACGTAAACGTTGATGTTTACGATCGCGTCCACTTCTTCCATCATAGGCTGCTTGGTCATCATTTTAAAACTCCTTTTGTTATTCCTTTGACATAGAGTAAAGTTACAAATATCAACCAATATTTATAAAATGCGTGCAGTTTCCTGGCTTTTTTTCTGTGCAGAAACCGCTCATACAGCGGGATCATTTTTTTCCTGATTACGTCCCTCTAGCTTCTTTTACGAAAGATAGATTCTTCATTTTTACACATATAGACACCGATATATCCTATTTGAGTTAGAGGGACGGTATAACGAAGCAGATGCTTGGTGTGTACGTGCATACGTTGTGCTTGCTGGAATAAGCTGTACAGGGCTGGACAAAGAAAATTCTCCTACCCTATCATTGTCATTGCTTATACTATCGATGTTTCATGCGTATTCATTCTTTGTCGAGGGGAAAAGGCTGTGTACGATTTGCGCAGTAGTGAATATTTAAACGGTATGACACAGCCTACATCGACGATACACTTGTATCCGGCCGTTTTCAACGCGAGCCGGCCCGAACGAGGCCGCTAAGCAACGCGACAAGGCGTCCTACGTGATATAACAGGACCGTGCATTTTCAAGAAGTGGTGCCATGGTCACCGGCGTCCACTCTCAAATGCAATATTTACACAGATTAGATACATCGTGCTACATTGTAACGAGCGGCGCAGACGACGACGCCGTCACCGTTACGATGGGTTCGTGAGTTCGTCCGCTGCATCTGTATTTTTCACAAGCTCACATGCCGAATTTAAGAAAGTGCTAGAGTACGAAAAAAAAAACAAGTAAGAGCTGTGGGTCAAACGGACAGCAGGTTTGGGGGGCTTTGTAAACTCATACAGCTCAATCGTAGATCAATACTGTTGGCTTAGGAAGCAGAATACGTACCTCTCTGTTTGTCAAGAGATATACAGAGCTACGCAATGCATTTTTGGCGAAGAAACACCATACGAGAAAGAACAGAACAAGCAAGCTATATCCTGATATCGAATAGGTGATAACGATTAAGATTAATAACTACTGAAAAATCTTACGTACTCCCTCGTGTGAGTTCGGGGACGGATCTTAGCTTGGTCTTCCGCCGGAGTGAATATAGAGATTAGCGGAAGGATGAAGTGGAAAATGCTGCAGATATTTAGATGAAAGTTTTGTCACTTTCATATTCAGGAGTCATTCGGGTGTGGTCACTTAGGACGCCAATAGCAATGGCCTCTATAGAGAATATATCGACTGTTTGTTTCCAAACTAATTTCCAGACTAAGCAAACATGCCGTGTCAGTCTTTAGGTATCGGCGACATGGAAAATCCTTTAGGATAGCTAATTGCATATTAGCAGAGAGGATTATATTGGCATCGAAAAACAGCGACCGGTGTCTATATGTTTGATCTTTAGTTGAAGACATTGTTTTTGTGGTACTGTATAATCGTTAGCTCATATATGTGGCGACTAAAGTAGTCTAGATGAGTCTACATGCACTTAGTATTATACATTCGTTAGCCCACATGTGCGGTAATGCGAAACTCTGTTCCATTTACTTGACTGCCAAAAGGACTTTTGAATAGAAAATTATTCTTTCTGTTTTTTTTTTTATTTAATTGTAAGTTTAATTGTCTGAAGTTACAAACGCTCACCCGAAACAAGTAAGTAGAAAGCTTGCAACGACTCCTCGAATTGTCAATAGTACCTTTCCTCCCTATAGGTGATGCATATCGGACGCCAATGTTTTACTGCCTTGCCGGGTCTCCGATTTATTATGAACGACCAACTTTTTGCTGGCAGAATCTTAGTGACTTCAAGTTTCTGACCCACGGCCACAAAACAAAGTCGCCTATTCCTCTGTGTCGGGCGCGATGATTTACAACTATCACTTAGAATAGCCGAGCCCGATTTGCTGTGTGATATGATGTAAATAGCGGAGCCCGTTATATCCCGAAAAATGACATCGAGGACACGAAGGAATCCATATTATCAGCTAGACTCCGGTCTTCATAGAGCGAATATGGATAATATTATAGCAATCAAAGTGCTACAGGTCTATTATGATTTCTCAACTTTGACCATTCAATGATACCTTAGCAGTAATGGTATTGATGCTAAACAATAATTCAGTATTTGATTGATGTAAAAGTTCCAATAAATAAGGTCCAAGTCACATTTGTTACCTACTTATAAACTACTGCGCTTATCATATGCCACATTAAGGAGAATCCTTTTATTAACCCACGTAGCCCTATTGTAGTTGGGCTATAAGTACAACTTATAGTGGTACGTATCACTACCGATTAGGTAGGCATTACTAACTTCATATATGCGATATTTTACGACTGTCCGCGCTCATAAGCTAACATACTGTAGCGTTTTAACTAGGACAGACTTTGCGGGTAGAATCCGTTTTATATTATATTTGCCGAAATCATTGCAAGATACGATATTAATTGATACTTAGGTTCACTAATGCAAGCGAAATTGAAATTTAACCTATGTAATAAAGAAAGCCACGTTTTTTTTTTCTTAAATAAAGCCTAGTTACGTGAAACAGAGTGGATCAACCTAATGTATCGAAGCGCGATCACATTATTTAAACATATAGAGCCCTTCGTGTTGAACATTTTGCTTCTGCCGTCAGGGATTATAATTTCCTGCCATAGTGTCCACGTAGCGTTTGCCTGTGCGCGACTCATGCAGATTTGCAGGTATCGGAATCGGTTGTTTTTTCAGTACAAAAATAAGGTTATTACAAGTTCTGCTAATACCTTGCCCATTTCCTTGGCTGTACTTCCCTCTCACGATTTACATAATCGGTTTCAGAGGACAACTTCAATTATCTATTTTTACGCTATTTACCTTCGCAATAATCTCTTTTCAGTTCTTCAACGAAGACTTTTCAATTCTACAGGACTGAAATAATCGGCAAATTCACTATATTCTAAAATACTTACTTTAGTATTTGAAATGCTTGATACGTAAAAAAACTGTTTCTTGCGTAAGGGTTAGCCTTTGTCTGTTCCGTAATTCACACTTCATAGGATCTTTTTAACATTGTATTTTCAGTGTTTAAAGCGTCTTGTATATTCAAGTATTTTGGCATCAGCACGTCAAAATTGGCGTCTCGGAGTACTGTTTTTGTTGCATCGCTATGTACTATAGTTGTTCGTGTTAAAAAAAAATTCACATTTGTCAGGCTAAATGCTTTTTGCCATTATGCCAATTTATCCTAAATTATCGGGACTCTCTTGTGTGCCCATTAGAATTGGTATAATTTCCTCACACTATTGTCTTCGTCAATAGAGAAAAAAAGTACTCAAAAGCGCAACGATGGGCCTGACTGGCGATGCAGCTAAATGGGCGGGAAAAGTCTATCGAGCACAAAATGGATCTGGTCACATTACCAGAAATAGCTCCGGTGCTCGGTGAATTCACTGATTAAATAGTCCAGTTACGACTAGGCTTGACCGTTGCTTTTGGGTTAATATCTGCATTGATACTTGCGTAAACAACGTTCTTATAAAAAAAAAAAAAGAAGCGCAATGAATTAACGCAGCTTCACTTGGCCCAGCGTCTGTGTTGGTCTCTACATCGTCTTTACGCCTGTATTCAGACCTTCGCATTAACGGAACATAGTAGAGGACGTACATATAAGAAAAAGCAACATCAATGTCCATCACAGATCATGGCAGCAGATCAAACGTAAGAGCGACGAGTATCTTATCCTGATCGATCTACGCGATATGTTTCAAATGTTAGGTGGTGATTTTAGTCATTCTACCAGCTTTATCGTGACATCGATCTTCTTTGTTGCAAGGCCAGCTGCAAGTGAAACAAATGTGTGCGGTTCTTCTTTTCCTTGTGCTTTTTTGAAACATTGATTCGGGCTACCATCAATCCACATTGTAATCTGTTATGGAGCTAAAATTAATATTGAAAAAGACTCTAAAGCTAGACGTTGTTCGGCAAGCATCCTATAGTCACATTTCCTTTGCTATACATGTTCAAATAAGTACTTTCAATACGTGTCGGTTCCTTAAACACGTCGCCATCACAGTTCAAAAGTGACGCGTTGGCTTATTCCTGTCCTACGTTTAGGTTCGGAACCGGAACTAGACGTATTTTGTTTTGTGCCGGAGACCTGCTGCCTGAGTCAATAGTTAACAGCGGTGTTGAGAGTAAACCTGAAATATACATTATATCCGCCGAATATAAAGCCGAATTTATCAAGATAATTTACAATTAAACGTTTATGATTGTTTCAGACTCTATAAGTAACTTTATATATAATATACTCGCTGCACTATCATTCACGAATGTGAATTAATGTCAACAAACGGTCGCCACCCTCTGTGTCGTTTAGCTATTAGCCATACCTTTTGTGTCTGAAAAGAAATACACGTGCTCCGTGTATCTAGATCAGGTGTTTGTTGGTAGACTCGTGCTCGATTGCAGGGCCAAGTCCCATAGGTTCATATTTTCTGTTTGTCGAACTCATTTTTTTTTACTAATTATGCAGTGTTGCATTCTTTAAAGAGGGCAAATAAAAATATTGTCAAGGCTAGTAAGTAGTCGGATGCACCCCATCGTGCACAAATTCGCGAAATGTGCTTAGAGCGATGGACTTGTATATGGAAACTTAATTATGTGGGAAGTTTCTTTTTTACAAGTTCCGTAGAAGTTGACGAGTCAGTATCATCAAGCTCTAAGTTTACCTTTCAGGTCATGCACAACGTCCGCCAAGACCGATCACAATTTTAGCTATGCTACGCAATCTAATCGATGCGATATGACGTCCAAAATGAGCTCAAGCCATCAATAAAACACATTACAAAGCATACAATTCCTGGATCATCATCAGCTATTTAGCTACTATATATAGGAACATCAATAAGTTAATTAGCTCTTAATGGAACCCTTTAGATAATCGTGATTATTTTTCTCAGTGTAAACATGATTATATCCGATACCTGTCTTCTAATCTGTGAAAAGGACGCGATGTTTAAAAGGGCGAATGACGAAAAAAGACTGGTAAAAGCAGGCAGTGTAACGTTGTGTGTCCTTCTAGCAAAATCTATCTTCTATTGGCTCAAGCGGCCTCTACAATTGCGCACACAATGTGGATTTTGAAAAAACAAAATTAGTTATTAGCTATGATTTTTTTTATAGATCTAGATAGTTTTTTAAACCGTCGCAATGATCCGTGCACTCCATCATACCGAAGGGGCCACATGACTCATATTGTTATTGTCCGCCACAGTATCGTCAATATACTGAATCTCGTTCGTTTTGACGATTTGGAATTAGCGTGCCACATATAAATAATCCATTTTCTTAACGTATTTCTGTTCGGTTACGATCGAAGAAGATAACCCCCTTGGACCATTTGTATTATGTTTTATTAAATCCTTTGCGAGTGTTACCTTAAGTGTTGCGACAAGGACAGAGTTACTGTGATAGGTTATAATTGCGTTGCCAAGGGTACTTCTTAACACAATCATTCTTTAGGCCTAAATGTATATGCCACTAAGAGATCATCGCGTATCTCAGAACAAAAAACGCATATAAGAAATTAATAACCTTTGCAACGCTGAGCTCTAAAGTGTCGACTATGCAGTGAATAACAGAACGTTGACACACGCTCGACAGGGAAAAAAAATGAAGATAACCGTAATGGTACAGCATTAAGCGTAAGGAGATATCAATTTTCTATTTTTTATTTACTGACCTTTTTTTTAACTGATAATGCGCCGCGGTGCGGTTCACCCCGTAATCTTCGCCATGATCCAGGAGTTACGTGCATTCCGTGCCGGAGGTTAGCCGCACGATACAAAGACAAATGCAGTTAATCTATTGTTTGTATCAAAATGTTTCTCTGTTAGAACTTAGATTAAGATGTCTTTCTTATTAAACCTCATTAAAATAAATATTTCAGCATATGCGTTGTATGTGACGGACGTATTGATTTCATCTAGAAAACCTGAAATCCCTAGAGTATCCTAAGCTAGGTTAGATCGGACGATAGCGGGGTCGTTCAACCTTTATATACTGCAGAACCTAGGGAGAGCCTAAAAGGTTTGTGACGACGCGAACGTGTCAGCGATGTGCGTCAACAATGGAAAAATCGTTAATTTTTTATTAAAACAAATTAAAGGTTAATCTAACTCAATTCTAAGCTCTTCTATATAATTTAGCAAGGCAAGCACGCATTAATTATTTGAATCAATCTATTAAATCCCCTTAATGTAAGCAGAAATTCGAGTTGTCGTCAGTGTATTGGGATGATCGGTAGGTCTCGATTCAAGTGTCGCTTATAGTTGGCAAGAAGAATAGAAGCTTCTAGCCTAACGTGGTAAAATTAGGCAGACACTTTAGTCAACATTCTACTTTTTTCAAGAGCTCGATACATTTTGAGTTTGCTGCCATCACGCGCATCATTATATATCTACGCAGTTTTTTTGGTAGAACAGACTGTTCTTTCTAGAAATTGGGTAAGAAAAAACTATTAAAGCTAAACTGGATTCAGGTGTATTCCAGAAAAAAGGAGCCACTTGGTTTAGTTTGAGCCTTAATGTTGACCTTTTATATTTGAATGTACAATAATGTATAGGTAGTATTTAGATAAGCATTGTATTTATAGCATTTGGGATATATGGGAGAATATCCATATGGTTACTGCTGACTACGTCCGTACGACTCCGAACACAAGGGCCTACCAAATTACCTAATTCCAGTAATGACAAGCTCGATATTTTACGCTAGCGTCTCGCTTTCGCTGCTACCTTGTCAACTCTTCGAGGCAACAGTAATTTGATGTTTGTGATTATAGTATTGTCGTAACGTTAAACTCCATTGAAATACAGTGAGTAGCAGATATTGCTTGATAAATAACTAAACCCAGGAAGATGTTGTATCTACCATCTCATACTAGTGCAGAACCTGAATAGGATGCTTACATAAAAGCTGCTCCGGCTCAGCCGATCAATAAATCCAATAACCATGCTGTAGCTATGGGTTGAGTCATGTTTCTCTTAGTGCAGTGCTATTATAGACTATCGTTTTTTAGTTGTCAAATCAGTACCGGCAAAATTAGTTTAGGAAAAACATCGTTGAGGTCTATGCCTCAAGAGACAGAAGCTTGAAAACAAAACTTGCCTTTGCAAAATAACTATTTTCAGGATCGTAGCAGTTCGGCTAAACTTCCCGCACTGCTGGCGCACTGAATAGGTTCGGATCCTGTAAAGAAAACAACCAATTCGGTTTTCTGGTTCCAGTCGGTGGTCGGAACATCTCTCCGTGATCTGCGGCCGAGCAGCGTCCTTATTACCTTATGGCCATGCAGACTGTTATATACTAAAAAATTAGCTGACTACCTGGTATGACCTACTTACTTGTCGTTTCCGAAAATAGCTTATCAACATGGCGGCCATGAAGGTCATAAAGAAGCCGTTACGAAGTTACCGCTCCACTAGCATTGCTGATGCTGATCACGATGACCTGTGCGGACCTCACAAGGGGCAGTTTCTGGTTACATGCTTTTTCTTATGACTTATATATAGCTACCGAAGCTCGCCTTTTGTCAAGCTCTACTCCACTGGGCCTATACAAAACTGATACGATGCTTCGCCCCTGATCATTATTTGTTGAAACGAATAACTCTCTAGAGGTGCATTGTCATCCCAGCCCCCGATACTGGCGTGTGAGTAAAGGGATTGAGCGACACTGTCTTTGTGGAAGACAACCCCCTGGCGAACATCCATGCGGTGACTCTGAAACTCTTGGAAAGATTGGTTCTAGCGGTTTACATATGGTGACCCTGAACCCCTCGTTGTGTAGAAAAGAGCTTGTAACGTAGTTGCTTACAAATCCTAACAACGATGCCGAACGTAAAATTCAAAACACATATATACACACACAGAGCGCGCGAGACAGAGAGAGAGAGGGAGAGAGAGAAAGGCCTAGAACAGTGTGCTGAATAGAATAGGCTAAATAAACTACATAAGTGACTCCACTTATGGGAGAGGCAAGAAAAACACCCTCTCCTGGTGGGTAGATACTATGCTAATATACAGGTATATCAACCTTTACCAAGGACATTATACTGGTTAATAGACCACTACTTGAGATATATTTCCTCGGACCCAAGGTATTTTCATTTATTCCGACAGCTAGTAAAACTGATGCTTACCATTTTCCACCGTTAGCAATATTGTCATTAACCATAATAGTTCTATAAAGGAGGAAAACAATTGAATCAAAGGTAATTTCTCAGGCATATAAGCTGTTCTAAAGCGGTCACTGGAGATTAAAGAAGGAGGTACTAGTTATTGCAAATAATTGAAATAGCACCAACTGTAATAAATAAACCTCATGGAAAAAGGAGAGGAAATAATTAGTTGCTGGATATACACTGAAGTTTGTTTTTACTACTAACTTATGGAAACTGGAGCAAAAGGATCATAACTATTTGACTACAACACGACGCTTAAATATTATAACAATTTTTATTAAGTCAGTGGTCACTATTTCAATTCATTTACCTTCATGCCTCTCATAAGCAACATGTCTGATGATAGATACACGGCACAGACAGAGGCTTAACACAAGGCCAGTGACAAAGGCTAGGAAGGAACAGTTGGGCCAAACTAACAACACTGGCGTGTAGCCTTTCAACGAGTTTTTCGTATGCAGGTGACGGAAAATTGATACAGTCCCTCTATTATTTTCCACTTTCTACTCGAAAAATTGGGTTCCGGCCTTCCACCGGTATCTTATCGAAAAGCTCATAACTTGTTCTATCTAAAACTACTTACAAGAGTGCACTGTACAGGGGCGATAGAAGAGGTTCGTGAGCAGTATCCGCTTGCCTGTCAGAGAAATAATGAAGTTAATATTCTTTTAGGACATATAGTGGTGCTCAAGTGTCGTGTAAGCTCTTAAAAATCCTCCAAGCGTATAGCATAGGTTGCCGGTGAAAACTGGGATTATACGGCGCAACACCGAGAGTGCCTTGAGAAGAAGGACTCTCACAGACGATGAATAACAGAGGAAAATGTTAACCCGTAGTGCAAGAACGTAAATGAAAAATTTAAAGCAAAATCACACCTCACCCTAAAATTAGCCATTGTCACCCCCCAAAAATGCCGCTAGATGGCGCTAGATAGCACGGAGAGGTTATATTGGCCATAAACAATCATGCTTGGAAAGAATAGTCCACCAATCAGTACTTAGTCGTACCACGATCGATGTCAGATTGCGAATGGGACGGAAAATCACCTGGAAACCTGGGCGCTGGAGAAAGTAGCAGCTGATGTGCCGTAGAAACTATCTGCAGCTGCAGTTACAGAGGCCGGTTAATTCGGCGTCATATATGCTTCTTGTGAATTTTGCTTGAGACTGCAGCAAATAAAAAAAGGCTAAAAACCAATACCGAATTTTTGTTTGCATGATTCATCTGCGATGTTCTGAAAATCAGGGATACTTTAGCATTCAAAGCACAATATGCATAATGGAACTACAGGCATGATTCGTTGTTTCGTGGGTCCGCAAAAGACACATTATTTTGTTTAAATCCTAGGAGAATCGACAATACTATGTAATGGCCACTAGTTCGGAGGACTTCCAATAACATGGAATTTCATAAGGCAAACGTATGGTTGCAATATCCAATATCCTGATCACTGTTCGTTTATCGTGGATGTCAGCCATATTGACCATAAAAGATGATTGGCGTTCCGCCCTGTGTCAATAGGAGTTATTCTATGGACTATAAAGAACATGCATATAATATAACCATAGCTTAATCGATGTGTCCTATTAAGGCACGATTTGGCCAAAACTATGATTTGATCAGAATATAATTTTGATGCGGCCAATCTTGCAAGCAGGAGAGCCTTCCGTGATATATTTTGATCTACTATGCAGCATTCACAAGTGGCTAAAATATATACTAGAGATAACATATTGTAATGCTGTAGTATTAAAACAAGTCAATTGAATTCAGGTACAGTTGCGCTGGACATCATCACACGTCAAAGTCGTTTTACCTAGATATAGACTTCTCCCTCTATGCTCGAAACGTAAAACCGCTTTTCGGTCATTCATTTACTATACCAGGAGATTTGATGTCAACTAACATTGATTGGAAGTGTCTAATAATCTTAAGCTTTTCAAAACTTAAGGAATACAGTTCTATCCTGTAATTTATAATACAGTAATAGTCTAATTTGTATATCAAGTTATTCTACGAAATACGAAAAAAAAATTCTACGAAACAAGCAACCGTGAAATAGACAATGTCTTGACTCCTTATGATAGGGAGGTAACCAATCACCTCGAATTTTGCTTAATGGAATTCAGACTTTAACTTCCTAAATCAATTTAACTTAACGACTCTTCTAAGTGAACTTTCTGAGGGTATATGTTATCCGTATAGGTAGAATACTGGCCCTAACCGAGTCACGTTTCTTATTCGTCCCGATAAGCTACGCAAATCTAATGATGTATATTTAACTAAATCAAGGGCTGATGAAAACGTCAACTGGGAGGCGCCGTATGAGGCGAAGCTCATCTGAGTTCAGGGACCCAATGAATGTTGTTTCTTTATAAGGATTTTTAAGAAAAGGAGTTGGTGTCCAAACTGGCCTTACTGCGGTATAGGATAGCCGGATGGTTCCAATCCTGCCGACTCATTAAACAATGCACACACTTAGCCCGCTCATCGTGCAAGCACTCTAAATCGAAAAATAGCAGTTGGACTGTTAAGATCACCCCTGACGATGTTTTCTGTAAACTTAGTAAAATGAAGGGAAAAGTAGCATCAGTCTTGCGGCCTGTAATTTTCCTCATCCTTAGTTATTGTTTTGGAAGTAATGCCTTGAAACGCTACCAGTTAATCGAGCAAAGTACGATCTCTTGTTTTATACTGGTGCAGTTAGCCTTTGATGCTATTTACGAACGATTGGTAACATATGGATTATCCAATCCACACAATAATGGGTTCATTAAAAATACAAAAAGTATTTTCAATGAACCCCCTAATGTGCAGTATGGCCGTTAGGTATTGCTTCAAACAGCTGACTTCCAGCACGAAACGAGCTATGTCCATGCCCATATTCGAGGTTAGACCACCTTTGTTCGTAAGTTTATTAGGCAAACACGTAACGCACTGCGCTATCACGGGGACACCGGGCGCAAGGAACAGCGTTGCTACTTTGCGTTGAATCGGCCGAGATACCAGCTCAAAGTAGTAGGGTGTCTCTATGTTTCGTTAATTTTGATTTCTAAGGTCTTTTTGATTATGTGGACCTTCTAAATTCTACTTCTAAAGATGGTTACACTTGGACTAGATTTACGACTTCTAAACTGGCATAATTCCCACTTGACTTCTTCATTTACTTCATTCGATCGAGCGCAAATTTTCAGTAACGCCTATAAGAGCCAGAACGTTGGCTTTCAGCGTTGGGAATATGGGTTCTATAAGCGTTACTTCATAAGCACCCCAGGGCTCTCGCTTGAGTGTATTATTATATGCGATATACCTGGAGCAATGCCGATCTAAAGTAAAAACGAAGACGATTTGAAAATCCATGTGGTTATACTTAATTAAAGAAAAAAACAACAAGAAGTAACCGGAATTGCAACCGGCTAATGACTTTATCGACGAATGATGTAACGTTAATGAAATAAAGATCTGGTTAACCGTCTGACAAAATTTGAGCACGTTGCGCAATCATCCAAGTCAGAACTCTTAGTTCTGAAGACTCTACTACAATGCGACATACGCATGTATTTTCAGCTGTGTGAAGTCCATGTGACATTTAAGCAGCCGACCTGTCGCTACGTTTGAGCTTAGTTCCTTCAATGTAATTAGTATTCATGATAGATCTATATTGCAGGTAGCATGTACCTATGGCAATTGCAGTGTCTCTATGAAAAATAATGGCTTCTTTCTTAAAGGAAAATACACACAGATAATAGGTTAGACTAGATGGTCTCGCTGAGATTACACGACGATTTCCTTTCCGCAATTAGAACTCTGTCAAGGGAAAAAGTGAAAATATTGTTAGGATCGGGGCAATGTTTGTATCAAATGTCTCCATTAGGAAAAAAACAGTTCGACTAGTGGCAAGGTCCGTGCGGTGTATGTACGCATCTCTGTCATGTATGAGAGAGGCATTTACACTCTAACATGGTGCTAGAACCGGTGCTCTCTGAATTGCGTACGCAATTCGCTTATTCCTGTGTAAAACGATATCATACCCTTCTTCGACACGGTCAAGCAGGCTCTAACGTTCACAGACGGAGGAGTAAAGTATATATGAAACGATGTATACGAACATTGCACGCACCAAAACCACATGGAAGTTGAATAAAATCATACATTTATTTTCTTACTTACTAGCTAAACGTGTCGAAATGAGTAAAAATTAAGTAAGAAAGCTGTCGATGACTGAGCCTCTATGAGCATATCTGATAGGAATTTTTTCTAAAAATTCCACATCCCTATCCTGAAATAGTACTATACGAAATTACTGGTTGATAATGATACGGATTCACGTTGCTTAGCTGATGTCAAAAAGCCAGCCCTGTGCTTTATTAAATAAAAATAAAAATATATATATAAAATATAAATAAAAAATACTAAACCCATAAATTTTATTTTGACTTGGTCATCTTAAAACCGTTTGGTTTTATCGTTCCTGAAACGCTGCGGGTCTGCTATACGCACGTGGAAGGAATTACCCAGCTAAGAAAAGAGTTGAAACAATGAACATGCACACACCTGTGGCTAGGTTTATAAGGGATCTGCTTCGTGTATTCGAAAGTATAATAAGTGAAACAATATTATTGATACATTTCATGATTATTCTTCTTCCTGGACGCTTTTTACTAAACCGTTACCTAATACCACGTTTAGAGTTGAATAAAACGTTTGGTGATGCAGCATTTAGTCCATTACGTAAAACTTACATAGTCAGTTCGTGACCACAAAGCACAACTTTTTAAAGTTCCATCAACAAGTCGCTGAAGCCATCTATGTTCACATACTGGGTTAAAATTATTTCTCATAGGAAATTAGGGCGCTTGCCTTTGGCCAGCCAACCGTTCGCGTCAACTATATATGCTCGTGGATGCAAAACATTTCGTAAGCCGATTTTCAGGAACTCTACCCTTCGTTCTTTCCTCAAGGAGACAGTATAGTTTTCTATTTTACTATAGTATTGCACCATACCGTTACCGTCAAAATAACAGTTTAGGCTGTTGCATTTCATAATCATTCGATTCACTGTGGGCGGCCTTAGTATCATTGACTTGAGTAATTACATAATAGGTTTATTTCATAGCTGTTTGATTTAGATTTCGCCTCCTTTGCAATATTTAGAGACCTTGGAAGCCTGAATTGAAGCAAGACAGGTTGAACGAAGGATCCGAGCGTGAAGACTGTGTGTTTTGTGCTGGGAGCCCGTCGCGTGATGGAACGCACAGTGGCGGTGTGAGACGTAAAGGTTCAATTCGGTAGGTTGAAGAAAAAAAATATTGTTTATACTCACATTTTTTGTTCGTTCCTTAGCATTGCGACTCATGGTTCGTTTTTTTTTTTACAGTGAGAACCCTGTTACAATATATAAATATTAGATAACAGTTTTGAATGTCTTCCTTACGGATCTTGATATTCTCACGGCCGACAATGGACTAAACAGTGATCCGTTTGGAAAATTTATAAATAACGAAAGCGTTTACGGCCCACATATTAAAAGCAATCTATTGCGTAAATTTAGGAAAAATTACGTGACCTTATAAACGCCCTGGCTACAGGAGGCGGATAGCCAGACAAAACTAGTTCTATGAATTAAGTATAGTGACTCAGATAGCCGGCCAGCAGCTAGGGAACGCAGTCTTCTTCAAGCTGCCGTCAAGGTTCTATCGCCGTTAAATATCAACTCTGTGTATATTCAGTTAATACACTACACTCGTTAAAAGAAAAATCATAGGTGTACTTTCTGTCTGTTCCTGATTTAATCACATATATACATCATGTGTTGGAACCTACCCGGCGGAGTTTCACCTATTCATAAACGAAAAACTTACCATTAAATATTATAAAAATTCATTTGTCAATCACGCACGAAAATTGTCAAAAAATAACGTAAAATAACACTGACTAGCGTGCAATGACGTTCAGTGTCTGTATCGGCACGTTGTTAGACTGCTGGCGATGTCCATTGAACGTGAGGGGGAACGAGACCACGCTCGTACGCAGACGTTCTCTATCGACATTATACAATCTTCAGGAAAAATGCCTATAGCAAATATTATGTTTAGATGTCTCGCTCCGGCAGTTCAATCGATTAACAATATAAAACAGCAATAATGAATGAAACGTCATGCTCCGAAGGCTTTCCCTCGAGAAGAGGTGCGCCACTTTCGTTGTCCAGTTGAAACTACTAGTACCCTACCTCCATAGTGAATGAACGGAAACTTATTTTAAAAAGGTGTATTTCCATTTTCATAAAGGGCATATATTTTCAGGACTACATACAAGTATCGGTGTGTTTGTTAATAGATGTTAAGACGGCCCTTATTGCTAAGCTCCTTAAAATAAGCCTTGACATCTACCATATTGGTTTCTCCGCCGAAACAGAAGCTATCGTAAAATACTTTCAAGAAGTTATTTGAAAAAGGATGCATTTACGTTAACTATGGCTTACTGATTATTTGGTTTTAGTTTCCTGACGATCTTGGAACAATATTATCCAGCATAAATTGATACCACTTGATCATGTATATATATATATATATATATATATATATATATATATATAAGACAGAGTTAGCTAAAGCTATAAACGGCGAAACGGGATGAAGCACATGAGTTTGTCTCGTATAAATACTATATATAGAACGGAGCAACGGCCTTTTAATCGTTACTCATAATCAAGTTACTCAATACTTAAAAGTTTTCACCTTGCTTTTTTACTCTCATTTTTACCATGTTTCACTTTTGCGGAACTTCAGCAGACAATGTTAAGAGTATTTGCGGCGCGCCGGTATGGGATAAGGGCAGCAGATAGCCTTTCCCTTCATCAGTGCAAAGATGCCACGACTTTATAAAAACAGCTACTTGGTCAGAGGAACTGCAAAATGACGCCAACAGAAAAACAACGACATGAATTTTTCTTTATTAATAAACTTTAGACTCTTAGAATTATATTTAAATACGATACCAATAAAATGGTCTCCTTTGGTTTTTTTTCCTAGCAGTTAACTGTTTGACCTAGTTTGTTACCATTTTTCCGTATATGCCGGACCCTACTGGTAAAATCGCGGCACGAATATTTTGCTCGGGTTTATCCACCGTCCCTTGCTTTTTAGGTATTTTCACGCAAAGACACGAACTAAAAACGAAAAAGGAGTGACGAACTGGGCGAAACAAATAATTGCTATGGGTAAAGTCCAGGAGCAGGGCCATCTCATTTATGTTGTATCCCAATAAAATTTTATATGTACGAAATTTGTAATTAAAAGATTCAAGTTTTTTGTTAGCTTCATTTTGAAGCTTCTTGCGACCAGATTGCCTTCCGGGTATCGGGTTATCGTTGCTATTATTGCAAAGTAGACCACTATATTCTGAATTTTTTTTGCAGTGATCTTGTTTATGCACTTGTTTCCTTGTAACAGCAATACCTGAAATTTTCAATAGATTCGATTTAAAGAAAATATATGCAAACACAATGTATAGCTATTCAATGCACAAAAAACAGCTGCTCTAAAGCTTTCCGTCTTGTGCGTCTCATAAGCGACCATAGATGCGGGCTAACAGGCCCCTAAAAGTTTCAAAAGTTGGCCCCGCTGAATGTTCTATTAACGCTACCACACATTCATGCTATCCACTCGACAATAGCCAGCAACACATCTGGCCTCAATGAGCCTTTTTTGCAAAAAGGCAACTTTTTGACTCGTTCTCTACATAAGATCTTCGAAAGCTTCTCGCCGTCCCGCGGCGACAAGGCATTACTGGGTCACCCGCGGTGATCGTCTAAGATTTCCTTAGAAGAAGCGAAAAGCTACCTAGAGCTCGTTGCCGAGCTACACTCTGTACGGAACACAAGTCGTAGCAGAACTTTTAAGATAACGACAAAAACAGGTCGAAAATACAACGCGTGCAAAGGACATCGTAACATAGATAAACAATAATTTATTTTTCTAAAATCAGGTGAAATGTCTTGGCAAATTTAGCATCCTGATAAATTAAATTCTAAACCTATCACATTTAGGATTCTTGATATTTTGAGTTGTTCTTTGAGAAATAAGCACGTCCTGTTGCGTAACTGAAAGTGCCTTGTGCTTTTTTGATCTTATATTAATGACTTTCTGTTCGAACTACTGCATAAATATATTTTAAATGATATTCAATGTATTAAGCCATTACGAGCGACTATAGTAGACTTTGATTTTGAAAACATTTAAACTAGGTAAGTTTGACTGATGATTTTTAACATGTTGAAGGTACCCTCGTTTATTCTTTATACACGTATAGCAGCGCTTTAGATAGTCATATAGCTCGCATTCTCACATGTATTTATGGCTGCTTAAAGTAAATCTATAGTAAACTATAATTGCTTTTTTAAAACATGAAAAAAGATATCATCGCAGCCCTTATATCGAGATAATAACCGAGTTGAAGCCAACGTTAAATATTTTTTTGCTTCATATAGAAAGCAACTGAAGCATGGCGATGGGGTCTGGCGTATTTGTCAAGCGACCAAATTGTACGCTTTTGATGACCGTGCTAACGATCCGAGGGGTCTTGAGGAACTCGAACCAGAGGGTTGCAATATATGTTCCATTTTCGGCAAGTATCTCCTAGTAGTTGGTGACCCTGATATCCATTGCAAGGACTACAATCACCTGACGTGCAAATCTACTTAATACTGCCACCAAACTCGATTTCTCTTTAGGACGACGCTGTTCGTTCGTCTGGTGTCTCTCTGGCTGACGATGGAGATTAAACCATATTTTTTTTTTTTTTTTTCCCGTCTACGACGATAGTATGCGACAGATAAGTTTTTTTTTTTTTATTAAAGTCCCACACATTACTTGTGGAATGCACCATGCGTAATTCCAATTGCCTGGCGAGGTCAATTCTCGAGGAACCCATTTTACTCTCAGTTTCCATATTTTCTGTATTTAGGCTATGATTCCTTAAAATGTTTTTTGATATATATATATATATGAAATGCCAGTTTTTGACTGACAGAGTTCGCAAATTCGAAGCTCTGCTCTTGTAAAAAAACCTCCTCAGTTGTAGCAATTTGTTCTTGTCCTTCGGGTCCCAACGCCTAGTCACCTTCTCGTTAATTTTCGACATTCTAATCTTCGTTCTTAAACCGTTAATCGCATTGCCGCACTTTGCTTTTACCTGAGCCGTTCTCAATTTTTTGGATCTCGTAATTTTGGATAAATTTACGCAGTGGAAAGCAACGACCCGACCATTAAGCGTTGATCTGCGAGACTAACGGATGTTTTTTTTAAGCTAGTAAACATTATTCCTGTGACAACTTTAAATTTCTTTAGGAAACAAGTTTTTAGACGACTGGGTTAGAAGATTAGGTAAACTTTATCTAAAAAGTAGAAAGTCAATTGATTACGTAGTAATATTTCTTTCTGTAACTTTCATAATTTTCTAACTAATAGACTTGATTTCGGATACTTTGATAATATCCACCTGATCATTATTGGTCGTATTTGGTCAGTTTTCTGACTAAGTTGACAATTAGGACACCTACTCATTTGCATGACGTCACATCACTTGAACCCGGCGAATCCATTTAAATCTCCCTATGCACCGCTGAAGTATCGTTGCAATAAGTTCCATTGTAGCAGCTCATGTCTGTTTCAACAGGATCCTTTCGAACCATTGTTGAACTGGGCCGGTTCAAGATGGCACGATAATTAATTATTTTAGGTAGTTGAATGTAATGCAATAGCTTTACCAACTGTAGAGTATAGTCGTTATGTTACGACAGGAATTAATGCTCAAATTATTATAGTTAAATGATAGATTTTATGATCCATGAAGCTTGTGCGATTTTCTACTTCCAAATCGTACGGGGTACACAATGAGCTTGAGGGAAAGACGCCATAAATGTTACGGTAATAAATAAGGGTGTGCAACGAATCATTTATAGTTATAGAACTAGAGAGCTAAACGTTACGATTCTAACCAAAACAAATCGGCCATTTTTAAAAAACAATTTAGATAATTCGACAACTTTAAAGCACTGAACTAAAACTGAAATGGGTTTTATTAGTATGCTAAAAGACAACAGTGATCACATGCCCCCTACTTGGATGAGCCGGGGATAAAATTAAGTTTAAGGTCATCGTATTAAGTAATGTAATCTTGCCAAAAATTTGACAACGCGATATTTAATAAGTTTAGCATAAATATATATTACCCAAGTGCTCATACTGAGACCCAGAGATTTGTTGGACTTCATTGACAGTCACAAGGGTAAGCAAATTAAATACTCCGTTTTACGTCCTGTCGCAGTGTTATTTTGGGATCCTGAGGCATCGATTTATACAAAGAGTAACTTTGATGACTGGTGGTTTTAAAGTGATAACAACACAAGTCCGATTAAAGTTTTCTTCAAGTCCGAAACACAATAATAATATCATCAGTTCTCATCACCGGAAACTAAAATATAGTTATGTATGATAGCTGCCCTAATGACTATACATGTATTTGTTAAATAAAGTTCTATTTAAGTTTGTACTAGACAAAAAAGGATCATCTAGAAGACAAAAATTTGGCAAAAGGACACACACATGAATCAACTATGTCTATGCACACTAATCAGTCCTGCCATCTATAGTTTTGTCATATATATTTCGCATATTAGAACACGACCCTACACCGAGTTGCAAAAGGAATTCAAAAACTCGGAAGGAGTTTTTGAAATTTTCAATAGAGCGTGTTTCTTAGGCTGCATTGAAAGTCAATGAATTTCAGGGGGATAGACGGTGAACCAATAAAATCGTGCTATGGTGACGTAAATAATCTGTAAGCACACAAACATAAAGAATATAAACTAAACTTATGACTCTTATGACTTAAACGTCGTAAGGAAGCAAAGTGCATTTTCGATACCTTCGGTACTATATTTTTTGTGCCAGGCCAAAAGGGCCCGGCACATTTGCTCTGTGTATGGTGCTGACACTGTCGCTGAAAAAAATTGCTCAAACGTGTTTTAAAAATGCCGTCCGGAACCTAGAGAATGTTCCTTGTTTTTGATCTAAGGACATGATCAATAAACATCTCGGGAATTGCCCAAAAATATGCGCTGCGGCCACACGACCACTCTTAACACCCTCAACAACTGTGGATTTACAGAGAGATACGTGGAGCTTTGATACTTCATGAATTTTTTCAACTTAACAAGTAATTATAGTTTGATGTTCCATCGAAGACCTTTGTTCGGTGATGATTGTACACGGTCACAACGATTTTTGCACAAAATAGTTACCGGTGATTAGAAGTAGTATCTGTACATCAATATAAATCGTGTAGCTGAACGGGTGGTTCTAATAGAGAAGGTAAAGTTAGGGATCCAACCAAATTTCTATCCAAAAAATGGGTCACGATTTCTTCCATGTTACGAATCAGATAGTTGATCCTTTAGCTCTGTTACCTTGAGTCGACTTGACTACTGAAGAAAGAGACCTAATATACGAGGCCAGGTCATTCTGCTCCATAATAACGTGAGGCCAAACGCGGTAAACATCGTCGGAGCTGGCCTTTCGGACTTCGAATAAAAGATTTTGTTGCACCGTCCACATCTTATGGACGTCATACCGATGGATTTTCACCTTTCGCGTTCACTGAACAGTCACTTTTTTGTGGCCTTATCTTCGATATGGATAGGACGCCACATGTATGCGTGAAGTCATAGAAATTTGTATTAGGTAAATTATGCGTGTTGTATGAAGAAAATACAAGTTCTAACCTTATGAAGTATAATTACATTGAAAGAAAACTCGATCCTCACTATAGGTTTGTTTAGCAATGCTTATGGCCACTGATGCGTTATAAAAGAAACCGTACTTTGTTGAACCGTAAATTTGAACAGTCTGTTGTACTTTGCTTTTATGCTTTTTTTTTTTCGGTGAAGGCTCTTAAAAACGCTGCTTTTGAAGGTCATCGCTTCAAGTCAGTGTAACCCTAACTAATAACAACCTTTAAAGTGTATCTGTGCTAATATTTTCCATTTATTTATCTATAGGGTTCTCAGCAGAAAGATGCCCACAATTCCCTATATGGATATGGCAAGACGTTCCTTCTGAAAGGCTTGTTCCTTCTGAAAGTTCTGGTTCAAAATGGACAACTTTAACCATGTAGTGTCTGTCATCTTTTGAAGAAACTTTTTAGGAGGCAGCATCTTCAGAAGGAGGGTAGTGCCTCAAGATGGTAAACCAGAGCAAGTTGGTTGAAGCGCTTCATTCGCTATGTAAATAACATATGCATATATAATACACGGGTGATAAGTATATGAATATCTAAGTATAAACGATGTAGTATTTGAACGCCAAGACTGAGATGTTGCTTGTTCAAGTCGGTGTGTCTACTTTGTTAGGTTCTTATTTAAATGGTACGTTTGCCATGTTTTTGTAGGTAAAACGACCGACTCTTAGAATCATCTTAGACTCTTAGAATAGAGAAGCTATCAAGCGAATTTAAAAAAAAAGATCCATATTAATATTAGAACAATCTTATACAAACTAAGCTAAGGTGAATAATTCAATATGTCGCCTTGCGTGCTCTTGCTAATGTAATTCATCTGATCTTATCAAGGAAAAACACTTTATTACGTTTACTACTATTTAACTTGTCCTTATCATAGCCTCGATGTCTTACAGCGCTACATTTGTCAAATTGAAGACCAAAATCAAGTTAAGCCTAGCAAGCTTTTCTTCAACCTCTATTTTCAATTGATACAACACATATGCATCAATTGAACACGCCAATGTTCTTATAGTACTCAACCTAAAAAGATGACAGCTTTGATATTAGGCATTTTCGTAGCATTTTTTTTCTGTTAAGAATTAAACTTTATAAGTTAGATTATTAATTGCCTTTCTCCCATTGAGGGTCGTCCCAATGAGCTCGTTTTATATCAGGGTGTACCAAGTTGCTGCGGACACTAACTTAAAATCAGCATTAATTTTCCATGCCCGCTATTGATTATTTGTTCTATTTGAGTCTTTCTAACTGGCTTCTGTAATTTGAATTTTTTAATTCTGCCTGGAAGTTAAGGTCCTTGCCAATGCGCTACCGCTGTGCACCTCTCTTATAGGTTGGGATAATTGGTGCAAATGGTTAAGGCATGCCTACAAGGAGCACGAACAGTTACACAATAGACAATAACTTTACACGAGAATACTTCTGTGACTCTACATTGCATTTAAAGTTTTTAGTTAAAATAACATATTCTACTTTTACAGGATAATTATACCTACTCAACGTAGTAACCAATGATTACGACATGGCGGAACCCAGCTTACAATTGAGTAGGTCCGTTAATAGGTCAACCGTTAATAGGTTGGGGAGTGAATGGTATATACATAGGTTAAAAGTAGGATCTGTTTGAATTCTACTTATTTTCGTTTTATAAATCGAATCTCATTTTTTATAACCTAAAGGGAATACTAGCGGAATGGCGTAGCGGTGATAACGAGAACGACTGTAAGCCCTCTCTGGAAGTAGACGTTCAAATAGATGAAGTCATTGAATTTACTAATAAATATAGGACCACCAAGATGCGGCACAGACTAGAGGAAACGCAACGAATAGCTAGAACAAATGAAGCATAGATAAAACATTTTTCTAAATAATATGTCGCTTGCCCCCTACTATACATGGTGAAACAATTAGTCCATGGCGTTCGTCGGAGCGTATACAGGATCGCCTTTCTTGAAACTTGGGCAAACATGTTGTTTTCCCGCACAAGCCCGTAAACATGGCTATCCCCCTTTTTTTTTTTATTACGAACAGTGTAGACAACATCCCCGGACATTTTTTGACCTGAGATATCATAAACAATTATGCTGTATTTACAGAGTGACTTCAACAACAAATTCACGCAGTTTTTCTCCTTATATGTGTACTTCACGTTGCTTAAAATACAGACATCTCTGTCACATGTGATCAGTGGAGTGGACCCAGAGGGGCAGGTTTTGTTTTGACTATCCCCCTGTTGGTACTAGAGTGGCTGGCAGCAGATTTCATAGTAAACCGATTGCGACGGTTGACGAAATTACACGCTCTACGGAATTCTAAATCGTCCTGGGGTTCAGATCTAAAAAGGGCATACAACCGATTCTTTGAGTTGCATATTATGAAAACTAAACGAACCTGGCATAGTTATTTTACAGTGAACTAACGGCTGGACGACGTAAGATTTACATAGTGATGCGGTCATTTATTCATACACGTGCCAAAGTAGTAGGGTTTCGGGATTTGTTTGAGTAGGCAGACACCTCGGTAGACTCGAAGATGGCTAATTTATGACGACTACTTCAAATTAATCATGAATATAAAGCATGCACGAGTTAGCTTTCGGTATCCAATTGTGAGTAGGGGTTGTTTTCTTAGGACATTTGAGCTTAGGCCGTTGTTGTCTCGCCATTAGTGCTGCGAGCGGTTATTTTAAGCTGATAATATCAATGTATAGCATACCGCTAAGCTAGTGGTTAGTATCATCTAATCTGCACTACTTGTGCCAATGTTTTCGGTACGTCACCTTTGAAATTACCCCTCGTTAGAATGGATATATAGTGAAACAGTATTCGCTATTAAATGATTTATTTTTCCAATAGTAGCAGACAGGTTCCCGTCTTGATGCTGAACGGAGCTGTGAACTCAGATAGCTTTTAGCGAAGACTAATGGCGCCCGAAAATATTTTGTGCAGTAAGAGCTTTTTAAACAGTTCTCACAATGTGCTGCATAAGTATAATTTTGTTCTGGAATTGTAGGGCCTAAACTGTAATCGCTCAATGTATAAAGGTTGCAGTTATGTTTAGACATGTAGGAAACAATAAGACGTTCACTTTGTTATGTATATTAAAGCAGAAGCGCACGTTTTATCAAAAAATCAGCAAATTGGCTCTGTGTTATCGAAAGCACTATATTCTCATAGTTCTAATTTTTTAGAGAGCTTTCTGTCTTAGGACATTTCTAATGCCCTGGCCTTTCGACCTGGCCGCTAAAGAGCTCGCTGTAAACGTAGTGGGCATCAGACGTGGGTTGGGTCTTATTTTTGTCAAACTACAAAAAGCCTGGACAATATCATTTGCTTACTCTTGCATTGTTCTGTCTTTTCTCAATCTGTATACAGCTC
This sequence comes from Varroa destructor, assembly GCF_002443255.2. Lineage (NCBI taxonomy): Eukaryota > Metazoa > Arthropoda > Arachnida > Mesostigmata > Varroidae > Varroa > Varroa destructor. The sequence goes on along the minus strand of NW_019211460.1, from coordinate 15,040,154 downwards.
TCATGATATGACCTTAGCACCAGCTTAGTAACTAATATTATCATAAGCCGATGCTACTGGCTACACTTGGGTAGTAACTATCGTATTACGTAAAAAAACTCTCCTGCCACTGCCCAGTTAAACTTTGTATATTTTTGGCGGGACGGCTAGAAAAGCGTTCTGCTCATTTTTTTTTGAGAGTGTAGGATTTGGCCTTTCCGTACTTTATACTATTGTGGCCATATCAATAGAAATAAATCAAGTTAAACAATCTCGACTTAAGAGATGTTAACAGAGACGCGTTTGTTTCAACCAAGATTTTTGCCGTCTGTGTTGAAAGCTGTGTAGTTCTAATTCATAGCCAATCCAGCCACTATGGCCCCATGATTTTTGTAAGCAATTCTGGAGTTTAATTTAGACACGATATGAAAAAAAGAAACTAGAAGTTTCAAAATAATCGAACAAGTTTCAATGACACAATCGTTCATTCTGTGCGACAACGTTCATTGTATTATCAGGTCGTAATCGACCATTTCAAAATCGCGTTCGATGGGTCCATAAGGCTACCACCACTCCCATCAACTACCAACTGTCGTATCGTTTTCGATGTCACCTTCTCGGTCTGGACAATGGATTGGGAAACCTGGCGTACTGTTTGTTGGAGTAAAAAGCTTTTTCAAGTCTTTGGTTAAAGCAAGGCGCATATTCTCCTTTCAACAGACCCCTTTCTACGTGCCTGGGAAGGAAGTTGCTACTCAGCCAGCAACAATAGTACTTTGAAAGCGCAGAAGCTTTTTGTAGTCAGTCTATGCACGCCTCAACCCTATAGCATAGTTTACTTTACCCTAACACCTTACTGAGTCAGTGACAATCGTACGATACCGCTCCTGTAACTTGGAATCTATGGGCTTACTCAAATTTTATAAATGGATAATACTCACCGTATTCAGGTTTTACCTTCCTTTTGTCACGGAATTATTCCTTATAAGGTCCATTGCTTCCGTGTAGCAATTACAACAATTAAAAAACACGGTGTACATTTTTCTATTATTATTATTATGTCAAACACACGAATGACGTGCTGTTATTTCTCTGAACGCCATTAAAAAGAAGCCAGACGTTGGACATTGTCGGGAACAGAACAATAGAAACTGAGTCTATAGATTGCCCGATCATCACTCAGCGAAATATCGGTGTCAAATGTGTACGCCTTTTTGTGTTCCAATTATAGCCGCATGAACGGTCGTCATCGTTAATGCAGCGGACTAGATCCCTTTACTGGAAGGCCTAATCAGTTTTCACTTAAAGGCGGGTGCAAGTTGCAGTGCAAATACGACCGCCGACGTATCTTCTCGTTTGCCCCTTTGACCAGCAAAACTCATCTTCCTCGGAAATGAGGCATAGCGAAAAATCGAACGAATTATATTTCAAATAGTAAAGTTAATAAAGAGCGAACTCAAGCTTTTGTTGATCTCCGTATGTTGTTTGTTTGATATGTTGTGGAACGCAGCTCATTATATGCAACAGTCATACTAAATTAGTTAATCGAAGGCTACAGAGTTTCCATTAGGAGGACAAAAGGACGGAGGAAAGTGGCGTGTTTTCACGGATTAAAGAATGGGACCCGCTTTTCGTCCGGGCTTTCATACGCACAACCATGTAGGCGTTGTGCAAAAGTTTTCTTTTCGACTCACCAGGAGTATCGAGCACAAAACTAATGCAAACTTTCTTTCTTTATCACAGATCCAGATATACCAACCTCATTTATTTGTTGCAGATTCCGGTTAATAAAAATCTACAAAAACGCAACGGGTGACATTCTAGCAAACCTGAGGAATTATTTGCTAAGCTTAAAGTGATATCATCCAGGTAAAGCTGTAGATTTATATATAAACAAAAAAAGTGACGAATAGAAGCACAGAGTAATAGCAGACCGTTCGTGTTTAAACAGCTCACTCAAATTTTCTATTAAATAGTCGGTTATACATGATAGTGCTTACATGTCATCGAAAGCTACACGAATTGCAAGAGACGGAGGGACTATTTCGAAATAGGTCCGGAAGCATTTACTGAGATGTCACATTTTCGCGTGATGTAACATAGATTCGTTAGTACGCTGTAGACCAACGCGCAAGTAACGCAAGCATTCAGCATGAAATCACTATTTTTTTTTTTTAAATTGTTTAAAGTTTATTTAAGACAACAACTATGGCAACAGAATATGAGGTAAATTGGGGGCGGGGGGCTCAAATGAAAATATATTTTGAAGGCAAATTGTGCTTAACGGAATCAAGTTGGTTTGTCTACTTCGTATCTTTCTAGTCGTTTGAATAAGACGCATTATTCAGATCGATCTCAACGATTCGTATTATTCAGAGGACAGAGTCGTAAAACAGAGTTCCGTATCATCATTAGACGTAAAGCTTGTTACTAAGTCTGCTTGCAAATTAAGACATTGCCGTTTCTATAACGTCTAAGCCCTCCGTTCTCATAGGGGATATGACGGTAACCTCTATGGATCTTTCAAGATTAAAATGTAGGTACCACTAAAGACACCGCCTAGGATAAATTAGCAGAACACCTTTAAATGGTAAGCATAAACGTGCTAAGAGTTCTCATAAAGGTACTTCAACAAGCTTCAATACTTCTCGCAAACGCTAGCTTTTCGCCTATGATTTTCCTTGTTTCAGTATAAAATAATCGACAGATTTACAATTGAAAGTTATTAAAACTAGCAATAAAACGAACATTTAACACCTGTAAAGCCGCAATAATTGTGTATGTTTTTACTACCGAGAATTTATAACGTTTCGCCTTAGACAAACCACCAAATACTAAACTGCAGTATAGCGTGTTTATCTTATTTACCGTAAATGTCGTGTATTGTGAACAAGAGATATTCCTGCAATTAAGTGTTGAGATCATTGACGAACCATGACCGGCCGATCTGTAATCGCATGGCCGATAAAAAGCATGATCTGTCAAGCAAAGCAACACATTTAATAAAGTAAAGCAATTACACAGAATTGAAAAACCCGTTGTTGTTCATTCGATACATATGATGCATCTATTTTTATGAATCTTATTAGTTTATCTATGAAGAATGAATTGAAGTTCGTAAACTTAACTATTTATGGTCACGAGGCCGATTTATAAGTTTAGATGTATGTATTCGAAGTGCGAAACACTGTGACACTCTGTGATTTCAATGTGCTCTATTCAGTTGCTAGGGGCTAGCGAACAGAATCGACTATTGGACCGGACACGCACAAACAACAGGTGGCAAACCGTAAGCGGGTAACCTTCTGCGTTCGCAGAAACAAACGGCGCAGGGCAAATAAAGCATTATTACGAGAAGTCACGGGTAGTAACTAATTGGCTTGCCGTTACGAATAGTAACTTTAGCCGTTAGGCAGCCTTACCATAACACACTTACAGAAAAACAATTTTGTTTGCCATACCAAAGACGAACTATTGCTAGCCACCGCTAACACTGACCCGTACAGAGGACAGGCTGGCAGGTGACATTAGTCGCTATATAACATTTGCAAAGAAAGCTAATAATATATGGTATCCCTTATAGCAAACAAACATGAGAAGCCTTAGGAAGATCGCATTAGTCAAATGGAGAGTACAACGCTACCAGAGCTGCATGTTGAGCGTAAAATTGAAATTTCTTTTTTACGTTTCTATTGTAAATTGAAAAATAGAGGCTAATTATACGTTTTTGTGATGTGCACCATACTTTAGCATTCGTTATTATTCAAGCGTTATAAGGCCGCTCCACGTTGATGATCCACGTTCAACGTCAAAATCTTTTAAGCAGTCGCTACTATACACAAAACATTGATCCGACAGTTCCTTCTCGATAGCAGCCAGGGACAAATACGACGGCTTTAATGTCAATCACCGTCTGTTAACGGTCATGGTGATTATTACGTCTCCGATCTGCTAGAATTAACGCTGCTCAACTCCGTCTATTTTTCCTCAGTTACGGCGGTGTCTTTGTCCGTCGCGCTGCTCTTTTTGTCGACGAACCTGTCTGTTCAGCTGAGGTCCTTTACCTTTAAAAGAAAAAAAAAGAAACGCCGCGATAAGGACATTAGCATTGCATTGAGGGCTAAATATGCACGTGCACTTTCCTAGGAGATCCTTAGCGCCGACCTTTTCTATCGTCTGCTTTCGCCAGGCCTATGACCTCTAAGCTGTAGTTTCGAAGACTCTTGCCAACGACGGGGTGGCAAGACTTGCGACGAAAATACGCACCTCCCAGGTTCAGAAAAGCTGGGCCCAAGCAGATGTCGGCTCCAAAGGTTTTATGGTGGACTACTCAGAGAAAGGACAAGCCTTATTTTTAGTAGATTTGATAAGATTGACACACAGTTTCTATTTCTCCACAACTATTTATACTATAAGACACGTCATTATTTCCTTTGTTAAATATAATACGTCCGTGTTGATGTGTAGCTTATGGTATGACGAGTTACTTGCAATTTATCCGGTAGCCGGCGATTCCGTACATAACGCTATGGTGTATGTGCAGCGGCGGATGTAGTTCTCATACAAAAATGGTGACTGATAATTTGGGTTATTAAATTAACAATAAGCGACATGTGATAAACAGCTCAATTATTAGGCGTTCGATATGGATATAGTTCCATTTTGCCCCATATGTTATAATGACCCCAATTTTCTAGGTCTATGGACAAACCGGTTAAGTGGTTCACTTGACCGCGCGTGATAAATTGAATTCATGTATAAATCGTGTGCTATTGTCTAAAGGTTCCCGAATCGAGCGGACGTGTCTTTTAACCTTCAGATTATAGTTTGTGTAGTATGTAAAAAAAAAAAACATTTCTGCCCACCTATTAATATAAAGAACATCAAGCCTTCTATCAAGAGATTCTGTTGTTTTTGACTGATTGGGAATTTTTAAGATGTACTTCGCAGCTTCCGTACAGTTCTGATAAGCTCTTATCAAAGAAATAAACGTACGAACACATGATACCTTCCTATACTTATTTTATATTACAGATTTTTTTGTAATTACAATATGGCTGGTAGATAAGAAAGTACTGCTATGCACAGTGAGGGTTTATCCTATGTTACAAATATAATACAATAGCTCACGCTTTAAAATTTTCTAGACTAAACGCCATGAATTGCAGTTTATGAGATGTTATTTTTTCGAATTTTTTTTCATGTCAACCAAATTTTGCTGTGGAGCTATTTACCATGAACTGTTTCCACATTCGAGGTTTTGCTGTAATAGGTGAGCGCCAAAAGAACGATGCTGTGGCTGGCAGAAACTAGATGGAATCTTTCGAAATGGAAAAGCAATTCTGTGCAACCCGAGCAGCTGTTTTCCACAAATATGTCGTCCTTGTGCCAGTGATCTTTTGCGGAAAATGAGCATGAATCTGATGAAATAATGGTTATTTTTTTATATTTGTGACTTTCGCGTTCTCCATATTGCGTATGTCACAGCCAAAAATTTTTTCCCAATTCAATAATCTACTTCCTAATTGTACAATTTGTCTAATGCGATTTTGTAACTATCTAGGGATGCAAGAGCAACTTGATTATCATCCTCACACTCAGGTCTCGTAGGCTCACCAGCCTATAGAAAAACACATATTTTCGTCGGGCGTAATTTTTGACGTTTCCACGAATTCGTATAAACGATCCGTATATTGGTCTTTACCTGTGTGTTGGTCAGATATCATCAAAGGGTTACACATAAACACTTTGTTATTGGATGCTGATACCTACGGATGTGTACAGATAGGTTATGAGCAGAACGTAAATTTCGAATCGAGATCTGTCCAATTTGTTATTACCTATTTTGCTTTATACAGAGCATCAGTTATCAAGTCATTGTTTGTTATAATTGATGATATACTTAACGAATCAATCGCATCGGATTGACTAGAAACACGATTAAGTGGGGCGGTATTCAGACTTGCGGTCTGTTGTTTTAATGTCATCACTGCAGTTTATATTACTCAGATTCTGCAAAATAATCGTCTGACGTCTATCGATCGATCCATCTATCTAATCTCTTTAATTTAATCTATATATATACCATCAAACAGGTACGCAGAGTCTCTTTTAGATGTCTGCGCTATTGACTGGACTTTATGTAGCTGTGATCGTAAATTATATTATATATGTATGGACGAAGATAGTCCAACACCTGCCATCGACATGTATTACACAGATAAGGGAGGCAAAGCAAAACAACAATAACAATAGAAAAAAATTTGTTATTATTATTGTTGTTAAAAAAATTATTTGTTTAAAAATTTGTAACATAAATTACCCTCGTTTGCCAATAATATTACGCATATAGACCTTTGCTTATAGATACATATTATATTAAGTTCTGTAACTTTGCCTACAATTTTCCCTTATTTTCTACGATGTCCCCCCACTCGCTTATTATTGTCTTAAAAAAAAATGCCCTTAATGCAGACGCCGCCCAAGGAAAAAAGAGACAAAAGCCGCTAATTATCAATCAAGCACCGTCTCTTAAGGCTTTTACAATACTATTTAAATTTTTTTTTCATAGACAATTTTCAGTTTGAATTATGGCCGAGTCGATACGACTGGTATCATAAGTCAACTTCCTGAATGTTGTCTACACGAATGCAGACATTTGCACAAAAGATGGAGGTTATTTTCAAAGAAATTTATGTGCAAGTTACAAGTCTGTTGACGTGCGAACCTTCCGAAGCGGAAAGTAACCTGAGTCCGCTAAAGCCCCAGGGATGAACGATACAGGGAACGACTGATAAACTTGCCTAAAATAAGTTACCCCCATGGGGAGAGGAATTCGTGCGCGAATTTGTTGACCTGCGAAGGCACGAATTATACGGAGCGACATAAAGGTAAGGGAAAATGTTAGTAATATACAGTCTGTCCAAAAGGTTGCGTGATATGACTCTACAGCATTGGCTGATGCAGTGAGGCGGTATTTAGGCGCGTGTGAATCCTGGAATAGACGCGTTTGTTTCGTGGTACTACTTCGTAGTAGGTTAGTGGTCTGATGCAACATTAATGTGCTTCCGGACATAAAACTCGAAACCTCTAATTTAATAGCTGACTCTCAGCTGTCCGTCCTACGACAGGACTGGGTAAAGCCTGCCTGTGCCTGTAGGTTTTGGCAATCTTGAAGGATCGTGGAGGGAATACAGTTACTATATTCATCGTCTGCCCTATGCAATACGTACAAGGTGTTGCTTCTAAGAAGCATTTTCTTCTAGTTGTGGTACTGCAGAGGCCTGCCTGAGGAATAAATACTAATTATTTCTGCGGTTTTTGTCGTAAGCTAACATTATGTTTTGATTTCCGTCTATAAGCAACTTCGAGTTGTTTGGAGTGACAATCCTGAGTACCTTTTCACAATTTTTACCTTTATCTGGATCCATTAAATGGTACTGTATTTTCACTTTATACCTTCTTGACCTGACAAATTATCGCTAGCAATCATCATGTGCTTATTGTTCGAACTGAAACTAAGCGTTACTTACCAATGCATGGTTTAGCTCGTCGTCAATGGCATCATGTTAGCGTATGACAAAGTTCTACGTTATGCGGGGCAAGAATTTTCACATGATCTCGCTTTGGTACAATTCAGGGCATTTTTCTCATTATTAGAGATTTGCTAAATATGACGTACATCTTTATTATTGATTTGTTTGTCTTGCCAGCTTCCTTGGTTTAACAGTAACGAATAATTAGGATGTATTTTTTTTCTTGAAGTATCCATCAACTTACTTCATTCAAACCGATTAATACGTGCTCGAGATTTAACGGCTGGGGAGATGGCCAGGACGGCTCATGACGCCTCTTAAAATTCTACTTATCACATAACTCCGCTTTTGGGGGCCATTTTAAGACAGTATTCTTTTATTTTAGCAAAAAACGTTACTCTATATCAAACGGATTACATATTTTGTACATACATACATACTGTAATTTCTTTTATCCAAAAGTGTATTCACATGTAGACATTTTGGTTTGCCCGTGTGACTGCACAAGCTACTACATCTTTGGCAAATCTGTTATTGGCTGGTTCAGTGTGGTCCTGCTATGAATGGCGTGTGATATTTTGTTGATTTCTGGGCTAATCTTTTAAAACGATAGCCTCTATTCTCGCAGAGTGTGATGCCTGGCATACTGATCGTTTCTGAGCGATTTGCTCGGCAACTGCTAAAATGGATATCATCATTGGATCTACTAGACCTTTAACATTTTCCCATTAAAAAATGAAGTCGTGTTCCTTGCGGAAACGGTTTCGGAATTGGTTAGTATTTCTATATGAGATATTAATCGGAATAAATTGTAACAGGACAAGATAAATGAAAAAAGTGCGGTACGCATCGGTACTACACGAACATTTAATAGGGAGCGAAATAATTGAAATAGGGTACTAGGTCTGGCATAGATAAGATCCCAAACGATTTTCACGCGCAAGGCCCGATATTACCTTTATGCCTATCCAGCGGTAGAATTTTTCTGTATTTTGTTTACAGGAAGCTATTTCAAAGTCGAGGTGGTTTATTACTTCGGGCAGTAGAGCACGCGCAGTGCGGTAACACCCGAAGGTATGTTGAACGAGGTAATGAGATGATTGAAGAATCGTTTTACTAGAACATTGTCTGACGAAAATAAGATCACCGAAGCGAGTTAACCGGATCGCAGCATAGCTTATTTTGGACTATGGTGACGGCGTTGACCAATGGGTTAGCCAAACAGAATTACGATAATCGAAATGTTTGGAAATTTATTAATCAGCAAACGAACTATTTGCACTCGATTAGTAAGAGAAGTTCCAAAAAGAAAAGTTAGTTATTGGCAAAGTAATATGGTATACGCCTGTGCGAAAGTTTAGTTTAGGCCAAGTTAGGTAAGTTCTTAGCGACAGACTGGCACTAGCTAACCAACTAATAATAACTAGTTAGATGGGACAAAAAGAGGAGCAAAATAATTAGGAGAACTCCTAATAAATTTTAAGGAGAATGCAAATTGTTTAAGCTTGAGATATAAATTTTCTCATACAACTAATCGCCAGTGTAACAGGCTACCAAGATAACAGACAGAACAGACGCGAATAGAATTACTATAGCTAAATATCTTCAACGGTATATCGTAACTAGTGCAATATAGTCCCAGAAGAACTGTAACTTGCCATATTAAATCATATCCAGCCACCTGTTATTCTGCGTGCCGACATGTCAATAGCAAACGTTCGGCCACGAGTGCTTTCTCCGAGAATGAACATTTATAAACGTCAACGCGCCACAGATTGAAACGTGATTGCTTGTACGTTTACACGTATAGCTAAATAGCTGGAACTTCTAGCGTCTCTACTAAGTAAAGACGGCCTTAAATAAAAGCGAAATTTTTTGCTTACGTTATTAATACGGATTGTACGTGTGTGCTTCGGCGACTCGAATGAGCGTCTTCCCTGGACCGTCTTGCGGGGGCGACTTCAAACGCATTGACGTATGTTAGATTCTGGAATATCGAAGAGCTCTCCCGTTTAGAGCTCAAGTTCAAATCAGATTTTCTGAACGCATAATCCGCATATTTGAAGGTTCGGTTATTTACGGACTGGTACTTCGGAGTTGCAAAGGACGCAGTGGGTGCCTTTCAATGAATTGACCCTTGTCGTTCCCAATAGAGTGCTGTCTTTGTGCTAAGCTACTGTTGAGATGAATGCCTGAAATCATTTGAGTACTATACATACATCTAAATGTAATAAAATGTATGGGTCAGGTACTCGGTATAGAATATGAAAAAGCCATTACGATCTTTAATAACGTCATACGTTACTTGTAATAGCTACGCTATCGTTGTTATCAAAACCCGCATTGGGCTACATTTGAATATAAGGAACATTTCTAAGCTTGGAAATCTGTTCAAAAAAGTAGACGTTTATATTGAATCACAATAGTCCTATTGTCTTCTAAATTCTCTAAGCTCTATACTGCATTACATTATATAATTATAAAATCTGTTTATATTCATAAACACAAACTTATTTTCATTTCTGTGGTGAACATTAACGTATTTCTTGCTAAAGATTTCTAGAATGCGTGCAATAGAGGCATATCAGACCTGAACGTGCCCACTTTAACCAAAGTCGATCAAAGGTAAAAAGGCGGCAAAATGTCTCTTGTTTAGCACCTGGCGAATCTATATGTTTCTGTTACTCGTTTTGCGGCCTTATGATGACCCTCCGATAATTAAGTAGATACACGTACGAACTGCGATTCAAGCAAAACACGTGTGAAGCGATTATCAAGTTCGACTAAGATGTCTAATCGCTCCCATCGAATCGAGCTCTAACGACAGAACACGGCCGCGACAGCAGTAACGGTGGAATAGCATAGGAATTCGTTAAAAAATAAAAACCCTTATCGCTTTCTTCCCTTGCCCCTATGTCTATGAGCTGCTCTGTGCCGAGTGACGAATCCAACCATCTCCATTCCCTGTCATCAGCAGGATGTCCTATGCTTTGTTGAAGACGGAAATGAAGAAATACTTGGCTCGGCTGATCGGTCCCTCGAAATGGCCTTTAAAGACAATTTCCCAACTTTCTCAACCACAGGCACTCCCTTGACGATCTAATGCGATCCTACCTACCCCTTGTGAAACTTGTGGCAAATGTCGAATCCAGATACGAGCAAGAGTTAACGACAGAGATGCTTTTATTATGTTTTACACAGTATATGGGATATGACTATTCTACGAGACGGCCCAATGGAACCCCGGGCGCAGCCTGGGGTATACGTATTTCTCTGGATGTATGAACAAATGCGTTTCGCTATGAAAGCGTTCAAAAGAAGATCAAAAGGAAGCTAAAGTGACCAAGTATATCTGCGTTTTGCTAGGCGTACGCTCGTTTTTTTCACTATCATTCATTTTTTATTGCCGCTACGACAGACTTGGCCTTTATTTAGATGTAAATATAATTGTACGAAATGCCGCACCCTATAATTATATACTGCGTCACCTTAACGGTTACTATAATATATTAATAGCGATTAAATTAGTCGGCTACTTTGCTCTTATTGTTTTTGTTGTGCAAATGTATTGTATGAGCATTAATCGGTATGTAAGGATCAAATTGGTCCGACTGGTTATCACAACAATATAACGTATACATACATACATACATACATGCAGAAAATCTGTTGGTATCAGCGGGCCACTCTATCATTGTAGACACCGTAAAAACATTGACATTGCTTGACATCCCTTCTGGAATTACACGAAAAATGACGCTTAGACGATCGTGCCACAGCAGGCGATTGTCATGCCAAGCAGGCTCGTAGAAACCACGTATCTGTCTACATGTTTAATAGCGGTCACAGACAAGGCGGGAACCCGAACGGAAAAGCTATCTCTAACATAATGTGAGAATCTACCCAATAAAGGCGCTGGAGGGAATCATCCCACAAAACATCGTTCCACACCGTCAGGTCCAAGGACCCCCATTACGCGACTTTCGTCCTCTATGATAACTGTCACATATCGTACCACTGTTGCTGTGACCAAACCACCAGCTGTGGCAATGTCTGATGCGTTGTGGCTACTGGTCCACGCAAAAAAGAAAAGCCCATCGTGATGTCGGTCGGTCCTCTGTCTCTGTTGTTTAGCCTTCGGCACAATCGACTCAGAGAAAGCTAGTCGTGTCCTGATTCGCCCTAGAGGGCATAGAAAGAAAAATCGATCTTCTGGCAGCCAATCTTCAGTGAGAACTGGCTAAGGACTTCTAAGTCTAGCAAAATATCGGTACAAATCTCTGTCGAGGTTCGACTACAAAGGATAGAACAAAAGCCGTTTAGATAGATACGTATACACACATATATATGTCTCTAAACAAACTTTTTTCCAAACCCTAAAGTAAGTCTGGCCTGTCGTCTATACATACAATTAAATACGTTCCAGCTTAATCCGTTGTACTCGGTGGTTCAACCGTTTTCCTTCGGAAAAGCTATCCCCTGAAACTATACCGAAGGAGGCTTTTTCAGATAGTAATTGTGGAAGGCGACGCAAGTGCGATCTATTCCCATTTGGTTGATTAGAAGAATGATCCTTGGAGTCAGAGCCTTAGCATACTTGTAACAATGTACGTTACATAAGCTGTTGGTTTATCAAAACAAGAGTCTTGCTTGAGAGTGCTGGGGTGTTGCACTGACATGCGGTGAGCGTCTTTATGATCCCCGAATGCCGCTAAATGTCATCCGGCCTATATATGTGAGGATATACGTATTTTGTCAAGTTTACAGTCAACAAAAAGATATAATTACATAATTGTTATTACTCAGTCTTAGAGAAAGCACGAGTTGATACTCGTCTTGGTCAGAAAACGGCCTTTATACTTGTACTGAGGGGGCAGACGCGCGACCATGAACAACAGACGCGTTCTTTTGTTTTCAAAGAAAAAAAAAATAAATAAATATATACATAAAATTACTATTATTATTTTGTTTACTTATCGTCTTACGCGAAATTTTGTGAGGATATTCAGTGCTGGAAAAGATTTCTGTTGGGCAAGTAGGGTGGAATATGTAAGTAGATAGAACAGTTTGTCAATAACTGAAATCGATTTTTAACTCTATTATAAACGGTTACCTCAGATTCAAGATCTAATCCTTACAATGTTTAAATTCACAAAAGTATCTATTCAATATATTTACGGAAAGATCTGATAGACGAACGTTTTCATTGGCCTAAATTGGAGCTTGTAAAAGAAAGGGTCGAAATACAATAGCAAATTTATCACTGTTTTAAGGTCCTGAGACAACTTACAGATACGCGCGACAACTGAGTTGCAATTTTCGACCTATTTTTTTGTTGTTTACTATGTCACCATCTAGGCAAACAATTGATCTGAATTGGAAAATCTAGGCTGTCTGCAAGCGCGATCGTTTATTCTAACGCTTTGTTTTATTGGAACGTACAGACTTGACGCGATACGAGGTATTCGAAATCGGCTTTATCAATGTTTGGCACTGCATATGCCTTCAGTGGTGCGTTTAGCGCGAAGTTTCCTGATGTAGACAGTAAGCCATCGGTTACCTCGTCCTTACCCTTAGAAAATAAGCCAGTTCATCTGGTTGCCAAACAACTATACCGATCGACTCGAAACAGCCTCCGTTTCAATTGGTGTAAACATTTCTGACATACGCGCCTGCTAACACCGCGCTTCGTTCGACTTCGAAACAGCCTCACACTTTCTATAGGATCACCTGATAACCCTATTAAACACACGAAAATTAGATGGCGTCGGCGAAAGCTGACATCAAGTTGAAGATAGGCGGAATAGTCTATGACCACGCCAAAGGCACTTAACTAGTGAGGTGTATTGAGAGGTCTGAGGCTTCTGTGATAGACATCGCTTGGTAGAAAAATATTTAAGTTTCAATTGGCGTGGCAATACGTTTATGGACAGTGTCCTTAAAATAATATCTACATATAGTAAATGACAGTTCTAAAGCATTTAAACGTACTGAACTGGGTTCCTTGTCTTATTTGACTAGTTGTTTTGCACCCCTTTCCTGTTTATGTTACCATGTTGAGACCTATTCGCAAGAATAGTTTAATTTACTAATACAAAAATTTGAAAAATAGAAAAATACAAAACCATATAAAATTTATAAGGATTGGAAACTTTTGCCCCAAGCTACATGGAGCGTCACGAAAAATTTCGCCAGATTGACTATTTAGCAAACATTCGAAAAGTTCTCAGTATATGACCATTTACTTAATATTTCTAGCTTAATAATTACGAGTATATTTCATTGAATGCCCAATTCATTTTTGTTCTTGACGAGTGCGAGCTTTAGAGCGGCCTACAACATAAGGCCGTATCATTTGTACCCATAGACTAGTTGCTTTCAAGGAATCTTGACCACAACTTATTGGTTTGCTAGAGTCTGTGTATCTGTACGAAAAAGCTCTAGATATTTTATCCTGTGATGATTTCTAAGGTGAAATAAGAAACAAGATACTGTGTTTTCGCACTTTCGACTAGATCGCCTGACTTTAGTATTAGTCATTAAAGGCCGAGAGAGAGCTTCAAGATATTAATATTTGCTCCTGATTTTGTATTCACGGTCCGCGTATTGCTTAGTGTCTTCCACGAATTCAGCGTAACGTGAAGGATTCACCTAGTGACAAATAGTTGGTCGTTTAGGGATTATCGACTTTACTGGGACTTACAGAATCAGAATATTCTTTTTATCAGAATATGGTATATAATAAAGAAAAAAAAAGCTTTGCTGTTCAAATCCATCCAACGTGGTAGACGGGCATTATAGATATTAAAAATCCAAGAGTAAAAGGGACACTAAACGTCAATCTTTCTACAATGGCCCTAATGGCACATCGTTTTAAATTAAAACGACTCAAGTTATTGCCCCGCTAAATACCCAAGTAGTGTTAATCACTAATTTACTTCCAAGTTTTAAAATAACTTTCTTCAAGTACTACCAGCAAGAATAGTTGTCTATTAGGCCGTTGTAAACGAACAACGCGCTACTGGGGAACGGAGTTGGGCTATAATCCGGTTTTCTCGAAATTTTTGAATGCAAATTGATTGACTCTGCTCCAGGAAAAATTAGTTCAGAAGGAAAAACGTCTCTTAGTGGCGAAAATCAACGCTAGGGGATTAAATTTTTGTTCCCCGAAGGCGCCAGTGTTTCGGGAATTCGTCAAAGATTACTAGTCAAGGCATAATAATAATAATAAGCATAGTACAAACATTGCAAGAACGGAGACTGGAATGTCGAGGAGGTGACCGGACGTCGGGATCGGAAACACAAAGACGCATTGCCGCAATCGAGGAAGCTTTTTAAGCAGAGCTTGAAGTGTAATAACTCTGTCAGCCAAAACTGGCATTTTACATGTGATAGATCACAGAACATGTACAACTACTCTTGCTAATAGTCACATATTACAATTATAACACAAATACTGAAAATGCGGAAATTAGGTAACTAGTGGTCAAATGAGTCCAGGCAAGCTGGAAACGCATATGATGAGCGGTTCCGAAACTTTAATTAACAAAAATGTGCCGGAGAGGAATTAGACAAGAAAATGGCGTCATCTTGGAAAGAAATCTGGTTCGGCGGCATCTGCTGCTATCATGTGCTCGCCGTAAGTGAAGCGGTGAATGCAGCTTGTTATCTTATCAAGAAACTTATAGCTCCTTAGCACGGCAATCGAAGGCATGCGGCCTGCTTGCTTGACAGTAATGCCAAAATGAAAAAATATCCAACTCTGGCTCCAAGGCGTTTATTCTCCCGACATAAGGGCGTATGATTACGGAGCTTTCCATGTCTTAAAAAACCAACTAGTAAGAAAATTCGTCTCACAATCGGTTTACTTAGAGAAGCCATAAATAGAGAAGTTACATATAAGAACACGAATAGTGGCTGTATGGCTGTTCAAAGCTTGCCCGGACACTGGGGCAAATATGTAAAAAATAAGAAATAATATTTCTAAGACAGATTAAAAATCATCATTATAGTACAACTAATTCAAAAACTATGCAGTTTCAAAGCCCGCCAGGTTCACTTGTAATAATCTAGTATTTCCTGTATTGATAAAGAAAAAGCTTGCAGTTCTCAAATACCTTAGTCACCTTTTACATTCCGACGATATCTTTTAATCTGCTTAATCGTACAATCCTATAAGAAATATTTTAACTCTTCTTGAAAAAAACGTCCTATGTCCTATACATCTCTATTAAGCTTGTTTACGAATACTAAACACCTAATTTTTAGATCAGACGTATATGCAGACGCTTTTGTACCTTGCAATTTTGCAACGCAAAATGTAGCAGCTGAGATAATGGTCTCCTGACGTAGGGAAATAAATTTTCTTAATGGAGAAATGTGTCCATGTAGAAATGTGATTTCATGTCCTCCAGATACGTCGTTAAGGGCCTACACGTAACCTATACTCCATTCTGACCGGAAGACTTTATCCTTATTGTCCATGGTAAACTTTTGCCTAGTCCAAAAGTATGGCTATTTTTAGCAACCAGCTACATATTTTTGACATCCTTAAGACGTAGTTGAGTTGAGCCGTGGCAGCTTTCTAAAAACTAGCTTCTTAAAAATTGACACCTATATGTACTTGTTTTGTTTATTTAATAAACATTAGACAGATATGACCTACGCTGATTTTCTCATACCTTGTTTTTGTTTGTGCTTTTGTAGTGCGCGTCATGAGAAACGACGGCGAGCTATATACTCTATCTATATATCCAGTGCACGGCATCTAAGTTAATACGTTTTTATGAAAACAGTACTGTTTTTTTATTTTTGTCACGAATTTTCCGTTGTGCAATGTTGAGTCTTCTCCTATGCTTTCTACAATAGCATACCCGCTTACGACACAGTACGCTGCCAATTCGGAGTGACCCAAGAAATATGTGATTTTGGTGACGATTCGTCTAGCGCGTAAAGATCGAACAATACCTGATCTTCGCTCAAGTTTGAAAACGACATAATGTTGTCAGTTAAGATCGGTTTGTTGTTTCGTTGTAGAAGGAATCGGCTTTGACTGGTACGCGTCGTAGCGGGTGTGCATGCCCCCTACAACAAACAGCCCGCCAACTAACTATATAATAGGTATATATTATACCTATGTACACATAATAGTTTCTGCAGTAATGGTTACCTCTGTTTACTGCAGTTTGGCACAGGTTAGCGGCAGCAGACGGTAAGAGAAAAGCTCAGAGCTTCAGTGTTCTCTAGGCTGGATATCGGGACACCCTGCGCACTATAATTTCAATAGGCTTATATGTTTCACAAAGCAACGAAGTACAAAGGGTTAATTCGAAAAAAACAACTTCTTAAATTGTACGTTTTTACTTAAGCTAATATATTTTATCTTGGTTCGGCGCTGACGTTACCTAGCTGTTCGTTTGTCTTCAACGCAGATATTTCGATAAAGAATCATATTATGCCTTATTGCGTTGCATCATTGTTCAAGATCATAAATTAGCCTGTACGTCCTGAGGAACCTAATCGCGCAATGACGGCCTTGCTCAACCAACTTTGATTAGTTTACAACATTAGTTTACCTGGGTAGAAAACCTAGATCTTGAGCCTAAACCGCTTAAAATGTTGTAGCCTTCAAACAAACGTTCTGGTTGTCTGGACAGTTCTGTCGGGATATTTAACTTTGACTTCGGCTACGAGGTGCATGCTGCTAAAGAGAGTACCGAGGGATGATTCATTTCGTCCTAGCTTTGCTTGTCTGCAGTTCTGTACCATATCAAAATATCAATAGCTTTATAAATAAAATACGTTGAAGTTCGTTTAGGATACAGGTCACAATAATTAGCCTGAATTAAGATTGTCAAACTACCTTGCAGCGTCAGAAGTGTTATCCTAATTTCTTTGGAACGATACTGCTGTGTTTTACTGGGGCTATCGACTTGTCAAGATCAATCTCCGTAAAGGCGGCGCATAAAGGGGAAGAATATTCAGAGTTTTTTTAATCTGCTGCAAAATCCATGTACCGTAGCTAAAATAACGACTATAAAGTTTATTTATTAATACATGTCCACTGACTAACAATAATAGGTGATGAATAGTATTTGTATTTGTTTTATTCATTTTAGTGTCATTAGAGAAATATAGCCTGGTGAATCGGTAATACCACCAGTTAGCATATGCAATGTAAACCTTAAAGATAGTTTTTGAAAACTCTAAACATGAAAATCTTTTTTACTTGCCCCTATATATCTGGATACACATGGCAAAAAAAAAAAAGCTAGAAAATATATATATGAACTTTGCCGTAACATATTATCTGATTCAATCAATGCGCCGACAGTTGTATAAACTGACATAATATGTACACTTTATATTTCTAGACTTGTTTTTCCTCTGTTTTTTGCCCACGATAGCACCAGTTTCATCAATGAGAGTTACAGATGTCTTTATCTAAAAACCTTTTATGTTAGTAAAAATGTGTAACAAGTGTTAATACTATAGAGCGAATAAACAAGGTATATATAGAGTTTATTTTTCTATATGCGTGGTATTGAAATGCTTCTATAAGTTCTATAAGAAACGACTGAACCAATTCGATTGATGACGGCAAACGTTTCACTTATCGGATTGCGGGTGCAGGGGCAATGTTGAAACAGTTACAGAATACTTTCTTCCTGATCTAGCCAAACCCAGGAGTAATTAACGCTATATATAACTGTTAATCAACAGAGGGAGACCATGATTCTAATTTTGGTAAGTAGACGACTCGGTCTGTTAAATGGTCCGTACGCTTAGACGCTTCGCTACTGACAATGCTATAGCGTACTCCATCTTCAATGACATGCACAATTCACACGTATTTTGCCAGCCTATTTTGTCGTGTTGGTATGGATAGAGTGGAAAGTTTTGTCCCTTGCGTACTTCATTGAGTTACACGCCTCAACCTTGGGATCAATGATGCAAAGCTTCGAAAAAATTTTTCCCTCATACACGCGGACCTCCCACAAATCTTGATCTCAAACGGTGTAATCGGTAAATATGTTTAGTTACTTTCAGAAAAGTGACCTTGCTACGTTATAGCAACGGAAGTTATTCAGATAAATTAGCAAACGATTTTTTTATAATACATAAACGCTACTTTCTGTTTCGCTACCTTTCATAGCTTGCCTAGGCTTATAGCGCTTAACGCCTAGTTACATGTTTTGATGCTTCTATTATATTACCATTTACCATTAACGATACCTTTAGCTAAGGCTGATATCTAAAGCCACTTCAGATACCTATAATCCACAGCTTACAGAACCTACAGGTGTACAGAAACTCATACCTCTAATGAAACGTCGATTGAAAAGTCTTTTTATTTTCTCACTAAGTGCATCTCAGAACCTTCAAAGAACGCTTGCCCAAAGAAGCAGACATTGCTCCGACGAATGAAAAATTTATCTTCAAACAAGCCTGGCCCTGAAGAGCTAAAAACTTATCCACTGGGAACAAAACATCAAACTTCTGATAAGCGATTAAGCTTTCAGAGAATACCCTTCTACTCAGTGTCATAGCTTGCTTCCGCATGTGCTTGGAGAAACATGGGCATAATCCATGCTAGGAGGCACACAAGAAGATCGTCGTTAAAAAAACTCTCGATAAGTAAATGATAAAGCGTGATATTTTGAAACCAAAGCGGGTTGACCTATCGCATAAGAAACGTACATTGCCTGCTAGGGGTATAGATAATATGCATCAGTAATATTACACGATTCAAGATAGAGAGTGGGAGCTCTGTGTCGTTATATTCCAAAAGTTATTTCGGTAGTGCCAACCAGCAAGACATTTTATTGATAAGGGACATATCATGTCATGTAATATTGCCGGGTAATGTAAGCATGTAATATAGAAGCGAGGAATACGATTGTTTCTTCGCTGCGTCCGTTCTTCGTAACCTTACCCTTAAACGTTCTAACGCATCGGAAGTTATGTCAGCTGGTTTTTGAAGATACATCTTGCGTGCAACACGTGCAATGGTCGTATTAAACTTGCATGCAGTGACGTACGCGACGGTAATGCGTGAACACAAAAACACGGTGACATAGCGAGCCTGCCAATCGATCGATTAAGGTCACTCCCGTTGATTGGACTGGAAATTGTTTGGGTCGCAACCGGCTTAGCGCGTCGTTTGCCCAAGCTGACAACAAACCAAGATAAGATAATTAGTTCCAAGGCTTTCGACGGGTAAGCTTAAAAATTGTCTCGTATCTAATCATTATTTTTTAACGAGGGGATGATGTGTAAATTTCGCATAGGGATATGAGACCTCATTTTTAAGTATCTGATTTTATTATTTTCCGTTAAATTCACCTTCTCGTTTGTATCTGGTCCACCGATGCTCACTTTGAGTGTCCCTTACTGTCGTAGCCGCGCAACGCATTAACTGCACAATTTAACCGATCCGAATCATGTTTTGACGCATATTGTATAGACTAGTAGGGCATAACCTTTTTTTTCTTGAATTAAGAAGCCTTATATCCCCATACTATTTTTTTAAGCTATCAAACACGTATAAATCAAGACTATATCATTTTACTCTGTGTGTCGCAAAGGCGTCACAACAGTTTCAAGCTATTTGTGCTATTACTGCTTACGAACGCTCCCAATGTCCGAATGTCAGATTGAATGAACAATTCGAATTTGTGTAACAAATGTATGGCATACACATTTTCCTTTTTTTGAACAGCGCTAAGCAGCAGGATCTGTGTAAGCAACAATTTTATTATTGGTTATTGGCCTTAATTAGTCTTACTCTATGGTTGATTACACTTTACGACTTTCGCTTGTTCTAACCCGCATCTTTATACAAACGTATTGAACTCAAAGAAAACAGTAGACGTCAGGTAGTGGCCTGAGTGTATGCTTGATATTTCGAAAACTCTATGTGATACAGACCGCTCAGCTCATAAATCAATCATGTAGATATGCTTAGAAGGAATTTGACCTCCTGTGGTCCCCGGTTCGAAATAAAGGCCCGCCGTGTCAAGAACGTTCCGCTCAGTTATCACTAGACCGTGAGGGAAGTGTAAACGGGTTATTGCGATTTGTCGTATATAGTTTCTAGAGATCTTGGTTCGTAAAGCTTTCTTTTACTCTAGCTTTTTATTGGGTAAACCCCAATAGATAGGTTGGTATAAGCTGATATAAGTTGGTTATAAAGGTGAAGGCAAGAAATTAATTTTCAACGACAACCAAGGAAGTGAATTCTTGAGCTTGTTAGGAGTTAGGGATATGTTTTCATTTAGTCCCGTTTCGTTTTTTTGTTTGTTGAAGTTGGAAAAAGAATTCGGAAGAGGAGATAAGAACGCATGGTATCGTTTGTCGTCGTTGGATATTTTATCCATAACTGTACCGTGTTTATTTCGCATAAACTATTGTAAATTGCATGAAATGAGCAATTTTAAATGTGGCCTTGACGCTGACACCTTATAAAGGGGTGTATGTTGTTACAGCATGCACTTGTACTCGGACTCGAGTTGTGGTGGAACTGAAAAAGCTTCCAGGTCCAGATTAAATTCGACTGTATTTTTGTCCAAGATTTTTTTTACCTAAACATTAAGATTACGGATTTTGCCCCTGATGAATTACCTTTGCTGCCCCGCCCCCCTTTTGCACTACGCTAATTTATAGTACTGTGGAACTCTTACCAGAAAACCGTAGTCGCTCAAACCTGGCTTTGAGATTAATTCATGGTCTATCTGTAAGAATCAAACTTAATTGTTGCACGTTTCGGTGTTAAGTCAAGCTATAATTTTAAGAGAGAACGAAATCCAATCTCTGTTAATACGATATTACTAATTCTCTTATTCTGATGATAGCAGTTTGGAATTAGAGTATTTTTTGAAAACATTCATTCTTCTGGTGCGGTACTTAAAGAGCGAGATCTTCCAAAGTTTCTGGAACCGAACTATAATGAGGACTGCACTTCACTGGGTATAGAGCCTAGTTTCCTAGATCAACTTCAATGGCAGACGAAGACGTCGAGTTTTACGAAATGATATTGTTTGTTAGCAATTTTGTGTTTAGACGAAATGATTTCCCAAAATACGTTCGAGGTCCATATTTAAATTGTGATAAAAAAACATATTTAAGATTGCTAATTAATAGCTGTTCCCGTTCGCAATTAGGAAAGATTGCTTATGTAAGGCTCGTAGATTGGAAAGCATTATAACAGCAAAATTTAGCAGTAAAATTTGCAAATTTAATCGACTGTATAAAGCCTAGAACGACCAAACCTAAAGGAAAACCCTAACAGATTATCATGTTTAATACACTTACTTCAATGGCCTGATTTTGTCTTTGATAAACACCAGTGTCTCCCTACATTTATTCTAGTGGCTGGAGCTTGTTTATGCAATTTGACTGTTCTACAATATGTTGGAAGGATATTTTTTACTTGGTAAGTTGGCCGCTAAAATGACTTTTTGCCATTTCTGTGTATTACTAATCTTTGCAATTTTTTCATTGTTTTTTTAATACGGATAAGAGTAGCACTTTTATCCACGACTGGGACCACTAGGAAGCGTCTGCGCTAATTGGACAGAGCGTCGGATATAGCCCCACATAACGTAAACTGATTCACTTTTCATCGCTGGCGTTTAATTGCTTTATACCGTTAGAAAACTTTTTCGTAGCTCTGCGAGCCATATTTCCATTGAGACTACGGCACTCTATTTCGGGTTGTGATAAACTGTCCCGAGGCGGCAAGCTGCATTTTCGGCGATTCGAAGTCAAAAAGCTGCCGAATCCACACGGATATGTTGTTTTCGAATAAAAATTGAGGCTTTCTAATTGAAAGTACAAAGATAGCGTGCTAAGCCTAGCGATAGTATTTTTTGACCTAAAGGATGCGGCCGACTCGATCTTCTGAGTCAGACGAGAATTTCCGAGATCCACCTTTAAGGAAAAACGATTGTGAGTCAAGTCATTATCCCTTAGTCTTAGACGCTAAACTTTACGCGGAGCGTGTATATCACAGGCTGCTTCCCTTGTAACTTAAGTACACAGGTACAAAATCGATGTTAGGAGTTTTCTTTCTTATTTTTTAGCTGATATACGTAGTCAAACGGCAGCAATAAACAGAAACGATTTATTGGCAAGGTAATCTATATCACCGCGGTATAGTACAAAAGCCGATACGATCGACATATTCCGTTACTAGAGAATAACATTTTTTTTATAAAGTAACACAAGTTGCTAGCGCGGCCGTCGATGAACTACCTCTAACAGCGGATCATTTCTATTATCTAGATGAATTAAAGAGCGGGATGGCTGTCTGTTCTCATCAAGACACTGACTGATTGCATAGAAACCAAAATCATCATCTGTGCGTATCGAGAAAAGCTTATGCGGTGAACGGATTAAAGATGGAAAGACGACCACATTATTGAATACGGTAGGACTTGCGTAAAGTTTCGACAACTAGCGCAATATACACTGTCCTACCGACGTAAATGCGTGTTTAGATTTTGAAGTGCTAAACGTGATTCTTATCTTGGCCTACAGCTTCGTGACATATACTAGTTTTAAAACAAGTTGAGGAATATTTCTGCTCAGTTTATTTTAATGAGTATCGAAAGAGAGCTACCTGCTCATATTCGCTTCTCGATTGGGCATGATATTTTTAGTGGGCCGGTTTAAATGTCCATTTTCCTACCTGAATCCATATTCTCAACTCTTGATGGGCCTTCCAATCACATGTTCACAGAAAAGTGATTAATTGAACTTGTAAAACGGGTGTGCTTTTTGTAGCATACTGGTGTATGATAAAATGACGATGAGTCTGTACGTGTGCCCCTACAATCGTAAGTGTGGCTAAACTTTTGTTACCACGACATTAATGTTTTCACGTTCTTTCTTCGCAGAATATTTTTTCGTATGGAGCAGCAACTTTTCTCGATTTTCAAGCGGAAAGGGGCCCCAAAAGTTCTTGTTTTAAAAAACTCTTTTTCCGCCCGCTTCTAGCAGCTTGGTTCATCCAGAGAAATTACACACGAATTGACCGTAAATATACTACAAGTATTTAATAATAGTAGTAATTGTTACACATATAATTTAACAAGTCATTTGGGTGTGTAATTTCGTGGCATCTATTATGAAAAAAGTCAATCAACAGCTTAAAAATAGGCGGCCTCGTTGACTAGGCACATTTGAACCCTACGAATGGATTATTTGGGAAAATAACTTCGAGCGTCTTAGACAAAACGAGGCAAAATTAGTAAGTTACTTCTGATTAAACGTTTGGGCATATTAAGGTGTTTTATAGGTGTGAGCATAATCAAGTAGATCAGGCTCTCTAATAATAAGTCCACGATGTCCTTGTAAATATCATAATGACTGCATAATAGCCCAGGATCAATTTACCTATAACGATCATTGGATTGTTTATAGGCACGGCTAGTATCATTTTGCGTCCCGTTAGGCACTAAACTTACACTATGTGGCCTTTTCTCAGAAGCCTTTTAGACCCGGCGAAAAATAGCATAAGCAATATTAAGTTTTGGTAAACTTCTCCCACTAACGACTGAGACCTAACTTGTTACAAAAATGCCACCATAGTCCGAAGACCCTATATGCCAGAAACTACGCAAGAGATGTATAATAGAATAAAATAGTCGGTAAACTGTTTCTAAAACTAATCCTTCTCTCCTTTTTCTCGTTCGTATAAACAGCTTGGTATAAAATATTCATAAGCGAAAGACATAATTATTCAAAAACCCAACCGATTACGATACTATGCGTGTCTACCTCAGAAGCGGTTGCTGCAGGCTAAGACATGATTGTATAGCTCACAGGGCGAAGGCCAGCTAACTGCCACGTTAGAACCCTTGCAGCGTTCGGTCTACTGCCCGTTGTATCGTAACGAAGACCGATATTCGTGTGTATACATAGAGCTCAATCTGTTGGTGTACAGGAAGTAAAAAGGAAGTTGCGAGGGGATCTGCGCGTCGAGATGAGGGCCGTTACCCGTTAGACATTAAAGCACTGCCAGAAATTGATTGAAAGCGTTGACTAATGTTGTTCCAGCCAAAAGGCTCAGTAGCAAACGCGAATCGAATGACTAAAATAAAAGCTAAGCCTACCGGCACATTCGTTCACAGACAATGTTAGGTCCACATAAATTGTATACTCTGGACAACGCCAGCTGTAAGAACTGATGTGGTTCCTTGTAGCTTTTACTTTTACCTAGTTTAGATACAGGTGGACGTGTGTGGTTCCTTCAAAAACTAGTTAGATCATCATACCTAACTGTTTCTCCTGTTAAGTACATCGTAGTACTAATAGTAGCTATGCTCGCCGAAAGGGTTTGTTTATGAGGTGAGCTCTTCATTCTAATTTTGGCCTTTATATAAATAAACTTTTGCGTGATAGGCTCACTACACGTCCGGCTAGTAGCTGCACGCTTTATGAGACTTATCGATGACGTTTTTAACATTAACGTGAGCAAAAAACGGGACATTAAAATTTGAAAACAAATGAGTTTATTCAGATGCGGATGTAGGGTAGGTCAGCAACGCGCTCTACAAAGAAAGTTCTCTGTTCAGCAGACTGAAGAGCAAGATAGATACACGAAAGACTGGCACGCCGAAAATGCAGTCATGCAGAAAAATCAAGCTTGAAAAACATGTAGAAAATAAAGTTTAATTTATGCAATTGCAGATTTGAGTAGTTTACTTGCGATCTCGTTTTGACTACTTTTGTCTCCACAGCAGACCTCGGAATCAGACTTAGACTTGTTCGTATAGAAGGACTAGGAGACTAGGATGTGAACCTATGATGTAAGAAGTTTATGCCCATTTACGCATTTTTCACAACCCAATTAGGGTTTGCGGCTTTAAAAATCGAAATTAACCGAGCTTACCTAATATCTGAACTGATCGTGTGTTTGAATCTCCCAACAAACCGCGCCTGAGTAAATCCTTATAGTTGTATATCACAAGGCACTTTAAAGACGCGCCAACCAAGCTCAGTGATTCTGATTTGTTTCAGGGGAGTGCGCAGCTTAGAAAAGGACATGATCCATGACCCGTGCATGAAGCCTTTGGGACTAGGCTAATATAGAATATAGTCATCGAAGAATATAAATATGCATATAAGAAGTGAAAATAGACCATGTAAAGTAGATGCGAACCCAAGAATGCGTAGAGTCCTGTGTCAATTTCAGGAGGTGCAAAGATTTCGTTCTCATCTTATGACCCGTATATACTAAAAGCAACCTTCAACTGCACAACCTGAAAGTTCATATGATTATATAAGAGATCATAAAAGCTATGCTACGTTAGCCGCTGACTTGGAGTGAGTATGATACATGACAGTAAATTTTTGAGCGTACTATGACTCCGTTTGCGATTAAAATTAGCTTTGTGTACTTACCGCAAGACTGACATCTCTGTGACCTACATCCCATTTATGTCCGGCTTAGCTTTTGTGAAGACGAAAACCGCTTCTGTTATTGTTGCCAGTTTTTTTTTTTCTCTACCGTCGATAACAGCATCTGATGAACAACTCTGTTATTTTAGCAAATTCCCTGTATGCTGCACAGCTCCTTCGTTATTGTTGTCAATATCTTCCGGCGCTCTCGTACTCGTTCTGCCTATCGAATGCAGCCGGATATTGTCGCGTTACATTTGCCCGTCATAAATACACACGCTACACTTGTCATATCGTGTTAGCCTTCAATAGGATGTACATAACTAACCGAGGTACGTGAGGTTACTGACAACAAGCTTACTACGTGAACGCACTTCCAAGCTATTTAGATGTGAAAAATTCTCTGCATGTTTCAGTTGACTTACCAGCAAATCGTACCTTTCCTATGATAAAGCACGTATCGTGGCTACAAATAAGCAGATCCTACACAGCGTTTGTAGGCTGAACGCGTGCCAATCAGACTTGGAAACGTTGCGGATTAAGGAGGCCAATGTACACTCACACATATCAGCTACTGCACATGAAGGTACATAATAATACTAATTTCATTTGTTAAGTACCAGGCTGACCAGCCGTGTATGTTCCCAGATTGACATTCTGTATTTGTATAATGGTAAGATGCAAGTTAAATTAACATTTCGAGAAAAAAGTTATGCATGCGCAATGTTTCATCGACTTATCCAGTCGGAACGGCCACATTACATTACAGTGCGGTCTGTCGGTTCAACAATTAGCGGACTCGGTGCTCGATTGAAATCCTTTAGGTAAGTAAAGCATTGTTCAATACAGAATAACCAAAAGACCTTAATGCGGTTGAGAACGATGGATTTGCTTGTTTGTTTCATTTTTTTTTTGTTCATATGTTTTTGTAGACTTAATCGGCTAAAGTTTAAAAAGATCGGCAATCAAACAAAGCTAAGTATCGAGAAAGAACAATAATATGTATATATATATATATACACTCAACTATCAGCCCAATACCGCGCCAAATTTTGGTATTTTCAAGTGTTCTTCGCTTCAAGCTATTTCGCTTATATAGCCCTGTACATAACAATATATGGCAAGACGTATTGGCAATACGTTTGCAAATAGTTTTCGATTTCGGTGGTCCAATAGCTATTCTAGTAGCTACTAAACAAAATGCAGCACATGGTTGCCTCTAGGACAGTTAGCAAAACTGCTCATATCGACCTCTTTCTGAATGGCTCAATAAATAGCTTATTACTAGCTTGGTCCAGAAAAGAGCCTATTGCCTGCGACGTATCAGGCTAATGAATAATGTTGACATTGTGTCGCTTTGATTGTGTTTATTACGATGCCTTCCTCGGCATCGAGCGCCTACCAACAGGGGGGAAAAAACCCCTCGCACAAAGGTCAGTCTCTTATTGCGTTCAGATTTGTTACAGCTGAAGTCGGCCATATACACAAAATTATTTTTTGAGACACTGATTAAAAATGCGTATATATACTATGTCGATTCGTCTGATAAGGCTCCGAAAGCCATTTGATACTTTTGCAGAAACCTCAAGTGCTAGGGCTTCATGACCATGACAAGTATCTATCGACGGCATGAAAATTTGTGACTTCGGATGTTTACCTTCAGCAACTAAAGAACGGCTTTCATTCTTCATAGGCTTCGAGACACTGTAGTGAAGTTGATACAGGCTGAACTGTTGTTACGCTACGGCAGAGAGAAGTAACGATCTAGAATAATGCTCGTCAACACGGTCGGCTTTTATTTAATTTATAGATTACTCGAAATCGATGTATTTTCTCTATTACACTGCAATGCAGTGAATTATTACGCCTAACCCTTTTATAGTTTAGCCCATGAAGCTATGGATACTCTACATTATTTTTAATGCTACTAACAAAGGAACATTTGGTTTGTAAGTACTATACTCGACTGCCTGTTAAATAAATGAGCGGTCTCTCATATTTTGGACGTGTACTATCGCTGTGAATAGCATACCATTTTCTCTTCGTAGAATTCCGTTTTGGGCCTTAAAACGTAACAGATATTGACATATTGGTATTATACATGATTTACGAACTCAGGCTCAATTTCGTTCAGGCATCGCCTACTGTTAGAAATGTGCCGGTAACTTGGTGCTAGGGACAATTGACATTGAGACCTGCCATAGTTTTTCCACACATACAATTGCCCAATACTTTCCAGTCTCAAAAAAAGAATCCTAAATGCTAAATAAATGAGAAAACATAATAGTTTTCTGTGGTAAAAAAATATTTTTTCCGATGGATCTGCACAAAAACGCTCGAAACACTTTGCAAAAATAAATTACAATTTAAAAAATATTGAATATTAGCTAGTTAGGTGTAGTTTAGTTGAATCTGAACATCTAGCTACTCTAACAATTTTTTGAAATTATATAGCTCTTATGTAGCTATACACACTTGCGTAGGACGTGCAATGTTAAGCCAGGATGAATACCTATAAAGCATAGCCCTTGCATTATAGAATATAGAAGAAGACATATGAAACTAATAAATGAAATAAAATCGAACGGCTCAATATGTAGCATTATTATACTTTGCTATTGATTTGTATGCTTGTGTTTTTTTTTTTGTAGAATAAGAAAGTTTTCAAAGTGTCTACCGCGATTGGCATGTAACAACCCACCATTGAACTTCTTATGAATATATTTAATGTCTACTTGGTGCTGCTTAGCTGTTACTATGACAGTTGCACGACGTCTGTTGTTGAAAGGTCGTCATATTTTAGCGTTTGTTCCCTTAGAAGAAACAAAACAAGCTGGATTGGGACCCGGCGACCTTGAACGAAAAGGTAAAGATTTCGATGACAAAAGTCGACCATTAGGCCTATACACATCTTAACCCCAAAACGTATAATCGATTCAATTTGTATGTGTTTAAAGAAACACGTACAAATAGGATGCACGCACATACAACGCCTAACGGTATTGTGCCGGTCGTAGAGGCGCAAAAAGTTCAGGTATGTGTAAAAATTAACTATCTCTCATAGACGTACGATTTAGACTTTTAAGAACATGTGTGCTAGGAATTAAATATGTATAACATTTGGGATACGTAGTAGTCCCCATGTCAGCCACACTGACCCAAAATCTGACGGTTGTTACCTGTAGCTTACTGCAACAGATACTAAAGTTGTTTTCAAATTTGTGGATACCTGGAAGTAATTTACTTCGGTGTCGCGCACAGTGGCGATAGGTTACGAAGGGTAGGCAACTTTGTTTCATTTTTCCTCATTTTCAGATATATTTCAATTAGAGAGAGATCGTTTCTGTTTATAGTTCTAAATCATATCATAGTTTTTTTCAGCACAGATTTCGGTAACGGAAGCCGTATCAAAAAATCGTATTAGCCAGTGAAGCTGGCTGGGATAAAAAGCGTCCAAAAGATGACCCAGTGTAAAAAGCCTTGGTGGTGCCTACATAGTCGGCACAAATACTTTTGTTAAAAGTTGAGCACTGTAACTTGATTAGTTCGCAAAGCTAACACCTTAGCTCTAATACTTCAGTCAAAAATCAACTTGAATTTCGTGACGCGATGGGAATGTAAGCGTTTCATATAAAAATAACATTAAAGGACTGCCGGCAGCCGTAGACAAATATCTTACTTATGTATGCTTCTTTTGATTACTATGGATCATATGCATAATCTTCAGTGGCAATTTTATGTGTTATTTCTTTACGACGGAATAGCTAATTAATGGCACATATTGTGTAACCACTCGTTTCTTAGCAAAAAATTATATCGATACCATGCTTCTGCGATTATGATCACATATTATGATGTTTCGTATTTACTATGTATAATTTATTTAACAATAAGTATATGTTATTATTTTATTTCCTGTATAAGTAAGATCAAGAAAAAGCATATCATGGCTTTGTTTCTTACTTGGAGTTTTTCGACAAATCAGCGTGAAGCTCTGTACGATAGTTTTAGGAGAATTACAAATATCCTGTTTATTTATTATTATTGTTATATAAATAATTATCATTTATTAGCGCGGTCATTAGAAATATTTGGTATGTGCATGCTATCAAAAAGGATTAGAGCTATGCTAGCATTTTACTAAACGGTTTTGATAATTAACTTGCAGTATTATTTTATAAAACATACATTTCGCATAACATCATTTTTTTTTATATACATTATATGTTATATATTGTTAGTGTGGTGTTCGTTGCCTGCCAAAAATACTGTATAGTTATTCAGCAATAGTTTTAATCATTTGTTCTATTACATGACTAAATAATGATATTTTATCCATGATCCGTTGCACGACTTGCCTCTCAATGACGCATAATATCGACGCCGTAGCTAAAACAAACGCGCTATATAATAAAGGGTAACGATACTTTAGGCCAACAGTCATATTGTCTAAGATAGTAAAAGTAAATTATACATCTTCGAAGATCCAGGTGATATTGCTACAGTTCCGTATGTGCAATAGAGATCTGTTTTTTCTTCTTTTTTTATAACTGTAGATAGGACATATTTTGACCAGTTAGTGTTTTGCCGGTGTCAACTCTGGTGACGATAAGACTGTGCACAGCGAGAGATTTCTAGCTTAGCTTGTACGATCATCTGGACGTGATCAGCACGATCAACATTTCGACAATTCCTTCGGTGCGCTGACTAGTTCCTCTATGATTCCTGTGACTTTTTCAAGAAAACCGCTTGGGACCACTGTTCAGTGGTAAAAAGCTGCGTTTACGAACGCTGCCTCGAGAGTTTATTGTGTGGTAAGAACATCTATATACATGTATATTTTCATCTTGGGTTATGTCATTAAAGGCCAGCTAAGAAATGGCGCCAGCCCAAACTTTAGCCAACTGGGCGCCTTAAGTTACTCATGATCAAATATATATCTGTGTATAGCTGCACATAATTATGTGTCATTTAAACCTATGTGCATGATCAAATATATAAAATACTATCTATTCATTTATATTGTGACAGTGATTGATCAAGTAGAATTGCTTGTATCAAGCGAAGACCGAAGGTCGTGATGCGGTCGCTGTCATATTTACCATCACATTTACCATGCATGTAATTTAGAGAGGCAGATATTAATGATGTTGTGTGGAAGTTTGGCGCTGCTGGCTGAACCTGTCGAAAGCCCTCACGCTTTTCCTGCCCGATCAATAAACATTGCAAAATGATTAACTGTTATCTTCACGATACTAACACCTAAAACGGCCAGACTTCTGGAAAAAGATTGAAGTAGCTAATTTAGAGTAAAGCAGAAAGCTCTACTGAGGTCACATAGCGAATTCATAGCATGAAGCTGACTGGTCACAGAAAAAATGCGACCGTGGACATTTTCCACTGTGTATCGTAAACATAATGTTGTACTAGAAATTCGAAGCAAATCGTACTAAGGTTCGTACGAACAAATCGTACGAAAAATTAATAAATAAATTAATAAAATAATCGCGTATATATTATCTCTACCTATTTCGATTTCAGTACCTTCATTTTGTGGTTAATTACTATAAAGCGAACCGCCCCTTTTTAAGCCTAGCATCTTTCAATAGGACAACCAATTCTGTGTACAAGCGAAAATGCTTATAGAGTTCGTCACACTTTCCCACTGAGATACGCAAGAAAACGAGACGGCTGCGGTCATCAAATACGGTGATCATCCTGTATTTCCGAATTGACTTGGTAAACCTCATTGTCGAAGTAGGAAAGATGTAGTGCAGCTTACTTATATGCTTTTTAGTATACTAGATTTCAGACGATCAATTCACCGCCATATTGGCAACGTACTACATAAAAGCGGTTTCAATTTACTTTTGACATTTATTTTTTATATAATCCAAGCGGCGCATAATATAAGGGGAAATATCATCATATCGATCCTTCCGAAGTTTCGCAACGCAGCCAGAGCTATATATATATATATATATAGTTTTGAAAGGTTTTAGCCCCTTCAAAAAAATCCTTATTTAAATAAGCCGACATTTTCAATGAAACCGTAATGATTTAGGTACAAATATTAACGATTTAAAAGTTACTTGTTCCATTTTTGTTTGCAGGTGGGATGGGTCTCGCTAATCTCACGTTTTTGCCAACCTAATATTCAGTTTCCTACAAATTCATTTTCCTTGCAGAGCTTGCCCTTACGGCTCGTTCCTTGTGGGGCGTCGTTGGTAAGGATACTCGTTACTGTTCGCTGGAAATTTTTTTTTACCATTCACTTGGCTTGA
Source organism: Varroa destructor (assembly GCF_002443255.2). Lineage (NCBI taxonomy): Eukaryota > Metazoa > Arthropoda > Arachnida > Mesostigmata > Varroidae > Varroa > Varroa destructor. The sequence goes on along the minus strand of NW_019211460.1, from coordinate 15,007,951 downwards.
CAACGTTTCAGCTGTCATCAATGTCTTTCAACTCTCTTTTCGCCTTTTATATTTATGTATAATTTCATTTCTGTGGAACTATTTTACCTGTTCTTTGTATTCAAAACTAACCTTTTCTCAGTTTAGATAATTGGCTTAAGATTTTTCTATAGTTTTAAGCACACATATATTTTTTGGGCTCGCATTATCTCAAGATATCTGTACGTTAAACTCGGTTGTAGTGTGATCATATGAGAATTATTAGCAATCTGGCTAACATTCAGAACCGTCGTTGTGAAGATCATCGGGGACAAATTATTGATCTATGAATGACGTCCTATCGAAGCATCGTGTTACCACACACATCCTAAGTACGTGCGGATAATAGCCAGCTTGACAAGGCCGAAATCTCGCTATGCTATGGAGGGCGTGTCCTTGTCTTCCGACTCGCTATTGGCATGTAGCTATCGATGAGCCACTATAGGTTTTTTGTGTAGCATAGCACTAGGATTTGTGTGACCATCAAAAGCTGTCAAGGTCGCCAAGGGGCGGACATTTGCTCTACTGCGAGACTCAGCGAACCCCCCGCAGCGTTAACTGGGACACTTTGTTAACAGCTGGCTAACACGGTGTCGTCGGCTCTTTTTTTGCGAATTTTTTAGCCTGAAGCGATTCGAATTTTATAAGCAATTCTAAAACGGGAGGGAAAGAGCGTGGATTTCAAGCATGCAGGGTGAGGCAATGTCAACAGCATGTCTAAAATTTCCTGCCGAAAAGATTTCAGCAACTTAATCATTGCAGCTGCGGTAAATAGCTGAGATAGGAACGTTTACTGATGCCGAGCCAATACTCGAATGGATACATTCGTATGAAAAAGCAAAAGCGAAAACGCTACTCTATATTATGGCTACGCCCTAAATAATGAAATAAGAGAGAAAAAAATGATCTGATTAATAGCTAATATCCTTCCCGAACTGGCCGTTTTGAATCCTAATGAATGAATGTCATAATAATCATGACAGCATTCGGTATAAGTTAAACAAGCCGGTCTGATTCTGTGGACACTACCAATGGAACAAGATTCAAAAGTGTTAGAAAATTAACAATATGCTGGCCAAGATGGCCTAGCCATTCGTTTAAAAACAAAGTGTATACATAGTTGTTATTAGTTACAACCTGCATTCTTATTCACACGTAATTTGTATTTAATTCGAATATAAAATACTGGAAAAGTGTAACTTGTTATCCTACCGTAGGTGTTCCAAACGATTACCGTTATAGCTAATACACTGCTGACAACAGCAAAGACTGCGAGTTGCGAAAAAATTTTTCAGTGCAGTCGGTTTTTTGGCGTAGACTTTTCCTCTAACGTATTCCTGCAAGGAGAAGTCCATTAGCAAAAGATCGAAGGAACAAGCGGGATATTCTATAAAACCGCCTCGTCCAATCCAGCCGTCAGAGGAGACTCTCACCAAAACATGTCTTTCTATCCTGAGCGCAGGTGTTCCGTCCTGAGGAACTTGAATTTCACCATTTTTACCAAGCGTAAGAATGCATAATAAAACAAATTCCTGCAGTAAACTTAAAATATTGGCATCGGCTATTGCAAAAAATGGGGGTGCTTATGTAGCAACCGATAGCTGCCATGTTTTTGGGTAAGTTATTTGCCATAAATTGATTTACCGTACTCTAAAGAGGCTGATTACAAACAAAATCCTGGTAAAAATCGAGATTGATATTGAAAATCTGAGTGCAAGCTAAGCTGCAATTTTACACATGTATGAGCTTCTAGTACATGCCATAGAGGCTGGTGACCGACCCACTTTCAATCAATAAAGTAGAATAGCGTTACTTAAAGACTTGTGGGCGTTATCACATAGTTGCTATGCGTTATCTAAAACTCATAATTATAGCACTATGTATCTCATTATTACGCGAATGGTGAGATTTACATAAGAGTAAAGAGGCCGATCTTATTGACCTCCTTAACACTATACATTAGCATAAATCAATAGAACTCATGCAAAGGAACTGGCCGATGGCAAAGTGCCCCAAGCGGTTAAGGGTATTAAACTTAAATAACAAAATGATGAATGAGGCTTAAAAAATTTTGTTTGTGACTGGATGCTATCAGGCAGGATTGTGGGTATAATATGATTATGTAGGACACAGTTTATTTGCAGGTTCTACCAGGAGATTGCATGCATTAAAATCAATAAAGAGACTTTCGTCAATAAGTAGGCAGAACGAATAAGTAACATCGGCGAAATAACCGAACATAGCGCGGTAAGAAAATATTTATAGGGCTGCTGATGACAAATCTGCCTGAACCCATATCGCAACCTATCAGTGATATAGGCAATATTCCATTAGGTATCTAAAAGTCTTCGAAGTTTCTGTTGTGCGCTCTGCGGGCGCTCACTGTTTTTCCTTGTGTTAATTTCCACCTTTTGCATATATGCATTGAGGTAGTTGAGCGTAAGACAGTAGATTTGTTGCATTGGTTGGTTCCAAATGACCGGTGCAGGTGATGCTTTCATTGTCACATTACTAGGTTAAATAGATTTGTATTTCAACATTTTGTACTGTCTTAAATAAACAGAGATTTTCATTTAACTTAAGGTGTAATAAATAAAAAGTCAATCAAAGAACCTTCTATAAAAAAAAATATGACATTCTTTTAAACGGGCAGTAATGTTCTTTCAATGCTAAATCCTTTTAAAACCTTTATTAGTAAGTGTTTCTGCACTTCAAAATCCGACGGCAACAGTCACTTAAGTCCTTGCCTCACTTGGTTAATCATAGGAGGATCGGGTGGTGACAAATCAGTTAAGGGAAAACCGTTAGGCTAAGCAGCTACAAACGATCCCTCCTTACACCGGTACGCCAGATTGCGAAGCTAGCTGGTATACGCAAGTTCTGTCCGTTCAGTTCAAAAGTTTCGAATGAAGGCAAATGAAGTCATCATTAATCAATCATTAATTAATTAATGAAGTTAATCATTGTCATTCGTTATCGCCCAAGTGGCCTGTTAAGCCTAAAATGAAATTTCCTGATACTGAGTCCGATAACAAATTAATCTGCTTTGTAGGGAATCTGTCAGAGATCTTTTAATATGTGTTCGAAGTTAAACTGAAACGAAAGAACATCAAACATAATTCTCCATGCCATTTAGATTAGCCGTTTATGACTATTGCCATCGGGGTTTCGACAAAAGACCCACTGTTATCGAACTATAATGAACCGAGTGATTCGATTTTCATAAGCTGGCGTACCGCCAGAATGAGCTGTTTCCCTAGTCCAGGAAACTACAACTTCAAAGAACCAAGTTCCCTCATTACAACGACAATTTAGACTCAATAGCTATAGCAGTCTTTCGAGAGATTTTATTATTATGATGAGGTGTTCAATAGGGGAAAAGTGAGTAGTGTTGTCCTTTCATTATTGCGATGTCTAGTGTTTAACGACATTGAAATTCTACTTGATTGGAAGATGTGATGGACGTTACGATCGAGATGAGGGCATTCAAGTACGGGATTATAAAGTAATCGTGCGACCATCGAATATGATGGTTCTGTTTTTTAGGGAGACACCAATCACAGTTCTTATCGTGTATGCGAAAACAGCCTTGAAAAAAAACAGCTTCCCTTTAAAATGTTCCATTCAAGCCCTTCTTATTACAAGCTGTATGGTCTGTCTTACAGCATATTGTTAATAAACATAATTTTACATGATACATATTTACCGGTTTTACGTTACTGCTTCGTCATGCGCTCAATAATGCCTTCCGGTCTATTTGTTTCGTTGGGCTCGTTGAGTGGTATCAATCGTCTGAAAGTTCAACTTCCATATTAGCCTCCTTTGTCTTTTCGCAAACGCCACACGGAATATATCAGTCGCTTGCAGATAATAATAATGTTTAAGCAAATCTAGACTAGACAAAAAAAATATATGTATATATATAATCCTGAAAATCTCTCCTTGACGAAAGGACGCATTTACCGACATTGAAGCGGTTTTGTTCTTTCCGAGCCGCTTGATGTACAGGGACGTCGTCGGCAAGACTACCGCGTCGCGTTCAATGTCGAAGTACGCCGCTGACGCTTCTGTCCCGGGGATAGTCGAATAGCAGCGATATATCAACCTAAACATTGCCGCTAGCAGAAATAAGAACATATCTATTGGTATTGCGTTTCTCCGTTCATCCCAAGGAGGCTACAGACTCTTCAGGTCAGAGCTACCTGTCCCCGTGACAGCCTAATGGCTAATGTATTGACCCGCTATTATTAGGGACACGTTGTGGTCTAGACACGAACCCAAGCATAGATTTCGTTTCGTGCTGGAAGCCAGCCAACCGTTTAATGGAGTGCCTAACGGCGATATCGGACGTAAAAGTCGAAACGTATAGAGGTCAAATGAACGCAAGGTCTGAAGAGTCATGGTAATGAAATCTGACTGCTAGGTTATATGCTATTAATTACGTGCCAAATATAACAAATACATTCATATTTCACATACATATGCCGCAAATCGGATCATATATTCACAGCAAGCATTATCAAACTACAAGTGAAAACGTACTTTACCTACGGAAGTTAAATAACAACGTCACGTAAAATATCCACCATGACTTTCCGGTGTCAAACTAGGTCTGCACAGATGTTCGTGCTGGGCATTCCTAATTAACCTTACAACAACGACGTTTTATAGTTAGCTATCCAAAAATGAGTCGAAATGGGTTGTAGGCACAAACTGGTTAATAGCTGCTGCGTCGGAGGAGAACCAATAAAGTTAACACGATAATCCCTCTAGATATAACGTAATATCTTCGCTAGAGAAATCAGAGGTAACGCGATAATAAGGTGTGGGCAAAACTGCACCGCTTTACTTAGATGGACCATGTACAATGCATCAACTACTTCATTTCTGTTGAGAAATACGCCAAACTCAACGCGATGCCTCCACTCGATTAACCTTCAAAGAAAAACTTTCAAATCTTATTGAAGAAGTCCTTGTATATCTCTATCCCTACCACTAAACAATTTCCATGTTGTCGTTCTGTTTGAATATGGTACGGCAAGAAGCACTAGGCAGTTACCGGAAGCACCGATCCGCTCAACTTTCCGAGACAGGACCAACGCATTTTTCGTCAGGATCTCGTAGTATATTTCACTCGAATTTCTATGGCTCCAAATTAATAGATGCACCAAACACAAGTCAAGCATCGTCAAAAAAATAATGTTTCGCATAGCGGCACAATGACATACTATGAAATTTGCAAATGTTTGAATGAATTACGTAATCAGACTACGTTACTCAGGACTACTTGGAAGAAGTATTTCTTTTTATCTAAACAATATTACCAATACGCATGAAGCACACTTGCATAGTGTAGAACTTCCTATCCTTACTTTCATAGTGAGTTGAAGTAGCATTGTGTGAAATGCGCTGTTTTGCCGGATAAGCTCAGTGGTGCCTTTTGGTTTTGCGTCCTCAGACACGCTGTTCGGAGGTCAATACGAATAGTCAACAGTTAACTTAGTTAGGCCATGTTTTGATAGATGTACGAGCATCTATCAACTTTTTAACGGTGGCGTTTTTCGGAAAGCAAACGTACTTTATCATTATTAATAGATGCCCTGCGAACCACTACTGCGATTGGAAACAGAGACGTGTTCGGTAACGCATGAGAACCCTCGTTGTCTTTGAGGAAGGCTTAATCGATAGCAAGGGGCGTCCGTTTATGGGGCAGAATCTTTATCTGTCCTGCAGCTTTATTTGAACAACTGTGTGAATGTTAGCCTCTAAGCGTATTAGGCCAATAGAAAAAGTGCACAGTTATAGGTTTACTGTGTTGTATCGTTGGTAGAATTTAACAAAGTGATGGGCTTGTGAAACAGCGCTGCCACTGCGAAAAGTGCATCCGAAGTTCTGGGAAAGCCGTTCTGATAAGGAAGACTTGACAGAAAAAGACACGGTATTGTAAAGGATTGGTAAATCAAAATCTGCTTCGGTGAATGTAATCTTACTTTCGACGCGGGCAATCTATTTGACAGATCGCAGCGAGTGAGTGGTATGTTGGCGCTATTATAATGACGTATTAGATGACAGTGAAATCTAAAAGTCACAGGAGAAAAATAATTATAGTTATGCCTGGTAGTAGTTACCGCAGAATTCAGTAAAAACTATCTTGGGTGAGGACAGCATTCCCCAGAAAAACATTAAACCACTAAACCTCCATTAGCCGCGGTGCCTCCGGCAAAATTCGCGTGGAAATGACTTCATTCATTAAGATTTTCCCTATGAATGTATAGATCATAACGTTTTTAACACTGTCTAACTGTTATGAAACATAGGCGCCTAGCAATTAAGCCGAAGGAATTCGTTAGTTACAAAGTGTCACCTAAGCGGCGTTTTAGGTCTTGTTACGTATGTTGAGTTGTTACATAAATACATTCTGTTTATTCCTAACAGACTTTTTCCAAGTTTATATTATTTCTTTACTTTTATACACTATTGTATCGGCATGCCGGTGCCTCCTCCCCTCCCCTCTCCTCTCCTCTGTGGTATCCTCATAACTGCATTATGCTATTAATGGGATTTTACGTCCGATTCAGTTAGTTCGAGGAAATCCACCAAAACCCAAAATTAAGCCGGCGATTTGGGTTTGGGGGCACTCGGTGGGTCCTAGGCATTGGGAAATACTAACAAGAATGAGCCGATCAACAATTTTCTGGTTAGGGTCATGTCGCGTTGGGTGAACGAGACTATCCAACAGAAAAGGCCCGAAAGACGGGGCAAATTTATCTTAGGATAATGGCACGCTAGGCCGCATATGGTGAACGTTGCGCAAACCGCTTCGCAAGAGTTGCAAGGGCAGGGGGTGCGCTCGTATTCAACATACCCTCCAAATGTCACTCTTACAGATTATGATTTTATCAGTCACTTGAAAGGTGGGAGGGTCACAAAGCCTAACTAGACGAGTCCTTTAATACTAGACCAGGAAATTTACCAGGAAGGAATAATCCAATTTGTTGACAGACGAATAAAAGTGATGGCAAACGCATAATAAATTCATACATTATCAGACACTCTGTTACTTTTTTTGTTATATAACAGAAAAAAAAAAACCAAATTACTTATATTTCAACGTATTATAAACACTTCGCTTCTTTTTGACGCTTTCTAGATTCTCACTTTTACCAAAAATAAAGCCAGTGTGCTCAATGCTATTTTAAGCGTCCCTATAGTACATCTGACTCTGCAATACGACAGATTACACACAATACACATCCCATGTAAAGGTTTATGGCGCTATCTTTCTGTGTCTCTCTATACGTCTCGAATTTTGCGTTCGGTATTTTTTAGCCTACTCGGGTCTTTTTATATCTAGAACGGTGAATGACTGAATTCGCGAACATGCGTACACTGATTGTGTGATGGTCGTTCCTTATAGAGTTGTCAAGTGCGGCCTCACAAAGAGGTATACATAGTGGAAGGTTTAACGTATGACATTACATCCTAACTATTTAGTTACTTCAAGAACATATTATGGACAAGTGACAGGGTGGTCAATATAGACTTACCGTTGAACACAAACGCAAACAGCTCGAAGCTGGTCGACCCTGCATACCTGGGTTACCATTAGCTTCTGTGCGATTCGTCATTATAAACAAATTGTTGGTCATAGTAAGCGAGCCCAAACCTTTCTTTATCTCTCTCTTTTCTTATATATTTATACACATTTATGTTTACATATAATCGAATACCAAGGATACCCCCGAAGCCGTCTAAATAGCCAAAGATTCATTTTTACACTTTTACTTTGTTGTAATTGTAGAAAAGTCTACATAAGCCAAGCGTGCTATAGAAAAACGATCCTCCCCCACAGGAAAAAATTACTAACACATTAATAGTCCCGTCGTAGCAAAACACGTACCGAACTTTCATCAGGATTCTTATGCAGACAAAAGATGAGATAATGATAAAGTACTATAGGTTTCTAATTGGAAATGATTGATAATTTGTCTATATACGCATTTGATAGGTCCCGTGCGTACACACAGCTTTAGGAATATATATACATAATTTTCCGTATAGAATTGACAAAATCACGTGGCCGCACTGCTTCTAGCAAAAATATTCATGACTATACGGCCATTGTAATTTGTTACATTAGTCTAGTCAAATCCGAATGGTATTGTTATCGCCGACGACCAGAGCTAAAATATTTAAATATAGCACACTTAAGTGTCGGGTCGAAATCGAAAACTCGGAATCGATAGATGACCGCCAGTAGCGGATTGGAATAACCGATATACACCGCTGTTTATTTAGCAGACGAAAAAAACAAACACTGCAGTATTATCAAAGAGGCGGCGCCTCACTCGGGAACAGACAAGTGACAAATACATTCACTGTCAATCTAACGTAACATTATGAGCATTTATAAATAGTCGCGTGTCGCGTTCGTAACCGTCGCCCATTGTCGTCTGAGCACATTGGGTTGTCCAAAAAGTGTTGACCGTTTTTTTTTAGCTAGATGGCTTTAGTTCAAGCAATGAGGGTCGGGTCAGGTTGACGTTAGCGTCATTCGAAAGCTGAGATTTGGCCGTGGTAGTGTACCGGAATCGTTAGAACGCAAAGTAGCCGGGTCATCTCTACACGACTGGTTTCGTGTGGTGAAAAATACGCCACATACAATAACAATGTGTGTTTAGTCGTCTATCCGACGAAGAACTTCTGATGGTAATCCGTATTTATTCTAATTTTTTTCTGGTCCAGTTAAGTGTCGACATAAAAACATCTTGACTTAATATATTGCTTCCTTAATAAATGCTGCAATAACAAAGTGAAGCATTATGACGTCGTGACCCTTCAACAACAGATCGACTTTCGTTTGGGTAGCACACTGCACAAGTTATGCTAGAAGCTTGTCGTGCTCTTGTGAGCGATCATACGTTAAATTACACTGACCTGCTGTGTACGTTAATTTGTTGAGCAAAAACAGTGTCGCCTCGGTGATAAATGGTCTCTGTACTAAACTGAATGAATGTTTTCTAGAAAAACAGACGCCTCTATGTTTTTACTTTTGCGTGCGGTCACAATTTGTGGAGCTTTGCAATGCTGTTCGCTGGACTGGGCTCATCTGTAGAGCTGAGAGAACTCTCTTGCCATTGAGTATATTTGCCACTGATGATAAGAAAATAAGATATAATATGCTTTTTGACGCATACGATTTATCGATATCTGATAAAGAGAAACTTTTGATCCAATCTTAGCATGATGACACAGATGCTTTTCGTCTAGGATAGAATGCACGTATTCAGAACAGCTCAGATCACATAACTAATTGTGTTTTAGATAAATACAGCTAAGGCGAGTTTTCCTTGAAGCGAAGAAAAGTGGTAGTCTATTTTCGAATCCGGAGACTTAGTTTTGTGCGGAGGGCCAGCCGTCTGAACCAATGACGACCGGCTTCAGCATCGGGCGTATAGTACGAAAATCCAGGTAAGACTAGTCGATTCAAACTATAATGAATACTGTGACCGTATTGGTGACCCACACAAAGAAACAAGAAGTAACTCTATAAAAAAAAGAGTTACTTCTTGCAACTACATAACATGTGTGGAAGGAATTTAATTAAATCACGCCAATATTTTTATGTTTTTTAACAGAAATAGTAACTAGGTTTATGTTAGGATACGTCTAGTTGAGCGGACGTAAAGCTCGAAACACTTTAACGATCTGAATTTTTATTCGCTTGGGCTTAAATATAGCAAGAAAAACGGTTTTTGCAAGTAGGACAATCTTATCTAACTACTATATGACGGATTGTGTTTTGCCTGAACAACAATATTTCTGACTTGTATATACTGGAAGATGGCGCACGTCGTATAAGGCCAACGTAACGTAACGGCCTTCGACATTGTTAGCGATGAGCTGTAACGATTCGGCTTTTAAAAAAAAAGACCAATTCAGGCCGTAAAAGCTTCTTTAGATTATCGAAAAATGAGCAAGCTATATAGCATAGCTCAAAATGAAGCCTAGTCGAACTAGGACTAAAACGAGTACCGACTCAGGACTAGACACAGAAAAATATGTAATGCGTGCTGATCTGACTAATGTCCCACACTGCTATGGCAAAAATCTATATATACGTGAGGTTTGGTGTTCGTAAACGATATTTACACGTTAACATCTCTAGAAATAGTAATATGAAAAGTGTGAAAATTCTGGCGCATCGGCTGCGAGGTGAGTGGAACAAGGTTATTTTCGATGCCGAAACATCGTCAAGGGGACTTCAGCTATTTTGGTCAAAGCTATAGGTGTTTAATGTACTATTATTAAATCTGGTTCACACAATAGAAACCTAATCACCGTATGAAAATAGGGTGGTCTAAGCGACGCACGCCTAAGTAAGATTTCATGTCACTAAAAGTGACAACTTACTTAACACAAACCGACTGGTGAACTTCAAAAATACAAGGGAACTGTCATTCTATGTTTCGTAGTTTCAAACGAAATCGCTGCCACTAAACACAGAGCCATTGCGAAATCAGAGGGGGATTCAATAAGTTTACGTTTGAATTGTTTTGAACAAGCTAGTGCGTTCCCTTTTCATTCAACCTTTGCAACCATGTAATAAGGGCTTCCTGTTTACCATGTTCAGCTATAGCTGGCAGTTCCCGAAGTAAATATTGCAGGATATAACGGTTCACTTTTATATAAAACGACACCTTTTCCATACAAAATCCATACAGATACGTAGCATTGAAGCTAACAATCCGCTATGGCTATTTCAAATGCGGACAATGAGTTGCACTCGTTGGCACAGACATAAACTTTACGTTAATTCATCTAAAAGTATCCTCTGGAACTGTTATGCAGCAACATCCGTGTCGGTGACGATCAGACATGTTCTTCCAACTTGCTATATTTCCTTTGTCCACGCGATTCACAGGACACAAAATTATTTAATGTTATATTTATTAAGGAAAACGGCGCAAGTTCCTTATTAGCCAAAAGCTTACTTTAGCCAAGAGATAACTAGAAATGCGAATTAGTTTGTTTGAAGGCGGCAATAACTGGTTATAAATTATTACAAACCTCCTTGTTAAGTTAGAAAATGATGCACCACGCCACCTATCCAACACTTGTTCATCTCCGTCGTTGCAGTAACAGTTGAATGCCCTAAATTATACGTGGCAAATTTGCATTGCATACATATCTGTAGAAACTGTTGGATTAAAGCCGCTCTCGTGACAAAAACCCAGTAAGTCTAGACGGTAGACTTGACTGCGCCCAAACGTTACCGGCACTCGACCCAGAGGTTATTTTTCAGATAGCTTATGTTATTCTGTTGTGCTAAACCGCATGAAGGGCATAAGAAGCATGGTCTTGGATGAATGAAATAAAGCGTCAAAGTGAATAGGTAAACATCAACACCATCATGTAGTAGTTCCGTTGAGAAATCAGTGGACGAAACGATAGCTAACCAGATGATTACGTACATATGTATCTCCTATATATACATAGCCCACGCGGCCATAGTTAATTTTTAAACGAAAAAGCTTGCGGCAACATGGAAGCATCGCTAGCAACTAGCCCCTAACATGTTCAGTGCAATTTCTATGCAAAGCCTGCTATGCTATCGTATCACCTTCCGACAGGTCCGTTTACAGATCAGTTTAATCATATATTACGACCTGGCTGACCTGCGGTCAGCTCTACGTCAGACACTAGACCCTCAAAGTTTTCAGTGACACGCAATTTGGTTGGAAGGATTCATGAGAAAATGTAGTGCCGATGATAGTGAGGATAAAATGGGAACATATGAAACTGAGCTTAATCAGAGGCCTATTTTAATATCCTGATCTTATTGTGATAGAATTGGCGTTATTAGTTAATGACGACTGCGGTCAGTTACCCTTTTCATCAGTTCTGTAAACCCCGATTAGCTAGTCGTTCGAGTTAACGTTTTTCTCCTAGTTAATTTTGATTAAAACATAATTTAATAGGTTTTTCATCTGGCGGTTTATATCTATTTACTGCTTTTCATTGAAATAAAAAAAAAAAAACAGAACAGTGATCAGAATCGTAAATTCTAAGTGATATACCTGTGTGCTTATAAGCGTGCTGATAAAATTATTGTACTTCCGCCCAAAAACAAGCAACAAAATTGTATTCTGCGAACGCTGCTCGTTGCCCTTGAGGCAAGTGAACTATCTTTAGTAGGAATGGCTGACAGTCGTTCATTTTAGAGGAACGGACCCTGAATCAAACAGAATAGCATTCGAAGCTGTTCTGTAACCATTCAGTCTGTGCTGAAAATCTGCAGAAGTTGGTTCTCTGTATGGGTGATACCTGCTCATTGATGGAACTGGCCATTTCAGCGACATCAGCAGACGAGATCGAAAAAAGTGCACGATGCACTTTCACCGCCGAATACCGCGGCTAGCATCCTCTAGTTTGATGTATTCAGTAAACTTTTCACGAAGGGCCCAACTAAGCACTCTACTCTAGAAGGTAAAAGGCAATGATGCCTTCTTGCTACCTCCGGGATTTACTCTTCCACCTGGCGTTGTCTCGGGCAAGCCACAGGTCAAATTTGATGACAAGGACATGCCAAGATTTTGGATATTATAGCTGGCATGAAATTACAATATAGTAACTACTATAATAGACGTAGTTGAGATGTTCAACAGTGAAGATTGCTCGTCTGAGCACTGTCCATAGTTAGCTTCAATGACAGCTCCCTGATCGCAACAGTCCGCATCATTACTTCGTGAGAGATGCCTACAGATGCAGACAAATAATATCGGAAAGCCTTTTTATGACAGCCTTAACATGATCATGTTTCTAAACGGCCACGCTGGCCTAACTCAACGTTCTTTCTCGGCTTATTTGGCCCTAGGAAATAGTTTAGTATAAGAGACGAACAACGGCGACTCTGTTTCGTTGATAGATAGCATCGAGATTAGAGGAATGTACATCGTCAAGTGAGCTAATGAGCCATATCGAACGTGTCATTGACATCTATTGCCACAGCGAAAGGCTGTCAGCGATTTTCTACTTTCTCCGCACGTATGATTTAGTAACATCGAACAACAATATCGAGCCAAAACTATATTTAATTAAGTTCATCGTGACAAAGAGACACACTTAAACTTCGAACCGGCCTTCCAAGGACGGCAATATTTTTCCCCACATCAGATTCCTCACTGAAACTAGTTTACTACTATCACACCCCCCTACGGTTATTGTAACTATATGCAGATCGTTAAAAAACTACAGTTCAGAGTTTCGTTTGTATTTATGGACTTCTTTATACAAAAACAGAATATGAAGTCGGAATCAGTTTTAAGATAACGCTAACAAACAACAACGCCATTGTGAAATTCTCACAAATTACGGTCATGATTTTACCGAATTGCAGCACCTATAAGACAAGTGCTCACTTAACTCGCTTTATGGCCTACATCTAAACTTAAGTCTGCACTGGCATGATTCATATGGTCCTCTAATCTGTCGTCCGCCGCCGCCGCCGCCGCCGCCGCCGCTCGTGCACTGTCGCCGTCTCCCTTGCTTTCTAAGTTCTCTCGTAAAAAAAGCCGAGTATTCATCATATAATTTATTCGACGTCATCCTGCTTGGAATCAGTTGCTCATTGAGGTAGCTCTTTAATAACACTATTACGCTATTAGTTACGTGCCGGGTGTATCAACCTGTTAGAACCATATGCCTTACAAACTTTTTTCATTAATTTGGACTAGCAGAGATTATTTCCTCCTGGTAGCAAACGCAATTTACAGTTTCGTTTAAAAAAAAAGCCGAAGATTCAGACTCAGGCTCACATGTTGAATTAAACAGTGTTCTTTTGTTGGAACGTAAACCTTTTTCGGGCATAGCCCTGATTTCTCGGCCAACGGCAAGCCACGGACAGCAAGCAAGGAAAATGTCTAGCTGCCTTTTAGAGATAAAGTCAGATGTATGCGGAGGCGTGACTGAAAACTGGGTGCACTGCTATGAAAAAAACCAAGAAAATCCAGTTCATTGGTATGTGCCCGGATAAAATCTTCAATGTAATAAAGAAATATCAATAAATATTTAATTGATTTTTTTTAATTTAAGTTGCTCCTTCCCTATATATATATAGCATTCAATTTCAAGACGAATTGGGTTAAAACACGGCGATTACTTCGACAACAGACTTACACCGTGTTTCTAAATCCACAGGAGGAACGAACGTTGGGCATACTTTTAAAACAGAATTGTTTTTCCAAATTATTTTTTATCATTAGAGGGGTGACAGGTTTAAGCAGACATCTTCTAATAAAAAACAAACACTGTTTCTCGACTTTTTTCGAGATTCATCTATAAAATAAATTTTTTTTGCCAACGACTGTATGAGCCGCATTTCTTAAGGTATGTCTATTTTTACTCGTCTTATGATTCTAACGTGAGCTTGCTTTTAAATACTTCGTCACATGGAGCCCTAGGACGGCACATATATCATGTAATAAATAGCACACGGTCATAGGACGCAACAGCTCGTCCGGAGATGTTGCAAGTTATTTTGAAGGTATTTGAAGTTCAAGTAATTGAAAGTAATTCAGTAGGTTGGGCGCCATATGAGCTTATGCTAATGTCATCGAAAAAGTAGGATCTTTAATGTTAGTATCAGACACAGTCTAAGAAGGATGATATTCTTCGAAATCGGTATGAAGCAGCAAGTACGGTTTTGCAGTGAACCTTTCTTGAGAAGGGCCACTTACCTTACTTCTACAGATCAGCTCAGCATTGAACTTCTAAGCTATCGGTCCTCTAATTCTTTTATAAATTAGATATATATAGAAGGCCTTCAGCTTTTCAAAGCGTTGTATGTCTTAGCTTAATACATAGGAGGTTAGGGTAATAAAGTTGACGTACGGTCAACATTATTGAAGCATAACATCTATCTTAAGCGGACTCGGCCCTTTCAGTTAGACCTATTCCTGTTGAAACCACTTCTCAGTAATTCCCGATTCCCTTATCAAGGTTCACTCCGAATCCGCGCAAAAATTCATTTAGCCGTACCGCAGACTAATAGGAGGGAGTGGCTAGTGCTACCGGATCGTTAGTTCGGAATTAGATTTCCCACCTTCTTACATCATCTAGCTCTCTGCACTCGACTATGACTCTCCGGTGCGTCCTTGGAACCTGACAAAGCATCGTTTGCCATGCTGCTCAATGGTAACGTCACAAACCGCTTTTTCCTTTAGGACCACCTTTGTCAAAGTCTTACTGGGCGATAACTTAAATATTTGGTGTAACTAAGTTGCCATTACTCCTTCTATAGTTTTCATTTCATTTTATCGCTGTATTTCGAATGTATGCGTTTGAATTTGTATTTCTGTTTTAAATTGAATACAAACATTCTTAGTTTTCGTAAGGTTTACTTATAATAGAATCGGTCATGATGATGGTGGCAGCAATATTAGGTTTATCACGTCGTTGGTACGGCGATATCTTTGCGAACGTATAGACTTTGCGTCTGAGTCGAAAGATGCAGATTTGACTTGACTTTAGGACCTTGCAAAGAAATACGAATGTTATTTCGCAATCGATATATACTTTGTGTATCGCAATATACAGCTTTAGTAATTAAGAGTGTATCTCTGTCATAGGCTATCCGTTTCCATTTATATTAACAGAGCTACATGATTAGCAATTTTTATTTTTCAAATAAATAACTATTATTAGTTGTGTGCTAGAGCTGTGCATTTTATATTTTACTTTCCTAATTTCAGAAAAAACTGCAAGGTATATGGCGTCTTTCAGAGTCATGCTCTCCTTGAAGGTTATTGCGTGATGGAATTTTTTACCGTCTGTATGTTTTATCCATTGGATTTTGAGCGCATCCAGTTAGACAACTGGCTGTCCGTTCAACTAATCAGTGGGAACATGTCTCCTTACGGTAGACTTGCCGACGTACATCGATACGCTCCTAAGGCCCTTTCGGAAAGGTCGGCAGAAATCACCTTTCGAGTCACTTCCTTCTAAAAACTTTGTTCTCTTTTTCTTCATCGCCTATCTCACCGGATCCTTTTCAGCTTTTCCGTTTGCAGAAACTTCCATTGTGGGTTTAGCGAACGATCTCTTCCGGACACCCCTTTTTTCTGCGTTTGAATTTTTATATGCGTATCAAAGCGGGCTTTATTATTATTATACTTAATTAAACATTATAAAAAAAAATTTACGTAGAAAGCATCATACATTTATTAGATAGTAGTGACCATCCAGAGGTCTGATGTTGTTTTCACCATAACTTCAGCAGGTGAACTCCGTCTGAATCTCTACACCTGAAAACGTCTTAGCGAGGTGAATATGTGCGATGCGTCACTACCTTCAGAACCATGCCTTCAGGACTTTTTTGGCTGTGACAAAAACGTGACTTACAAGAAAATTTTATGAATTTGTTGACCAACTGAAATAATAATGATAGGATTCACTAGGTTTATGTGCTATGCTGCCATCCCATAAAAATCGATTCCATAGAATAGCCAGCGAAATCTGCTTTAAATAATGATTTTTTTGCAATCACCAGTATCGATTTAGTCTCTATACTCGTATTATTTAGGCTTTCGCGACAGAGAAGCTCTCAAGTACATCGATGTCAAGCAGAAAACATACAACCTCAGTTAGCGAAGACAACGCTGCCTCCATATACGTTCCATTTACAAACGAATGCACACACATTCGGTCATAAGTTATTCTTTGTCTGTTATTCGTTAGTAGACCTTAGCAAACGCTAACGATAACCTTCACGAATTGGATTACTGGCCAAAAAGTTTTTTGCAGTGTGTGTTAAATCCACGTTCACTCGTAGGGAGAAAAATTGCAGTGGTATAGTCCATTGAAATAAACAATTTTCGTACAGAGTATCCCTGGTGTTATAAATAAATGTCAAGTTTCGGTATGGCCATTAAGCAACGAAACGGTACTTTCATTCGTATTAATACTACTAGCATATTCTACCCGATCACGACGACGGATAAGAGAAACCATAGATATTGTCATGCCACCTAAATATGTCATCCATTATGGATGAATCCTATTTCCGGACACGAGATAATGGCATTATACTGTTTTTGGATACAGCCCACTTCAGACCGACTAGGTCACAACTCTTTTAAATTGGTCACGACGACCAAACGATCCTTTATAAACACGAGCTAGCTGAGTTGTTTCATGACACCTCTCGGAAAAAAAAAGCCTTTTTAATGTAAAGTTTTTTAGTTCAAAGTTTTTTAATGTAAATTTAGAAATAATTGCTAATATTGGCCATAGACAATAGCTAGAGCCATGAGACTAGAGTGGTCAAAATGTGGTTTGACAAACTGCGTGGGTGGTTTTTTTTTGAGAATAGGTTAGTCCTGCCTGTGGTGGGTTTCAGGTAGCAAGACCTGTACTTTTGACTGAGGATACCATTGGCTACCTTTTTATAACAGTACGTTTTTCTACCTAAAAATTTATGTAACAAATTAGTCACCGATCTATTGATATCGTCGTCAAATCCTACATTTGGCAATTTTTATCAATAGTCCTTTAACTAGTCGATTTAGCCTTCCGCTCTCTAAATTGTGTTTTGACAACGTATTACGTCGGGTAGTACGTACCACACAGTCCAACATTGTGCTAACCGTTTTCCTGCTATTTACTACACAGAAAGTTAGTTGTTGATAGCTACATATTTAGCATGATCATACTTTAAGTTCATAATCAAGCTATTATTCTTTTGATCTATTTCAATCTTCTACCTATCGAAACCGTGACCGGTTTAGTTTATCTTTCTAAATAATAGGAAAAGTGGCAAAAGAAAGAAACTCAGGTCGTTAGGCAAGTATGCGTATTAGTGTCTTAATTAAGGAGTAATATGCCACTACATTGTTTGCCGTACAATAATCCCATGCCCTATCGACCCCTCTGCAAGAACAGTTACGTGCATTTGCTGCAATAAGAAAACCAATGTTAAATTGCACGATAGGATTCATTATTGTCTATAGTTGTTGCTTACAGGGTGTACATCAATCGATGCTCACCTGTTCATATGGACTCCTATCATTTGGCAGATTGTCATGAAGCTAGCCGTTGCTCCACATCAGTCACTCAAATTTTCTTGGTGAAGCTGTACCCTTCCTTAAATGAATGGCGAAACATAATTTTCTACGGCTGATTTCCGTCGCCGTTCTTTAGCTGGTAACCAAATGAAAAGCGACAGGTCTAGAAAGATGGTTTATTTGAATCGGACTCGTTTCCCTAGTGGATCTGTCACGGCAGCAGCCAACGACCAAAGCCAATGACGAAGGTTTTTGCCAAAAAACACCAAAGAATTTAACATTGCACTGCATATGGCTCGATTGTATTCCAGCTTGTATATTAGCTGGACACAACAATATGGCACACGGCTGAACTTATGCCAGCTTGAAAAGATACAACTTACAAGTCTCACGATAGGAAAATCAGTTTACTCTCATCGTTTCGTCTGTGTGAATACGCAAGCGCAACGTACTGTTCCCAGCGGATTGGATGTTATCACCGCTTCGTTTACGGAAGATCAAGTGCCCACATGGATACAGGCTGTCATTAATAACCAGTTTATGCGAAAACAAAGAAAAAATTCATAATCATGAAATGTACTCGGTACATCATCGCGGAGATACTCGCCGAAACAAACACTTTCGCAAGTTGACACATTTCTTGATGGGCATTAATAACATTTACTAGCTAAACAATACAAGATCAACTTCATAGGAAAAATATAACAGTCTTAGGTCAATAGAACTGGCTAAGTCGGAGAATATATGTCAAGACACATGTGATCACCATCTTTACTTCGTTGTGGTTCAGACCACAATATAATTAAGGACAATTCACCGAACGCTATGTATGCTCCCGGAGTCTGCCGTTCATAGGCAATGACATTTTGACATAGTGAAAATAGACTCCATATGGGGTCGTATAAACGATGAAGTCCATCGGTCCTCTTTGAGTTCGGCAATAATAGAGCAACCAGTCTGCCATGAACATCGGTATTATTATTACTAAATTATATAAAAATATGATTGCGATTTAAATATTGCTCTTTGGCAATAGCAAGCCTAACTTCCATCGGATTGATAAGGTGGAAAGTTAATTGTTACAATACAAAGAAATTTTTATAATTTCCATTTTCTCAATCATAACTTTTCAAGTTCGTCAAAGGACAAAATGATACACATTGAATTTACACGCGCGTCTGATCTGGATGAATCTCGAAGACGATACTGTACCTCCTTTAAAAATAGAATTTTATAATACTTTAACCCGTATTGAGCCATACCGTACCTAGCAACACTTGACCATTTCAGAGAATTCGGCTTCTGAAGACCTTTGTCAAGCGATGCTGGTTTGCAGACCTTCTCTCAATCAAAACTACATCTGTGTATTACTTTTCCATTTTTGGTGACTGTTAATCAAATCGTGTTTGTGGTGTAACCTTTTCCTCGTCCTGGGATAGCTCTTGCACCCAGTGTAGACTCTTCCGCTAGAATAGAAATTATGAAATCTTCACGAGAGTCTGCCACGCAATCTGTAGACGTGTCCTTGTTAAGCCGCTTCAGTTGCATGGTCGAATTACTAAAAGCTTTGTTATGGGAAGACCTTTGTGCTGCCGTGAGGTACTGTGGACTTAGATACTAAAGCTAATAACATAATAATAATAATCAGACTTTTCCCACAAGTAACATAAAGCCGCACTGTTTCCCGAAAAAATACTTTTATCTCTTTCATATATTGTGTATTTAGAGTACAGTAAAAAAAAAAACACAGTCATACATAAGCCGGTATGAATTATAAAAAAAAATACTAATTTCAGGACAGGGTATTTTTGTGACTGTTATGCCGGATCTAAACATGATTATGCTTTGGAGTAATGTAAAATTGTTTGTTACTTCTATAGTAACTTTTGAATAAAAATGTATTTGAAGTGAGAGTGAATTGGCAACTCAATCAAGCAATTCTAATAAGGGACTTAGCAGGCTAATGACGGCCATATGATCAGCATATTATTGTTGTGATCTTTTTAACATGCTTTTACATTAGATGAAAGAAGAGTATCAGTCTTTCACATCATTAGATCGTCCATTCATCTGCGATTCAGTGTCCGTCCTAGGGACAGCAGTGACTAACTAGCTTGTTTGCATGCTAAATTTAGGGACATGTAATGGTCTAGGGTATCATTCGGGTGTTAAGAGACGTGCTGGTGAGACCCAGCTCTCTAGATGAATGCGCAACGACCTCAACCACGGAGAACGTTTATTTTAGGTGCATGTTTTACGTTTATTTTAGGTGCACTTGATCCTAAACAGGTCTCTGTATGATTTTATCATATTGCTATAAAAATTGTACGATGTTTCTTTCCGGTATGCCTAAAGGAATCGCGTCTATCGTGTCAGCTCGCTGCACGTTTACGTTTAGTCGACGTGAACGGTTTTACATTTAATATACGTAATTATGCATATTGAACTTAGATCATCTAACGGAGCGAATGGTAAGTTCTTAAAGAAAATTTCCGTGAGTCTAGCACAAAAAGTAACAATTCTAAGCGTTCAATATTCAACCGATCAGTGACTACACGTTTGATTGTTTCTACTCAAAGGACATACTTTATATTAAAAAACAACAGATAGTAGATGGTACAGAAAATGGCAGCGAACTGATCATTACAAGCACTCTGTGAAAAAAGAGCATTTTATTGCATGTTTATTAAATAGGCCATAAGTTTATAATTACGCCAATGCTGTAATTTATTCAGAGGTGCCGTTCGATGATTTCGATAGGGAATGCGATTAAAATAGCTAATTATCTTGAAACGCAGGGAGGAGGGCAGTAAACCACAAAACTTAAGAGAAGGACAAGTGAACCGATGGAATAGCAGGACCGTGAAAGGAAATGAAATAACTGTACCTACCTAAAATAACCTCTGAAAATAACTGTAAATCTTTAAGGTGTCGCACGGCTATCGACGACAGAAGCTTTATCGAATCTTGAAATGAAACAAGTAACCGAACCTGAATGGAAGTTACTAAAAAATTACTGATTTTGCCATTGAACTCAGGTCAGCAACGAAACGTTCCCGTTTAACATCTTCGAAAAAATCTTTTACGTGGATGTCCACATTAACACAGGCAAGTTATGACAAATTGGCCCATTGTATTACGACTCATTAACGTTTAAACTGCCATTTTATTTTTGTCATTTAGATCTAAACAAAATTCATCGGAGCTTAGCGTATATGAGCGAGCATGATTATTAGTGATCTTATGTAACGTTATTGAATAATTAACGAAATTATGAAGTTAACATTACGAAAACGCAACGAAAGTAGGAATTGCAGTTTTTTTTTTCTTTTTGCACGCGTGGGTCGTTTGTCACCTTATCACATTTGTCTTGGGTTTAACATACTATTTACTTTATATGCAGATATTAAAACTCACGTTGTTCCATAATGTAAATGATGAATCCTATTTAAAGTGACGTGCAACAACCTAAGCCTGTCTAATTTGAGGAGACCTTAAATTCAGTTGTATGGATCGTTGCTGTTTGGGACATAGAAGTTCTTATTTCTGCTCTGTAGCTTGATTCGATGATAATGCAATCTATAGTAATCATCTTTTTTCTAGTCTGTTTTTTGGCTAGCTATGCTGCCATCTTGTCAGAGGCTAGTATTATGCTTTAGGTAATATGGTTTAAGTTGCATTTTTTTGACAACGAGAGCAGTGGAAAATGAAGACCTATCATATACACAGAATAAGTCAGTCTATTTCTAATCTGGCTGTAGACGCAATTTAATCTTTTCGAAGAAACCTAGGAAATAGTAAAAGCGATGAACGTCACGACCTGTCTGTTACCCTGTCTCTCCAGAATGTTTGTGTTGAGTCCCGTTTTTTGGTAGGTTTTTGAGACGATGTTGAAATGATGGTGCCGACCATTCCTATCGTAAAAAGGCATAGCTGGGAGTCAGTTATCAAAAAAATTGGCTCAACTACTAGGTTCATTTTGTAAACCGCACTAAGGATGAGTGGTAGAAGCATTTCCAGCATGAAAAATATATGGGGCATCCTTCTTCAGTTGAATGTGGTAATTTGTCTATGGTATCAGATAAGTTTCAAAGGATGCGTCCTGCAACGAGGCGCATAAAAGGCAGGCTGCTAGCAATGTTCCGCTTAAAATTTGCACTATTGTGAATGAATCAACAAAAAAGCTAGGTTTAACTCAGTCACTTAATTGATAGTAATATTTGCCTTTAATTAATTAAAAATTCGATCATTCTGTCGTTTTGCTGAAGATTATTGATTCGTGGTCCGTATTCTTTTACGGGATCTTGCCCTAGAGGCTACCTAAGAGATCTCTGCTTCGTGTCTTCTTGTATGTCGACGATATCATATTCTAGTGGCAAGTATTTGCCATGTTTTAGAAATACATCTGTTTAAGTGAGTTATACAACCCATATTCGTTTAACAGCTCCCCTTTATGCTCCCCCTTATGATCCACATACTCTACAAAACGATTTTTGAAATGTAACCTATGTAGCGGCTTAACACTCCTTATTATTGACCTTCTTTGTGTACGGCTTATCTGATACTCAGTGATCACTTGTTTTCCCGCTTTAATTATTGTTAGCCGGTCCAAGAGCACTGTAATCAATTTAATTATGGTACATCTTGGCTAAGTTGAGCGTCACGTACTCTACCCGTAGTTGCTTTTTTTTTAAATTTAAGTAGTAATGTGATGCCCCGTCGTTTGAAGTTCTGTCATTTCAATACTTATTTATCTGTACATGTAACGTATAAAGTGACGTTATCAGAAATGAACATTACTTCCTTCGTTCATTCATGTATTATTTGAAATCACATTATGTTGGCCCTCTTTATTTTTACTAAAATTGCTCTCTTATATATAATCTTCTGGAATAAGTTCCACGATAGGATGGTGTGTATTAGTTAAACAAGTTTAGTAATATATACATAATCATAAACTTTGCAACTTAGCAAATCAGATATGTTTATTTTTTAGATCGGCCGATAACTTTAAAGCGAGCCGGTCTAATGAATAATTAACGATAGCTTAAGTGCTTGACCCTCCTACGGAATACGTTCACTATGAAAATGCAACATATATTGCATACTAGCAAACGCTTTTTGCCTGCATTATATTAATGGCGCTGTTATGGGCTTCATCGATCGATGTTTCCTTTTTCACTCGATATAGAGAAAAGGTAAATACCTATA
>NW_019211460.1:14974487-14984560 GCF_002443255.2 Varroa destructor | reverse complement strand
GATTGCAAATGTATTCTCTCTTTCCTTGTTTGTTTTTGCGTACCTAGTTTTTAACAAGCTATACACAAGCCTTACAGGTTCGTCTTCCTAAATAGCTCGTTTCCTGTCACAAGCCTGTGGAAGCTTTGCAAAGCTGCAGTGGAATCTGCGTAATCGCTCGTAATCGGATGTACGAATGCATATAAAATTATGTTTTCCTTCGATGACTTTTTACAAAAGGCTGCGCTAATAAATATCTCATTTGTGATGCGTTTTTTTTCTGTAGAGTGTGTATAATATCCAGAAGAATTGTTCTAATAGCGCATAGGTGCAGAGCCAAACATCGAGTTCCCTGCACTTCAGATAACAGATGCTATTTGAAAATAAAATAAACAATTTGTACATGAAAAACAGAACCTGAACAATTCTGGAAAGTGGAATATATACAAAAACTTTAAGCAGTAGTACGCAGTACAAATGAGTATGATAGCGTCTTGGGCAAAATATCGTGCGCTCTATCAAAGGTAAGTCTGAATTATGAACCAGTGAGGACTAGGTGGTTCCGCGCAGACCCACAAACAACAGTATTCAGGACACTATACGTAAGTACGTCGAAAAATGGAAGGGCCGCATACAAAATCGGTCGAGTCTAGTCTTGTTTTGGGCCTATTGCTCTCTCGTTACCTTTGTCCACTTAAAAGTAATGTCCCAACGGATCGCATTGGCGAACGTTGCAGTTTTGAGGTCGCGAAAAGAAAATGAAAGGAAGGATCGGGTTGGTATTACAAAGCACGCAAGAACTGACCACGCCAGAGTAACGCCGACGACAGTATGAAGAGAATGGGAGCATCTGAGCAGTAATTAGGTTTGTCACCATTGTTTTTGTGATCTGCCTGGTGCCGACGCTCTACGGCAGTGTATCACAAGCCCTGCCCATACTTTTCTCAATGGTTGCTAGCAATACGCCTCATTCGTTCCGTGCCATGGTTATTTCCATTACGCTCAGCCTACACAGCTGCTTATCAGCCACAGACGATTTATAGCTACCTGCGAGATATTAATCGGAAGTAGATTTCTTATCAAACTAATTAGTAATGCATGGACGACAGAATCTAATTTAGTTAGTCTATGCATAAGGTAATGAACGTTAATAGTGGTGGTAATGACGCTGCCGATAAGAATCATAACGTATTTAGGACATCACTGGAGAGCAACGCGGAGATGAGTACCTTTGTCAGCTGAAGTTTCGACCTAGATTGAGCTCTATGAAACACGTTCAGGCCTCATAATTGTGGTTGATGAAAAGGAAAAATGGATTTTTTTTATTGATCTAATATGAAGCAAATCTACGTTCGTATAGTTTTCAGGCCACCACAATTGCCGGGTAAAATCTCTGAGAGTAATGAGAGTGGACGAGTGAGGAATTAGGCGAGCGCCTATATCGTAGTTCGAATTGAGGGTTTTTACTAGACGCTGAAAACTCTATATTGATTCCAAAATCACTCGTCTGAGTCGGTTATATAAACACCACGACAATGATTAGCCCATTGATAACGGTAACAAAGCAATGATGGCTTTTCAAAAATGTTAGCGACATAACAATGCAACTGCTAGGCTGTTAATCTATCAAATTAAAGATTTATTCAGCATCCCTAACCCCGCTGCATCTTATGGGGTAGGCCTTATATAGATTAATTCTATGGCTATTTATTTACATGCAGTACAAGGTACAGCACTACAGTTCAGACTTTCATGCTTTGTTTTTAAGGCTGTGTAAAAACACATATATTTTAACGAAATGATTCTAACGTACTAAATGTGTCTAAATGTAGTAAGTGTGTCATTTCTGAGAGCCATGCTTGTCTGATATAGCCATAATTCAAGTCCTAAATTACTAACTAGTTATTTTCAAAATACTCCTTTTTTTTGGCCATAAATAACTTTTTAATAGTGACGGTACGTCGAAATTGTTATTATCTTCTTCTATAAAGCGGCGAATTTTTGGTAGCAAACCCAAGTGTATCAAAAACGGTTTCTTGAGCTACCTTGATCAACTTTCAAGCTCTTTAAATATAAACTCTTAAAGATCTTATGGTCTTCTTCAAAAGAAGCAAAAAAATAACTGAGCTCTGCTCGAATTCTGAAGACTATTGTTCGCCTTAGACGAAAACCAGTAATAATAATTACTGGTTTTCGTCTAGTACTAGAAGTAGCAGATAAACGCATGGCCCTAGCTAAAAAAGCTCGCCAAAGTCTGTCTCAATTCAAATGCTATCCACTGTACAGCGTATGAAATCGGCTATTCAGGAAACAGTTATATATATATATATATATATAGGGATATACCCAGTTTGTGCTGCAATACCCTTTCTAAATCAACTACGATTTAATCCGGGCTCCCAGTTATACGAAAAAATTATGAGTGGACACAAAAACGCCGCTATCAACCTAAGGTACCATAGCTACAACATACTACTCCATAGGCACACTCTGTTCGGGATGGACTGCCTACACTGATCTCTCCATATCCTTTCTAATTCTGCTTAGCGTATTTCATCAGCAACAGGTGCCAAGCAGACGCTGAGATGATTAGCGGCTTAAATAAGAACGTTTTACAGATTAAAATAAAATTAACGTCGTCAAATTCAAGGCGCATACTCTGCAGCAGTAAAAATGTTTACAGAGCCGAAGCACGCGCACAATTTGTCAATTCCATTTGCATAAAAAGTAAGCACCGATAACGAATTTTCAATTTTTTCAAAAAAAAACGTGCGTGTAGACGCAATAGGCGAGAGATAAGCCCTGAACAATGCCCCAGTCGACATGGCCCGAATAATTTAGTACCAAGTTTTAATCCAGTGTGACAAAAGGATGAAGGAGTTGTATGCACCAACTTGCAACATTCATTGCTCTTAACGTATATCAACAGCAGTACAAAAAAAAAAGATAAAATCGAAAAAAAAAAAAGCTCACGCCACTTAAACATAACACAATCGGCGTGCTGCATGTCGGCTAGTGATAGCATGCAAAAGGTTATCATAACGTCTGCTATATGATGTAAACAGTTTCTAACAGTGTTAATGCAACGGCTCGCGTGCAGAACGGACATCAACGCAAAATTAACGACGCACCAGAAGCTAGCGGAAGGGCTGAAACATTAGAGATTGTTCTATGTTGCTTTTGCAAAAACCACCCCAGAGTATCTGATACGTCTCTACTCCGCCGAAGCATAGGTGAAATTAAGTCAAATATCAGAAACAAGCGGTGACATTATAAGTCTGAAAGCCAAGAAGGCCATTTTCAGATTATAAAGATTCACTATAAAAGGAATCTTTCCTGCCGCTTAATACTTTAGCGAGGTATATTAGACGCTCCTTAAATGCAAAAATTATCTTCCTTTTTTTTTTAAGAAAATAATGTATGGTCTATCCTGAAGCTCAAGCGACGATTCCCTCGCCCCCTGCACTTAGTGGCATGCTGCAGATAAGTTTGACCCTGAAGACAAACCCTTTACAAGTTTTGTTCGTTCTCTGTTGCGCTTATAGCGGCATGATTTATGTGCCTTATGACGGAAACACAAAGGTGTCATTTACTTTCTACTTCTTAGAGTGATGATGTGTTCTTGCCTTAGGTTTCGCTTCGTCTAACGTTATTCACTTGGCCATTATTCTTGCTCCATAAATGTCGCGCCGAAAGGATCATACAACAGACGGAATGTAATGCGGGTTCGTTATGGAAACTACTTATTACCGAATTTAACCATGCTCTCGACGATAGCATGACTAGCCCCTGAATATCCGAAGGTAAACGAAGCTTTTTACACCGTCGTGGTAATCGCGGAATAGATGTTTGCCATCCATTCAGCAATTTTTCGCCCTTGGAGAGAAGAAAAGAACCAAAACAACGTATATACGTAGGCGATTCCTGTACAATTTAAACACGCAATAACTATGCGAATGCATTTTGTCAAACATAATTATCACTTCTGGTTTCCAGCAGTGCGGGGCTTTTCATGGCGTTGCCATGGCGACCCTCTGTGGAATACATTCATACGCTGAAACGCATCCGAGGCCTATACAGTTACAGATCTCAACTTTATATTGCGTGAGCCCCTATCGTCGGCTTGTGGAAGTGCTAAAATTGCTTGACGCTTGACGCATCGTAGGTATCGGAAACCTTGACGTTCGTCTCTAATTGAAGCTCTAACAGGCAGATTTCTACAGCCGCATCTGGAGGACAGCACTTTGCCGGAATTCGGAGGATTTTGAGACAACATTACTCACTTCCATTGTTTACATGGCACTGCTATGGAAAGAATGAATGGATTATGGACTGAAGGCAGCCCGCCACAGCACGGAAGGCTTATGCCAATAAAGCCGACAGAGCAGTAAAAAATGTGTGCAGAGGTCAAATAAGTGTCTGTTCGATACCTTGCGTCATCCTTCCCTTATGCCAGCAATGTGCCTTGGATGCATTTTCCTCGAACGTCCCAATGAGAGGGTAGTTCTTTGGCCGCTCGTATTTGGAGCATCCTCTAACTGGGGTGACATAGAGTCTATTTGCTCAGAATGACTGCTACGTTGTACGTCAGCCACCGAGACTGTCATCATTTTTATCATATCACATTAAGTATTGCTGACTGAGTTTGATGTCTTAATTTCAGTAGGCGCACAATGGTAGGCTACAGTAGCTATTACGCTACCTGCGTACGAACGCAACGTATGGAAACAAGCGACGCTGCAATAACTTTCTCGCTTACCGGAAGCTATGCCAAACATTGAGCAGTTAATATTGTTGTTCATTAATGTAGTTGTTCCAGCCTAAAAAGCCTAAACGGAGAAGCTGACAAAAATCATAGCGATAGCATTATGACGTTTACTCCCTGATCCTCAATTTCCATGTATACCCATTACTGCTTTTCTACATCCATGAATTTTAGCCTCGGAAAACAATTACGAAATTCGGATATATATTTTCTAAGCGCAGCAAACACAAAAAATTAAATCATATAGAAATTAAAGACAAAAAACTTTAAGGATACATACAGCCCGTACAAGCTCTAGCCTTGTCGAACTATCGTTAACAGATTAATAAAAGACGAGTGAAATTGAATTCTCCAGAATGAAAGACGGCAAAGGTTCATGTACCAAATCAACATTGGGTACTAGGCATCGAGTAACCTTTTTCTGTCATATAGAACCGCTATGATCCCTTCGGCATTTTGTCAGAAGAAGCCGGAACTAATTTTAATATCGTGTTGATTATTCATGAGAAATCTGACTTTGCTATTAGGATGATGGATAAGGTTTCACCGATAGCCCTGAAATGTTGTTTCCTATGAATTTTACCTACTGTTTTTCCCGGCAGGTCAATAAGGGTCTCGAACGATTTTGCCATGCAAATTTCTCGTGTCTAAGTAGCACTTTTTGTAACGATAATACAGCTGGCGTCTGTATAGAGGAAGCGGGACAACTTGTTGTATATGGGTAACAGCGTATTCTTGCTCTTGATTGAATGCTAAAACAGCTCCAACTTTGTCCTAAATTGGGCCCTTCTGCATTGAAAAGTCTTATGCACTTAGGTGTCCAAGTGTATCGAAACTGTAGCTCTATCCTTGAATCAATTAAGACCACGAAGTATCCCTATTCTAGTTTAATAGCTAATGTCCTGTAAATAAACACAGTTTGTTTTTTCTCTCCGTTGTTGCCCGCCGGCCAGAAGCTGATAAGTTTACCAGCTGACTCCCACTCGGCGGCAGCTGAAATTCATGTATATGAAGTTATTATGTGCACGCTTTAGCATTGACGGAGTGCAAATCAACTTTTCGATTGTAAAAGGGTGTTTAATATTTTGGTTGTCTGAATGGCCGATTTAGGGAATTGTATAGTACAATGCAGAAATACTGTTGCCACACATGACCATTTTAGTTACCGGCAATATAAGACGGACTGTTTGAAGGCGCTATGTTGACGCCATCATACAGCTTAATAACTATGTAGTACTTCCGCGATGGGGGCATCGTTAAAATGCAGATGTTTCCCGACGGCAAAAAGCCTTTCTGTATTATTAGAAAACAAGATGAATTCATTAACTCAGTTGGCGAAAGGCCTAGGAAACGCGTATCCTCCGAAGATGAATCACTTAATCCTTGTTTTAACACAAGATGTCTCAGAATCCCTATTGAATAGCTGAATTTTTCTCTGGCGATTTAGTGCGAACCATTGTTAAAGACGTCGCCATCAGTGACACAAATCTAACAATTTTTAGAAGCAACTATGGCATAGTTGCTAAGGGGCCGATATCAATGGCGCCTTAACGACTTAGGATTATCAGTGAAATTTGAAATTGTTTTTGTCATCTTGCCAATTTTCTAGTGCCATGTATAACAAAAGATTCTATTCGATATAATGTAATAAATTCTATATAATCAGAAGTGTTATAACGCTTCGTTATTCAGTCAGCTGGCCTGTTAGCTCGAGGCCCAAGTTAAATATATCTACAAAATTCAGGCTAAGAGACCCTATACCGTTTACGTTTACTTATTTCAACTGCACTAATTAGCCAGATAGAAAAAAGATCTCCTGCATTGAATTTGACTATAATTAAAATCTGAAACGTAGAGATAGGCGTTAGCTGTAGGCACATTCATTTAAAGGTTACTTTATCTGCCTGTCGGTATTTGTTGCCATAATTGAGCCTTAATCAATAGACATATTCTACTTTTTCCGTCACCATTAGCTTTATTAGATGTGCGTTCATTACGTGTGCGTTATCTTGCGAGTAACAGTTTTCCTTGGGAATTAAGCCAAGCATAACTTTCGTTCGTTGTCAGTCTGTGTTTCGCTATTCAGGTCGGAGTAATCGATATTTCCAGATAAAAACACTAATTTTTTAGAACTTTCTAAGCAAGTGACGACAACTAATTATGATGAAACAGCTAGGACGACAATTATCAATGAAGCAGCAAACGTTGGCACATGTATTTTACAAAAGTTTGATATATAATACTTGCATTGGCGTAGTATTTGGCTTTACTCAATACCACGCTAGCGTTTCGTACCATCTTCGTTCGTTGAATACCACCAGTTCCCTCTTAGTTTCGCTTGGCTAGCAAAAAGGGCATCCGTTCTTATGGTCTGTGGAGGCATCCATTCATGCGGCCTATGAGTGTATCGATCTTAAAACTTTTACTAAAATAAGCTCTGGACTCTGAGTTGGGCGTAGATGAGTGTTTGTTTAAAATCGGTCAAAAAAAGATCGTCAAAGCCTCCGGGAATGACGTATTGAGTGATATATTAAAAGTGAAGAAAGATGTTGATAGGCTTCAACATATTGTTTTATTTTGCTCCACATCGTAACGATCTCTAGTACGCATGTTTATGAATGTTTGGTGACTAGCAGAGTTGAAAAAAAAATAAATACTTGACTACTAAAATACTTGACTGATAAAAGGGTTGATCATATACTTATCTAAAAAAGTTAACAATAGTTGTTGATCGAATACCGTGCGCCTAATGTAAAATGTACTTTTGAATCGTTTCGAAAAAAAAAAGTACATTTTAATGAAAAAAAAAAAAAGGGTGATTTTGAATACTCCTACAGGTGGCAGAGTAATATGACATGTGTATTTGTGAAGGTGTAGGTAACTTGACGGCTTCGGCTCTACGAATAAGTGGAAAATTTTAAATTTAAAAAAAAATTGAATGTCATCCTGCTGCCAACACTTTGGAACGTAATAGATGAAGGTTTGCCGTAGTGCTAATGCGTCTATAAGAGGCAGAGTGGCAATTGGTATGGGACAAGCTTGACCTAAGCCGGCAGTTTCACCCTATGAAATGTTGGCTGCGAATGAGTCTGTGAAACTATATAGTATACAGGTACTATAAATTATCAACAAGAACTGTAAGTATCTAACGTATCTAAACATTAGGCAAACAGCGAAGCTACTGTGGAGAGATTTTGCCAGTGATTGTTTGAGTGACTGGCGTTGTAGTTAGCTGAATGGTCAATCAAATGTTGGAACTACATATACTGCAAGACCACCACCCACAAACCTAACAGAATTCATCATCGTATATTGTCCCTGAGCTGATCAGACGACAGCCGTACCCGTCTTGCAACCTCATTGCAATAAATACGAAAAGTATTTAACGTACGACGAGAGGCCGTACGGACGCAAGTAGTCTGGTCGCCGTTGCCAACAAGTAAGCATTGCGTTCAACCAATTGAATGCTTTTTTTTTTTTTTTTTTTTCGCTACGAATGAGACATGAGTGAGGTTTCAACGATCAACATACACATGTCCTTTATCTAACATGACTACAAATTCTCGAAACCCATTCAGATTGCTGCTCTTGACTTGAAACAGTCAGTAGATAGTTGGGTCCTGCCAACACATAGCCAAATTTTCTGTAAAAAAAAAAACATTTGTGTTGTTGAAATAATGAATAAACGCTTATGCCTTCGTTACTACTAATAAATATGATTAATTGATTTGTACGTTTTATATGCTTTCCGTATGTGTTCAACTGTACTATGCAGCCCACGAAAAATAATTTAATTTAAATAATTATAGTCTTTTGAGAACTCTAACTGATATATTTTTAGAGAATTTTTGTTAGCTATACCTTGTGCTGAACTTCACCTGAACACAAAGTTTCATCTCTCTCTTTCGCTTGTAGAAAAATGCAGTTATATTACACGAACAAGTAAAAATAATATTTCCACCATATATAAGTACATCTTATACACCATACATAAGTACACCATATATAAGCGCTGGCAAATGGAACCCGAGCGCTGTGCTGGATGTAGCCAAAGCAGCGTTTTGCCAAAGACGTATATGTGTATCATCGGCTGGTTCTATTAGCCTTTTCCCGGGCTTCGTTTTCCATGTCATGAAGTGGTTCTGGTGAACTCCAAATAAGCATGGGTAGTAGGAAGCCTTGATCGGCGCCTCGGACTCTTTATAAACGGCATTATATCGCCAGAAAGGTACACGTACCTGTTTAACCGAGTTCTGCGAACACAGGTTTCATTCGGCTGAGCTTTTCCTATATTGTGTATGTGTTAGGTTGGCGCGTAACTAATTTCAGGTGCTTTATCTAATACAAAGCGCATTGCTTCGCTTGAATTATAAGAACGACTTAATTTATTATGTGTTCGCTGTCATTTCGTACGACCTTCTCCCACCTCCCAAAAACGTATTTGCTCAATTGAAGTAAATATTTCCCAATCTGGTACTGGGCCAGTTTTTAAGGCGTTCTTCACTATCAGAACTATTATCACTAAACTGTGTTCATCTAAGGTCTGGAAAATACGGTGGATGCAGACGAACCTTTTTTTCAGGTTCTTGTCGTGCAACTTTCATAACTCTCGCCATGTGCGATACGGCAATATCATGGAGAAAAATTACCTTGCTTGGTCTATTTGCTCTACTTTGTGTAACTTCCGGCTTCGACGTTTCTTTCGAAGCTGCCTACTTTTTTCCCCACGTTGATGCACCAGTTCTCGTCAACGGTGACCATTCTATCTAGAGACCAGTCATCATGGCTGCGCTTTGACCGGTGCTAGGCGAGATGTCGAGGGTCGATGAAAAGTCGTTTGTATGTGCACATTTAACCCGCTTTGGACCTTCTTCAGGGTCCTGAATTCCAATAAAATTCTATATACTTAAGACCCTTGATGAAAGGCTAGTGTTCGCAACTTATTTCTCGACCCACTAACGAGCCGTTTGCGATCCGATATTTTCCATTGATCTCGGACAATCGGCCGAAACAGGGTGAATAGTTTTTGTCCAAGATATTATTTTTTACGAACCCCGTCGGACAGTTCTCTCAGTTGCATAACTTCCACCGTGTACGGCATAAATTAGGCTACCGACCTCGGTAAACGGCGAAATACAGCATGTATCAAAAACGATTTTTTTCACTAGAAGTCTTCATCTTTGGATCTCAGGCATAAAATTCCGCTCACTACACAACGAAATCTCAACAGACTTGAAAAGAAGAGAGAACACTTCTCACTGGGATATAGACGTAAGATGAATAGGGAATAATAAAAACAAACGAAACTTGCCTTTATTATCTATATATA
>NW_019211460.1:14962548-14974387 GCF_002443255.2 Varroa destructor | reverse complement strand
TATATATAGTATTTAACGCTTGACAAGATTCGTTAAGTAACATTTAACAGCGTATGAGCGATCCCACGTGTATTACAACTGACAGCTTAATTTCGGTCATAGGGTCCGCAGGTCATTAAGAGGCCGTAAATCATTCATCATGTACGCGTCGTTCTATATAGAGCTTATATCTTGAGCAGTGCCTTCAGTCTTATTTACCTGAGAGGTGCAAGTTTCAACGCGCAACAAATCTTTCCAATCGCATAACTAAATTCTGCTTTCTGAGCTCCTGTGAATCATAAAGTTTAATGGTCCGTGCTCTGAGATAATCTTTCACCAAGTGCCCAGACCTACGATGGTGTCTCTTAGATCGGCTTTTACTGGTACCGTTTTCGTCCTGCCCCATCTTCTTCCCGTTACATATTTTTCTCTCTAACAGACCTTGACAGACTTTACTTATTTTCATTTTGCCGTTTTTTTTTTACTTTTGCTCGCGTTATCGTTGACTATCTTTCTATGTGTGGTCCGGTCATTTAAAACGCAATGTCAACACAATGTATTCACGAGAGACCCGTTCACGGAGCAAAAATAGAGCTTGTTCACTTTTTTGACAGATAGTTAATTTGCCATGGGTGCAAACGTTGGAGCCAGCACAAATTCGAAAGAATGGAACAAAAGAGTCCAAAGCTATGAAACCAAGTTCACGAGGTATCATAGTTGTCCTCGTTTCGCTTTGGCAGGCCATACCTGTCATCCCATATTTGTTAAACTATTGGTAAAAATTGCAATAAATATAAGGACTTTATTCATTCACAAAATACATAGTACCTACATATGTGTGGATTGGATAGATGAAAATAGCAAACTCAAATTGTTTTCAACCTAAATCACAACCTAAACAAGAAAGCAGTTTGTTACTTCAAAGCGAGCTTTGTAAAGACACAGACCTGTTTATTTATTTGAATAAATAAAATGCACCTATTAAAGATAGTCGTCGAGACACAGAGATGAAACTGCTTGCGGTTCATCTACTATTTATGTCCCTAGCTATAATTCGATATTTGCCAAAGAGTATCCCGGTTGCAGCTATTACAGAATAGGTATTTAATACTTCCAAGTGAAATTTATTAATTCCAAAACGAACGTTACAAAGCCGTTTTTTGCTTGAACTGGAATTTCGTCAGAATTTTTCTAAAGGAAGGGAATGCTATACTAAGGTCAGTCTTAATAGCAACCGTTCCTTATCGGAAGAGACGCAGCTATAGACGAATAGATAATTGAAGAGTTGACGATTCATATATTGTCTAGCATCAGGACGACTGCGAAAGCCATTGTAGGTGGTGTTGCCCCAATATGAAACCTTCATGTGGGCTCAATGACCTCACCGTCATTAACCCGGTTCATGGTTGCAACAGTGAGATTCCAATGGTGCAAAATGATGCTTTTAGCGTTTCTATTTCCATTATCCAACCAAACCGCATTATCGACTCTTACGTATCTAATTATCCGAGATAAAATTTTCCCCGTTCTAGCGCTGCCCCTATCGTCGTCTCTAGTTCGGTTAAACATAAAAATGTCATAAACACAAAGGGCCACTTATCATATACGGCTCCTAAAATAACGCTATACGGGCGGACGAAACGACAGCTTAGGGGTAAATCCTTTCTCGTTGGCCGGCCGTCATTAATACAGTTACAAATAGTGAATCTGTTTATGTTGTTTATTGCTTGAAAAAGACGGTATGTAAACAGAACCTCGAATATCTTCCCAGGTAAGCTCTGAGTGACACAGTTTGTCATTACTGCGGCATGTCGTCTTTTCTCAGTCCTTTTTTAACCTACGAAGAGGATTTGCTTCCGCCAGATTGTAAGGGGACAAACGGGGATTCTGTTGTGGTCGCCTAGCTAAGAGGGATGACCGCAAGAGGTAACTGGACATGGTGGTCGCAATAACGTTAGGGCCAATGATTGTTTCTTTCTGCGCTTCTGGTCTGCGGCCGCTTACTGATCGTAGCAATGTACTCGTACCGTTATGAAATGGGACCTAAAGGAAGCGAGCCTCGGCTATTATGAGGCGAATGCGAGAAGCTGTTGTTCGACAAAGGAGTCTAATAGGAGCATCGACGCGAGATCTCTTTGGGCACGTGCTCTTCGTTCGTGTCGCAAGGATGATGGAAAAGACTGCCGAAAGCCAGAGATGTGCGCTCAGTAGTAAAGCCGTTGCGCCTTTGTAGCAGATCTAATGATTTTTTTAATTGATAGCAACGTACAGGTTATTGTTATTATACGAACGACAGTGCTTTAATCCCAATTTGTGCGTTAGGTTTGTAAAATTATAAAGCTTTTTTTCAGCATCAAGTGCTGAGCGGCTTCGAATCAAAAAATCTCGTATGTGTTTAAATATAGTGACAAGGTGAGATCTCCTTTCATGCTTACAAATCTTTTATTTCACTCTATGTTTTTTCATTTCAAACTTTTATTTCATGTACATAGTTAATAAATTAGCTATATAATTTATGTTATTGTTCTGTCTATTAGCTATGTTTTTTTTCATTAGGTTAGAAATCTGTCATTTAAGTGTCAATGAACGTATTTTACTATAAAACGTACTTCTATTATTACTATTTGTATGCAGTGCTTTATCTAGCAATTTCATTTTATCGAACCACTGCTAGCATTCAGGATTTCTGTGTAAGATAATGATACGCAGAAGTTAAAGTATCCAAGCCTCTGTAACCCCCAGGAGACTTCAAAAAGTAGGGTTTGAGAAATGTTTAAGGACATGTGACAGCTTTGCTCGAATGCAATATGTTTTTAGGACTTTCAGTCCTTATACAATGCACGGTATGGCATGTGACGTCTGTACTATGCATTTAAGCCAGATACTTTGCGTACTCTATTTGAAGCTAACTAATATTAATTTTTATATATAATAATTAAATAATGATTTGTACCACAACAATTACTGGACAATTATGCTGGTTTGTCTAATTACTTTGGGATGTGGTAGTTCGAGTGATATTCAAATCTCTGATTGTTATTTATTAATAATTAATGATCCCATTTATAAATCACCGGAAGCTTCTGTTTAGCCTTTCGGCCTCTGAGAAAATAATGTACGGTGGAACTGTCTTGGTTTAAGCTTTACGTTAGCAGCACAGAACGAACCTAAACAAGCTTTCTATGTTTCGAGTCTTAAGTCCGGCGCCGCCGCTGGACGTTCCATCGGACGGTTGGATCCCAGCGTAAAACGAAATGTATCTACGCCCGGCTTCAAATCTAGAGTCTCCAAGATTAGCTATCGATATGGCTGTCACGGAACCAATCTAGATAACTTCATGAGCACCTAAGTTCAGTAGGCAAACATACTACAAGTGCAGTATCATGGGTGCCGAAATACCGAATAACGAGTGCGGTATAATACGGTTCATAGTAGTAACAAGATTCATGACACCCGGCGATCACATGGGCTGCTGCTGCCCTCTTTCACAGTGCGTCCTTTCCTATTGGGAAAGCTGCGGAAAAGCTGAACATTGTGATGTGGGAAAGGTCTTACTGAGGTGGAGTTCAGCAGAAACCAGCGTGCTTTACGTGTCGGTCGTCAGTCGTCACGAAGTGAGCACATTCGATCGTTATTGGAGTTTTAAAGTACTGCGAAGAAGTTCTTAAGAGTTCACCTGTTTCAACGGGCCCAGCCATACGCGTACTCTTCTATCCATTAGCTAACACAGTGCCGTGTCGCCGCTTTTGTGGTTTCGTGCACGCATGTGTATGTGACATGGCGATTACCATTGAACTCGATCATTTGTTTGGATGTTTGTTACTCGTGCCCCTGGACGTAACCTAGCAGTCTAACGAGTCGAGAAAGATCTTGTACTGGTTTTTCAGAAAACAGAAACGAAACCATGTCATATCCAGGCTACGAAACAATTTTAGATGACTACGAAATAATAGCTACAACCATGTCGTCTTCTTCTTTTGATTGTTGCTACATGCGCCATGTCTACAATGTGATAGTGTGTCAGCCTGTGCGTTTGTATAATTCACCACTACCCAGCCACGTTTAACTTAGGTCGGCTGAAATTTCAAAGAAAACCGAATCTATCGAAGGTCTCGTTTCCGAGTGCTTTCACATTCGATTATACTCGTTAGTTCTGTGCTATTTTCTGTTGTGCCCAGAGCCGTCGCTATCGCATGATGTGCTGCTTCGGAGAAAAAGTCGCTCCGGCGTTCTGTCACGTAAGACGACGAATGCTGCTACTAGTAACATTATTTCTTGTCATTGATGCGCGAACGGTTAAGTCGACATGCGTCGGCGGAAAAGCACATGGCGGCAGCGGAAGCGCAGGCGCGAACAATACGCTCCCATGTACAATCACAACTATAGGGGCAAACAATAACAATACAAGCAGTAATCGAACGAATACAAATAACAGCAGTATTATTAATAGCTCTAATAACAACACTGGTGCTGATCATAACGGTGATAACAATGGTCATTATATTAATAGTCTAACAGATAATCTCACTGCGCCCGCGCCGTCCGAATTAAGCGGCACCAACCGTAGAAAAATAATGGACATTGGCTTCGCGAGTAGCACTCATGTAAACATTGCTGCTCACTCTGGCCGTAAAGAAGCTGCACTGACGTCGCTCTCATCGTCGCCCGCCACAGGCAATGCGGACAGTCAAAACGGTGACGCCGCAGGTAGTATTGATAATATAGGGGGTAGTAGCAACATCACGACCAACAGCAGTTTCAGTGGCAGCGTTACAAACGCAACTGCACGCGCCAATAGCGTCAGTGAACCAACTATCCGTCCACGGGAGCCTCGCTACCGGCCCATGGTCGATACTGTTGTAGGCTCCATGGTTCTCGGGGCCATTCTCGTTATTGGAGTGGCCGGCAACGCCATGGTCGTTGCTGTGGTCGCCCAGACGCGCTCGATGCGGACACCAACAAACTGTTACCTCGTCTCGTTATCAGTTGCCGATCTCATAGTACTTCTGTCAGCGATTCCGAACGAGATTCTCGCCCAGTACATCCTCGAGGATGAGTGGGTCTTTGGTCGGACGGGCTGCGCGCTATTCGTTTTCTTCCAGTACCTGGGCATCAATGTCTCGTCGCTGTCAATTACTGCGTTCACCGTCGAACGCTATATAGCCATCTGTTTACCGATGAAGGCACAGACGATGTGCACGGTGAAGCGTGCTAAGAAGATAATTCTTGCCGTGTGGTTTTTTGCTCTGTGTTATTGCTGTCCGTGGCTGTTCTTCCTCACAACGACGAAGCCGATTCACTATCGCGGATACGAGCACCGTTACATAGAGACATGCACGTATTCCTTACATAGATCCTTCTATATGCGGTTCTTTTTTGCTGACATCATCCTATTCTACGTCATTCCACTCATTCTGTCCTGTGTCCTGTACGGACGAATGGCTCGAGTCCTATTCCATACGGACATTGGTGCTATGGCCTGTAAGGCTAATGGAGAGGCTAAGGCAAACGCGAATAATCAGTCGCGTATTCAGGTGAGTTGCTTACTGGTGAGCTTTGGCTCAGTGCAATTCAAACGAATTCAGATAGATATGGGATTACAAAGGGAAGCGTGCGGGGGCGGAGGGGGGGGGGGGGGTGAAATTATATAAATGCGGAAGTCTCTGAATCTCCCAAGGGAGCTCATGCAACAGACAGTAAAAGTGAAAAAATAATTACTCTGCTGAGATCTACATCAGTATCGTGGATTCTAAATTAGTTTAAGATGCCTTGTTCGGATCAGCACTTAATCTGGGTCGTATGCGTTCTGGCATAAATATATTTTTAGCTTCTAGATTCATCATTGATGCCATTGTCAATGATACAGTTAATTCAATCTAACAGATTAAAAGGACAATGTACAATGTTGTTCCACCGCTTGATTATGGTTGTACCACTAGCATACGACGAAATAATAAATTTGTTTAGTTTTTAGTTTATAAGCGCTTACGGGAGGCCTTGTTGGCTGAGATTTTCGCCCCCCATCCATAAGAAAGCAGGGACAAAACAATATAGCGAAAGGGAAGCCTCTCAGGAATTATCTTCTTTAAACCATCTTTATTAATTAAGCTACTGATCTTCAGTGCAGACAGCACAAGGTCTAATAAAAGATCTTTCTGTAAAGTGAAGACGTGACGTCCCTAAAGCTGGATATAACGCAAAAATATCAACAGTCCTCACCGTAATTCATTTAGAAATTTCACAGAAATATATATATATATATATATATATATATATGACATATTCCCAGCAACCCAACAAATCTAGTGCACCTATGCAAACACAGGCTACCCCCATATCGAACATGGCCATTTGAACTTCAAATTGGCTGCATGTTCTTGCATACTAAAAAGGATTCTCGTGTAGACTCAGATGACACTTCTCTCGCCAATATTCTGTAACAAAATGATCTTTTCTCTTTAATAGCATGATGTATAATAGAGTGGCTGATGATTAACTGCGCGCTTTCGAACCTCGTTAAAAACGAATCAAAGTTACTTTATAAGCATACGATATAATTGTTCTAGTTCCATTGTTTAATGTTAGCCATATGGCCGTCTTCGTCTTGTGAAGGACTAACAAAACTAGAGCTGATATTACTGCTACTCACGTTAGATACTCATACCGTTTTTCCAGTCGGTGCACTAAGTTTGGCGACGATATTCCCTTGGTCGTGGTCGTCTCTCCTCACTCGTTTACATGACCGAGAGAGGAGTTTGTTGAAAGGGTCATCCTATTAGCATATTGCCAAGTTCCTTGGTTTTCACAAAGCTGACTTGACTTCTTGCCGGGCCAACACCTGTTGGTATCCTGTCTTTGGTCACCACTTTTAACAGACTGTCGCGCTGCAGCAGTCGCTTGAAGGAGCCAAAACTTCTGCTCCCTAATTCCTTAGCAAGGGAAGGATAGTTGGTTTTCCTTTCTAATCTTTGGCCCGGTGTGTCCCAGCGTCCAATGAACGAAAACACGTCAAGGGCCGAGCGCTTTTATTGAAGCCCACTTCCTCACTGGAAAAAATATTTGGGCTAGCTTAGGTGGTGGTTTAAATGTGCGGCGAGAATTTGATATGGGCAAAGAAGTTCGCCTGCAAAGCGACCGTGCTGTGGCAAAAAGAGTTATTGCTACTTTTGCGAGAAGTCAATACGGTACACGTTTAGGGTCAACGGCTTGGGGAGAAGGTTCGAAGTGTCACTGTCTCATAGATTAACTAATCGTCATGGCGTTTGCACAATTCATAAAGGAAGAACAATTCTCTGCCATCACAAAGGTCGCAGGATTTTCGGAAATGCAACGAGTTTCGATGTGTCTTTTCATCGTAAGTTTGGTTAAATGTGTTTCAACGCCCCACAGCACAGACAAGGTAGAAAGGGAAATTAATATGATAAAACAAATTTTACTTGTTGTGCTCTAATCAGAACTTAGCGCAATATATCATGAGTCCAATGAGCCATGCAAATATATAGGTACGTTTGTAATACGTTAATAGCTGCAATAGGCTGATTTATTGCCGTTCAGCCACTGGGGCCGGCGAGACTCTTTTTGCCTGGAGGTCCGATGACTTCACCTTTCTTCCTGACGATAAATTGCTATGACGGTCTTCCAGTCGATATGTTTAGTATGAACGTGTAGGCACGTCACGCACCTCACGCTACAGGGGCACCAGAAACATTCGAATAATGGAAATCACGTGACAAGGGTAATAGAATATAGCGACAAGATGGCATAATTCATATTACTATGCCTTGTAGATGAGTAGTGTTACTTAAGCGGGTCGCAGAAAGGCACACTGTTGCATCAACTTGCAAGTCTGCTTTATCGTAATAGTAACACGGTAATCGTCGTCGAATCAATAAACGCTAGAAAGTTAGGCAAAGAAGATGCAAACGGCCTAGGCAGGAAATAATGTGCGTTATCCCAAGTCAATTTGCAGAGACAGAGAAGCTTTTTGGTATAGACCTGCAACTGCGATTTAGCGCACAGGTTAAACCAGCGGCGCTAGCTGCAGACCATAATAACGAGGTGACGTTTGCACAACGCAGTTCTCCTAGGGACAAGAGGCACACGGCAATCGTCGTTGCATAGTACTTCAGCTTGATTTAATCAATTGTTTCTATTGCTGCCCGGGTAGATGGACGTTTCGCAAGTACACGCGCTTGGAATCTTCGTATAGACGTGAACTTGCTAAATATGGTTAGCTTAGACTGGCCACCAGGTGTCGTCCAATCGCAGTGGTGTGGTCGACATCGGGGTGGTGAACTCTGGCGTAAGAGCCTCCGTCTGCGTCTCGTCTTCTAACACAAGGCCACGTCTCGTTACCTGATCATGATCTTCGCGGAACTTTTCACATGAGAGGACCGTGGCAATGACCTGCACCCCTCGTGGCGTGAGCAGCAAGCAAAACGACGGCGAGTGTACTACCGACAACTGCAATGGAATTCTTCAATTGCGTAATAAAAACATTGCAGCTTTCATTCTACCTATGTTGTACTCTACAAGTACTTAGATCATTACAAAAAGGAACCTTAATTATTCAGCTCTTTGGCGTCTATAAAGGGTTAATATGTCCTTCTGCTTGCAGACAAAGAAAACTAACTCAAGAATTCGTAGAGTATCATGATTTTTGCATCCTTTTGCTAATATCCCAGAATCGATTAACGGAAGTAATAGAAAATCCCAGGGCTCATACTTGGATCACGAACGAAATCAGAAGGCAAAATCAACATTAGATTAAAACTGTTGTCCTGTTAACAAGCGAGCGCTTCAAGT
This sequence comes from Varroa destructor, assembly GCF_002443255.2. Taxonomy (NCBI): domain Eukaryota; kingdom Metazoa; phylum Arthropoda; class Arachnida; order Mesostigmata; family Varroidae; genus Varroa; species Varroa destructor. The sequence goes on along the minus strand of NW_019211460.1, from coordinate 14,965,603 downwards.
AACAAGAAACGATGTCGTTAGGATGGGCAAAACTATTTTCTAGAATTTAGCATCCGGTGTTTTCTTACGTAGGAAGGATTAGAATAAACTTCGAAATCAATCACATAGGTCTGCAGTTTGGTTTGCGCATTAAACCAAGCAGCTTTTTGTTTTTTTGTATTTTTTTCGGGAGATTAAGGGCTAATATATGCGGATCACACTTCGTATTCGCCTATTATCACGGCAATCTCACCCACTAAAGCCCGGCTTACTAAGCTGGGCATCCTCGACAGTCGCACAGCCATGGCTTGGTGGTAATTGTTAAATACACGTGTTACTCCTGCGTTGACTTTTTAATCCAGCCCACTGTGCCGCCAATAACTCGAGAGCTGTTTTGTGTCTTTACCCAAAAGAATATGTTCAGTTGTATACTAGTATGCTACCGTCGAGTAAAAGGCCGTCCGAGTCAGGTCCTCTATGTTTACAACAGGCTCTTAATGCTCACCGCATTAAGAGCCTGTTGCACGTCCCTGAAAAACTGTAGATACGTCTAATATAGAACCTAATAACTGATACTTTTTTTTTTTACCTACGCAAATTTCAAGGATCGCATACCAAAAGCACAGCTTCGAACGTCAAGTACCGGCAGCTGCTGTCGGTCACATATCAGAGTAACAATCCTTCATCGTTGAAAAAAATGAACCTTTCAACTCGACACAAACTTGTCCCCTTTTTCGTTGCCGATGCGACTTTTTGCCACATATATTAGCTGAATAAATTAGAGCAATGTACCTAACCAAACGAAGGCGGGACCTCTCACGTGTGTTCGTAACGAGCTACTGAATATAGCTTAGCTATCAAGCGGGACTTTTTCCGTTGTGCGTTGTTAGCAATTTTGTACAAGATAATATTTGAAACATTACAAGTCAGTACATCTTGACGATGTCCTATATTTAACAATATTATAAATATTTATACGTACTCAATTAGAGGTTTAAACGTTACGTATATAATAGTAGATCGTTGCTATACAGTACAAGAGTATGTTGCACTAGTTTATGACCTTTAGAGTGCGTTTCGCTTGACCTATACTTCCCTCGACAAAAAAAGGTGTAGACTAATCATATGCGTTCTCTTTATAATCACGAATTATACTCCGTCGCTAATAAGGTTACAGATGCCGAGCTCTTGAGAATATTTTGACTTTTCTATATTATTTTATACTGGTTTACTCTATTATGACGAGCACATAATATATTAGATGGCCGAGAAAGTATTGACGGTTTTGAAATCAAAAAAGCTTTATTCTTATACTTCAAAGCGAACTGGTTAAACTAAAGGTCTGCCACCTTTATCTACGACAAAAGAGTCACTCAGAAAACCGTAGAGCTTGATGTGGTTTCTAAGCGGCATGTTTTGTATTCTTCCTTTGAAGCTGAGTGAATGCTATTAAGGAAGTTCGGCAGAAACTCCGGCAGAGGATCCGGGCTATATAGCGAATTCATCCCTTCTCAACTTCTCTGAGTTTTTGCCGGCTAGCTAAAAATGCATTTCGTTTGACGTTGTTATGGTGGAAGACGAGGTCCGTTTTATTTACTAGTTGTAGTCGATTTTTTTCGATGGCAACCTCGGTGGTTGTTGACAGTAAAGGTACGAACTAATCCCTTTGGCCGGCGTCAGCAGCCCATATTGCCGGATTCTACACGTAGCGTCGCCTTCTTTGTCACCAATGTAAACTTTTTCTGCACAATGTTCTTATATCTAAGCCTACTATGATCAGCTGAGATCTGCCACTCTGCCACTTTGGAATTTCGATTTCGTTGTAGAGTTTTGCAAATGAGAATATGATTAAGTAAATTATTTTGCGTCTAGCCGCGTAACACTCGAACATCGAACTTACTTATATGAAATAACTTAGAACTGTTGTACGTGTCGAACTTTCGTAACAATTTCATCAACTTTATCTGTATTCGGTTGACCACTCCTACGCATATATATACATATATATTGATTTTGAAGTTGAATAATTTTTAAGTTAGAATGATAGTTTTTTAATATTTCTTAAAAGTATTCACCCTTATTTCTTACTTGATTGCTATGTACATGCCATTCGCGTCGTTATATGCAATTCTACAATCTATGGCTTCGTAATTAGTAATGGAATACGCTGCTCCACCAGTTGCCGTTTTTGGTGCTCGAAAGCTTCGCAGTCACACGCGCCCAGATCAGAAGAATAAGCGGGTTTAAGCCAACGTCGAATACTTCGTAGCTCCACCTAAACAATAACTGAGGCATAGCGATGGAGTCTGGCGTTGTCACTAAGTAGCCAAATTGGCTGTTTCCGATTGCCTCGCCAACCGTTCATGACTCCCTTGAGGATTTCGAGATAACGACTGAATTTAATGTTTCATTTTATTTCCAACGATGATCTCCCTGGTGTCCATTGCAAGTACTATTACCACACGATGTCCGAACCTAATTGACACCACCACCGAAGTCGATCTCTCTCTACGACGATGCTATTCTCAAGTCTGATCTTTATCTGGTTGACGATTGCGACTGAACCATGTTACCTCTCAAGCGGCTGTGTACTTCAGGCGGGCTTTTTGTTGAGTGAAATTAAGCAAACTGCACGTGGAATACATGTAACATACTTCCAGCTGGCCGAAAGCCAATTCACAGAAGATCAATTTTTTTACTTGGTTTCAACACTTTCATTGTTCTGTGACACGTTACATGTGAAACGCTAGTTTTGACCGAAAAAGTCTATAGACTCCAGGCTCTGCTTCCGTGAAGAATCTGTTCGGCTGCGGTAACGCGTTCTTGTCCTCTGAGTCATGATATCTGGTCACCTTCTCGATGGTGTTCAACGCTCCAACGATTGTTCTGGAACCATTTACGTACAGTGTATTTTGGTACAGAGGCTTTTTGGCTAATATCTTTAGTAATCTTTGATCAATTTCCGTACCGCTTTAGCCTTCGAAAAGTAAAAACATGCTCACTGAGCGTTGGGTTTCAAGACTGAAAGATGTTTTTTGCCTGTCAATTAATTTCTCCCGAAATAGGAGTATATATA
>NW_019211460.1:14796765-14962448 GCF_002443255.2 Varroa destructor | reverse complement strand
ATATATATGTGTGTGTATAGATATTTCTACAAGTAGGAGGCGACATTCTAAAAAATGTCTATTGCACTCGCCCGCCGCATGGTCGTTCCACCCCATTCGCAAAAGTGAGTCCGCATTAACTCGGCTTAAAAGGCCATTTTGTCCTAGCAAAATTATAGTTATCCAGCGTTCGTACATCCACTTTAATCATCGCATGTATGGGCCAATTGTATGAATGATGACAACCTTGTTTGTTCCAAGGACTTCTCGTTTTTTTTGCGGACCATTGCTAGTGTTGTTGTGTACAGTTGTCCGTCGCTACCGTATCTACTCAGTGATCTCGGACTGTCCAGAAAGGCCAATTTCCATCTAAGGGTCCCTTGTGCTGCAGTGGCAATGAGTACGGTAACAGCAACCAGTGTAGACAATAGGCTATTTGCTAGGCCTCGTCAAGTCTGGGACATATGATTACTTTGCTGGGGTTCTGATTGCCTCGGCCTGGTCCCCTCAGTTCTTATACTTCTCTTAACTTCAGTCTTCTACGGATCCCCTTTCCGATTATCACTTTTCGAGAATATTCGATGAGCTACTAGCCGGCAGAAAGATTATTAGCTGTCGTTTTTAGGGGACTCACGAACATTGTATCGGGTAATGATGATTACGTAGTTCGACAGTGGATGACTGAGTCATCTGCCTTCATGTCATTTAACTAATCTAATGACTATGATAGCCTACGATCTAATGCCATCGCATAGCGTATCTCATCACGAATTAGAGTGGGAATAGAATGTCACAGACACAGTTACAAATATAATTTATGAAAGCACCGAAGCTACTTAGTATATTACAAATCAATAAAGACGGCTTCGATTTTAAAACCTGAACATCGAGAGGATCTGAAAAACAGAGCGTTAAAATTAAAGCTTTCGGATTGTTGCTCGAATTGTCGCCTAGGCTATGCATCGCGGTACTACTAATTTACTATTGCTTAAGAGATATTCTGGAACAGACACCGTTATTGTGTAGATATTAGGAGTACATGTATACAATAGACGCCGTTAATACTATTTGTTACTTATATTTACCCCCGTGATGCCTCCACGACATCATATTTACGTGTTAATCTTAGGAACACCGACGTTGGTCGGCGTGAAAAGGTAGACTAGACAAACAGTTCGTTTAGGAAAGGGTGAGAAGTAACCAATTATAGTAGAGAAGCCGGGTGTAAGACTCGAAACACATCTTTGTTTTACCAGTCTTGCAATACCATACGTCCATCTCACCGGGCGCTCTACGAAAACACATATTGACTGAGTTTTTATAATGAATTCATTATTATATTTGTTATGTGTTTTTACACAATAGTTGTACCTGATACATATCTCTTGACAGACGGGTGTCGCGAGCTCATGGGTTGAACAACCTAATTAGCCAATCTCTACTATTGTTTTATATAGTAATCGTTTTATATAGATACAATAAATCTAACCCAATGATAATGCGAAAAAGATGCAGCAAATCCGGATGAAGCAATGAACGGAAGAGGCATCTTAAACCCCACTCTACTGTATCAAAGGTAGTTTGTACCCGATAGTTTAGCTTCAAGCTCCTTCATGATGCCCACGGCATTCCGATATAGCGGCTTAAGAAAAGAGCTTTCTAATTAAATCTGTAAATCGTATACATTACGGTGGTCGGTAATGAAAAGAAGATCATTTTATCTTTCGACTCGATCGTCAGCACTGTCGGTGTCGGCAAGCCAGTTGTTACATAGCTGGGTATTAGAGTGTATTCATTACAATAAAATAGAGAGAATAAGAGATATACTAATGTAGAAGGTAGACCATCTATATTCAGTGTTAACTTATACTATATTTAGATTTAGCAAGTACTTGAGCGTTATATCTTTTAGCTCTCGATTCCGCTGCTACAGCTCGACCAACGAAGGGACTGATCGCAATAGATGCACAAAGGGCATTTCCAATATTTTTTACTTCATTTTCTTTATACATCTCTGATGTCTCTGATGAAGAAAATCGTGAAGGTTCTTGGCTAATCTTATCGTAGAATTAACCAGAACATTGTTCATCGCCGACGGTAATGTCGAGGCTGGGACTTAGTAGGATTGAACGAAGTCCATTGTTTCATTGTTAAAAGTAGTTAATTATCACAATATGTTTCGAATATCAGTCTTAGTTGACAGGTTTCTTCAATAATAATTACCTTATTCTACCCATTTATAGTAAGTATAATCATGCCGCTTCAAGGGTGTGGTCTATCTCATCATTTTAATTGGCCTGAACGTGCATGGCTTCTGATGATCTAATGCAAAATTGTTCACCGCTGCGCCAACACCTGAAGCGGCTTACCTTGTATCAGTTATTGCTGATAGAGCCTTTACATTCAACCACAATTGAGAAAAATTTTAGACAAAGCCAACAAGCTCTATGGAGCCGTGTCAGGATGTAAAAGATCTCGCAGATGCACTTCCTTGAACATAAACACCAGAATAATGAGTAAACCGATCCGTTGATGCATTATATCAACGCTCGTACGTTACCTCCTAAAGTAACTGGTTTTTACAAAAAAAAAAAAAAAAAATAACACATTCTATATTTTTACATCGGTACCTTTTGTTTGGAGTCTACTCTAGGTTATTGGTTCTTGGCCAGCTTTTGGTCTGGAATGCCCCCGTGCTGCTGGCTCTAGAGTTTCTTAGACATCTCTACAGAAATTATGAGGTACGCGCACAGGGGGGCATTATTGGTATATGGTACCATTTTTGTCTTTTACAGAAAACGTCTCTTCCTTCCAGACTGGGCTCTTAGTGATCTGGTGTCACGTCTCACATCATAGTCATCACTCTAGCGGCATATAGCCCTTTGCGCGTCTATGTAGATTTGAACACGCGATTTATGTCAAACTGTGTCATGACAACAACTTCACTGGCAGCTCAGTTATCACCGATACCCTCGACTTCACTAGGCATGTGACTCCCTTTTAGGTTCTCGAAGCGCATAGAGGGTTTCGCTTCCTGCTAAATGCAGTGCAGCACACCTAGAAGGTCTTGAAAAGCAGTCGTGTGGAAACACTGGAATAATCACTATTTTATCGCTATTTGTTAGGGCGCGCTTTATATTATTTTTATTGAAGAGCTTCTTATAAAAAAATAGTTACTTCATACCTGATTGACGGAAACAAACCATTCTAACTAACTACTTTAAACTAAGAACAGTATGCGGAAGTACAAAGGGTTTATGCTCCGTATTAGTATAAAAGATAGGTCCTCACATGTGAGTTTGATTAAAATGGTCTTGCTTCATGTCTGCATGTCGTTAATAAGATCTCTGTTTGTGTCCATGCTTCCTAAAAAATTGTATTCGATTTTTAATACGGTCCGCTTTGATCCTATGAACCTATATGTTACACGCGTTGAACTCCACGTTTCGGATATACGTCTAAAACGTACGGTCTAAAAAATCGGTAGCTCTGGAAGTCCGCCGAGGAATTTCCTAAGTCAAAGCATTTTTCGAGGGTGACAACCTGAAGCGAACTGGGCTTTCGGTCCCTGTCATTCCCTGGGTGTGAAAACACATATGGTCATAGACATACTTCATCGAAATGAGTGTATAAGCGCTCACATCTTTCAAAAGAACTCACTCTTCACTGGATAACTACATATTTTATGCTAGCGAAACTTTGAAGACGTCACGAAAGAGAGAAAGAGGGAACGTGACCAGCTTCTAACTACTAGACTCAATTTGAAAACCTAAATTCTTTCAGGGACTCCCCGTCGGGTTTGTAAACCTTTCATCGTTTTATACGAAAAGGGTTCTCATCTTTCAGCCATCTTCGGAGATATTGCCGCAGAGGGCTCTTTATGAAAATGCACGTACAAAACATCGACAGAAGTAACTTCTTAAACGAGCCCTTTGTGTCCTTATATGTGAAAACTATGCATCAGGTTGGAACCGCTGCATACGTAATAATCCTATCAGTGGCGGTAGTATCGATGTCATAAAATTCCCGTGGAGACACCATTTTGGCCGATTACGACCACTGGCAAACAGTTGGTTCAAACATCCAAATGCTGTCATATGAGGCGACTTTATAAGGACAAAGAGGTAGGACGACATGATCCTAATTTCGGACTCTCTGCGAAAGACGTTTATCTACTAAACGTACCAAGATGGTATATACTATATATGGGAGTATTGAGCTTTTTTTTATAACTTTGCAATAAACTGCACATCATAACTAAGTTCAAGTATTTGCTGCATTAATTAAGAGGGCAAGGCATCAGCTCCGTGGATAAATAGCTTAGAAAATCAAATGGAATTAACCTAAAGCTGGACTTCATAAGTGAGAGATAAGCTGACTGTAGCTATGGAGCGTTTTTATTTCAGTCCCTACCAAGTTTATTTAAAAACGATCTTACCAATATAAGCGCCATTTTCTCAGTTAAACTACCTTAATTTTGAATAAAATTCACAAATAACAGTCACACTATTGAACCAACACAGCTACTATATCTATATGTCGTAGCGTAGTTTTCGTTACAACCAATAAATAACTAATGTAGAATTGTATATATAGCCAAGTCGTGTGGCCGGTCAGACTAGAAATTTCGGCGAACAACAAATGTTGTGCTTTTATGTTATTTCAAATTTTCGAAAACAACCTGTTATTAACGAAAAGCACAAATGATTCATTAAAAAGAACAGTATTTTTCTGTACGAGACATGCACGTGCACTACTATACAATACGCAGAACTAAGCTCAGTCTAGCAGGCATGAACTTTTTTGCCTACTCAAAAGCAGAAAAGTAAAAAATGGGAGCTAACACGACCGACATTCGAAATTCTAGAGACTATATGACGAAAGTTCGCCACGTGTGCTGGTAATGAAAGAGCTTTATCGTGAACTGGGCTGAAGGTGGACACCGTTTTGTGTAAAGCCGCTGGGACGATTGTACGTGTATAGGATGGGTATTGGGTCGGGAAGCCGTCCTAGGAATCCCTACATACATGTATATATATATATAAAATTTTGAGATGGGACCAGTGCTCTCGGAGAATGGGGGTAAATGGTTTGTTATTTTGGAACACCAGATATATGGAAGTTACGAGGAAAAACTATTGGTAAAAAGCGGCCAATGTGTACAAAAAGATAAAAGAAAAAAACAATGAGTACAATTATTACGAAGAGTTTTTTGTTGTTACTTACCTGTTGGTTCGACAGTTTTCTCCTTACGAATCTTCATAGACAGAAAAACTCGAGCGAGGTTTCAATTAAAACTGCATCTTCGTACTCAGTTGTTTTCGTTACATAGATGGCCACTTAAAGTAAATCAAGATATTATATTTCGATCAATACTACCACTATGACAACTATGTATTATTTCGAAGCTGGGGAACAATGGCAATTACTAACTGGATGATCCGGAGCGGATACGATGGTGTGACTACACTACCAAATCTATAGCGGGGCATCTTGAGCGATTGAAGACACTCATTCATTTCCGATAGTCCACCTGGTGAAGGTCTTCTATTAACAATAGTTAACTACAATGACCTCTACCGCGTAACAACATGACTATACAGTGCTTCTCTTTATCGGTATAAATAACAAATACCACTCACATTGTAAACTCTATTCTTTATATACATAGATTTGTTTACGTTATTCACGGGAAGTTTTTAAACAATTTACTTATTAGTATCATTCATGATGAGTTTTAAAAAGTGTTAGTCTTGCGTTATAATTTATTTAGACCAAGTCAATTGTCGACAATTCCTTATTTTGACTGCTACATTTGATTAATGTATCATGAGACTATACCCCTTTTTTCATGTGGAATCGTAGAGGATCACGGCCAGCTGTTCCAGTCCAGCCGTATTTACCGCGTTGATTACCGCGAAAATGAGTACTCGTTAATAGGCAGTTTGAAAAATGTAAAAGCTGCACTGATCGAGCGCCTTATCTACTATTTCGAGATTACTTATTCGAAAATTGCTACTTTCTTTGTGTTTGGTTCTCAGCACGCTTCATTTGAAGTACATAAGGGTGGGGGGAGGGGGGGGGGCCTTCTCGGTATCTGCCGAACTTCATTAAAGCAGTTTTATTACGTGAGTATAAGCAATCCGTATTCAAAGGGTTTACATTTTTGACAAAAGCCCGCTTTGCCAATCCTTGCAACAGCCACTTACCCCTCTTCGAGCGCAATATTCTGATTTAGCTCAAAATTCAAGCGAACCATTGGCCAATAATAGTATATCATCTATGTCTTTTTAGTCATATTGATAATTACGGTAATTTCCACAATGACTCTAACATAACCCAGATCTTAGCCTAAATTTGGCAGGTCATTGTCAGCTCAATAGATGGTATGATGATTTACTTTCAACAATGATTGTAACAGCTATTGAATTTATATGAAGTAGAACATTTTTTTAAATTTTAACTCTACACTCAATGAATTTGTCTTGGGATACTTCTAGATAATTGCCATAAGATAGAATTAATAGCAAAAAGAATAGGATTGGTACTTTTGCTCCGTGATGAAAAAAGTTTCATTTCCGAAAATTTTGCCTAAGACCTTCCATTAAATGCTGATTGAATAGGTCAAATCTGTGGCTACTGACATGGTATGTCCATTTCATTACTTGCCATTCTGCACCTCGAAGACATAACCCAGGGCAGGATTTTCCATGACTTTCTTTAAACCTGCCCTACGCGACTTCCCGCCAAATTAGCACTTTTATGTGCATACGTAAAACAAAAAAGTTAGAATTTAGATAGAACTTGGTTTTCATGGAGGCTTATATTGTGTAACACAACGTAGATATGTAGAGCCGCAATCTGTGCCCTGCTCTAGTCCTGTTTGAGTTTACTTATGTAGTAGTTGCAAAAACACTCCACCACTAGAAGCGCTAAAGTTAAATCATGATATTATCCCTCCAATGTTTCTTTGATACGAGGTACCCTCTGCCGCTGTTGGTCTTCAGCATTTTTTATTAGCCCGTCATGTAACATGATGTGGACACAACCTGTGGCAGCTTCGCGGTAATTTGAAGGGCATGAGGGTTTGAGGGCATCGTTCATGGGTCGTCTCGTTCTGGAATGTTCGAAATAATACTTGAAACAAGCGCTTCTTTACAACCGAGACTAAATGTAGAGGCGTTTCCGTCAGGAGTTCACTAATGCGTCCCAAACACCTACGGTGCCCTGTTGCCCCATCTAGTAAAGAACCTCATAAGCGCGACTCCCTCTTCCTAAAAATGTAGGCATCTTTGTCTAGACGGCGGTGTCGTTTGTCTTTTTTTCTGCTTTTTCAGAGCAGATTCCTATATTTCATTCACATGTCTGTGCTAAGCGATTTTGCATAGAATGTCTGAAGACGTTGTCAGGCGGAACTGGGGCAGATATTACTACTCGAATGTAGGGCAAGCGTGTAAGTTGCGCTACGAGGTCGCCTGAGATGAGTATGTGGATTAAAAATGTATTGAATAGATCAGTGGATAAAGAGAACATTAAAGCGAAGAATCATCTGCATTTACATGGCGCTAAATGTGTTTTATTTATGGAACAAATATATTGCATACTAACGGAATAACTGATTTAACGGCAGATTCAGCATAAGTGGAACTACCCGCGGAATTTAACTAACGTATTGTCTTATGCTTAGATGAAATGCAAACTTCGAGTAAAGCACAACCGTACGAAACCACAGATAAAATAGACTAGTTAAATAAAAGGCGTAGACCTTTTGCAGAAAGAGTCTATCTTTTTTATCTAAGGTAAGTTTTATCACGAATCAGTTATCAATATAAAGCCATTTTTTAAATAGACATTTTATTTTCATAAGAGCGATGCCATATATACGGCAAACTATGGCCAACGGGTAGTGATAAAAAAATGTACCGGCTACCGTTCTTTTTTTTTTTTTTGTCATTTTCTGGCATTATGTGGTCAACGCGAAAAAAGCTCCGCTGCGAAGGGCAAACACTTTAGAGAGTGCATCAGTTGTTTAAGATTAGTCGTTGGTCCTCTTTCATTCTTTGTGCGCCGGTGGCAACCAACTTAAGCTATATGAGTTACGCTTATAAAAAAAAATATGTAATATCTTGCTACAATTAGTATGTTTTTTCTTCTGGCCTCGTTGTGACAAGAAGTAACATCGCATAATGAAATCCATGGCTACAAGACGCGCGACTGTAATTGGTTTTATTTACCTTCGAATACGCTTTCTATTGGTAACATCTAATGCCATAAAAAAAAAAACGTGTGGTATCTTCTCAATGCCGCATACTGCATAGTCTGTATAAGACATGGGTCGTTGTTCAGAACGTGCTAAGATCAGGATATGCACGTAAGGTAGGCAAACCGAACAGATGTTTAGTGCACCTCTCGTAGAACACTTTATTGGGTGCTCACGTCCTTCGTTCAACTCGCTTTCTGATAATATCGATGCGAGCCCTGTCTTTTTCGATGGCATCGTTCAATGGGTATATGTATGGATATGTATGCAGGGTCTTCGAGAAGTTACTTAATCATATCGAAAATTAGCCAACATTTTTGGTTAGCTCTTCAGGTCTCGTATATTGTTTTCATTTTAAAACCGGCCTCATTCTCTATGTATCTATTTATATCTAGAAAACGAAAAACAGCTTTTCGTGACAATACCTTCAAAGTCGTCGAAACATTTCTCGGTCTGCGGACGAGTTGCCGAGCCCCTTAGACATTTCTTTATATGCAGGCCATCATGAATCCCCATCCACGCTGAATGTACGAAGCGCACTGGTTATCACAGCCCTGCCAGGTGTTCTAGTTAAGATAATTCAGTGCACTCATTCTCCTAGCTTCCTTCGCTAGTGCTCACCTCCACCATAGAACACACTAATTATCCCTTGTAGGTAAAGACACAGGCAGTATATCTACGTGTAGGAATAGCTATAGCAAGCAGGTATAAATGACCCTGTCAAATAGTTCCGTTCTGTATTTAGCGCAACTCGTGCTATGCTCAACCCATGCAACCGATGCTATCTAGCTGACAGGACCCGGAGACACTTCCAGTAAAAGTTACGGCAAGGCCACTATGTTCTTTTGTTAACGATTAAGCATGGACAAAGCGAATGAAAAGGCGCTGCCAGACTTCCCATGTAGGAGACTAGGTGAAGACATGAAGTAGGAATCAAGTTACGATAGGGAATTTTGCCAATGTCAACAAGCAATTCAGGACCCTTGTTCCGCGTACCGCCAGGACGCTATAACCAAGAGATACAAACCAATCTAGCAATCACCCTTCTTTAAGTGTCTCAAGGCGCTCTTGATCGGACCCTCGAATTCAAATGGATCCGCTTCTTTAGGCGGAAACTAATTTTAATTTTTGCAAATCATTTATGAGCATTATTCTCAACTAAAAAAACGCCCGTTCTCATCTCACCCAGTTTTTTTTGGGTCTCTTTTTTACGGCAATGAAAGAAATAAAGGAAAATTGGATCGACCAAAAATTGTGTGTTTGGAGTCTAGACCCACGGTGAATGCTGTACACTCAAAAAACCAATGGCAAAACGACGACAAGGACTTTTCAATGACGTGCGACATTTAACCATTGTTGAACGAAGCATTAGAGACGGATTGCAAAAAACAAAAGCGAATTTGTCAGCTTCGGTTGTGTCCTTAGTGCGGTAGACTTCCTATCTGACTGGACTGGTCATCTGAAAAGCCGGTTCATTACTATGGATCGACTCAGCTCGACGTTCATGCATACATTTATGTGTCTGGTAATTGTTGTTTCTGTTCTTTTGCAGGTGGTGAAGATGCTGATCGTGGTAGTTGTGCTCTTTGCAACATTGTGGCTACCGTACCGTGTACTGCTCGTCTACAATTCGTTCGCCAGGAAGCCCTACCTGGAACTGTGGTACCTGATGCTCTGCAAGACGCTCATCTTCGTCAATTCGGCGATCAATCCTGTACTCTACAACGCCATGTCAGCCAAGTTTCGGCGCGCTTTCCGACGTACCCTATCATGCGGTAAGCACCGTGTAGCAGTAGCAGCTGCAGCAGCAAGGGCAATGCGTCGTTAGCAAAATCGCCGTGATTTTGACAAGGCTAAACAACAGCAGTTCCAGCGCGGTGGCGGGCACAGTTACCGTTAGTTTCTATAAGAGAGCAACGGTCTTAGCGTCTCCAGCTGACTCCACGTCGCTAACGAAAGGTCACCGCAAGTAGCGAACCCGGACATTACCAAGCCGATGCTTTAGGTGTTGTATTATAATTGGCTGCCTCAGTAAACATGCTCTTAATCCTTTTCTCAGTGTTTTCTGTTTTGAGGAGATCAAGGGTCAGTGCCTTGTATTGACCAGACTCTGCCACTATTTTTCTTCTGCTGCGGCTTTTTCGTCCATTAAATTTGGATCCTGTATCCTTGGACCCCAAATCTGAATTGATTTTAATATTGATTCAAATTGAAGCTTGTCTAGTGCTGACTAATATCATGCAATAGCTCGCCGGTATTGACCAAAGGAAAAACCTCTTTCAGCATCAGTAGCAGTGGATTGCTTCTTTGGTGATTAGGATTCTAGCAACGTGGGTACAGCAAACACCCCCTTCATCTAACAGAAGCTGGACAGCATATGTGGCACAAAATCTTAAGCAGACTATTAGTAATATTTTGTCAAGAATTATGCTGCTGTGTGTATGTATTTCGGTTGAGTTTCCTCAGCTTAAGGTATATATGTACACGTAACCAATGCGACAGTTCGCAAAAACGTTCTAAATAAACCGTATCCCTTAAAGCATAGCCGTGTAAAAATGGCACGTTTATCATTCGCGCGTTGCCGCTGTAAATGTCGGTTACTTCATCGTCTAACAAATCCGCGCCCTTAGATACAGCCTTGTACTGTGGTTTCGAACAAATACCCTGTAAAAAATTATCTAACTAGTCTGAGTAATAGTTGCAAAGAGGCTTCATCACGTTAAGACATCCGGTATTATAATATTGGACTTCTCTCCTGTCCTCCAATAGTCCCAAGCGCTTGCCAGTTTTTACTTATCTCTGCCTAAATCTCCATCATGGGAACTATAGCCCGACACCTGTTCGAAGCGACAACGACATAAAGAGGCTGAATCGGGTTAATTGTGGATCGAAAAGATTACTAACCACCCAGATTGAGCCTTATTTTCCTACAGGGTTAAAGCAGCTCACGTGGTGAAGGGGCCCCGATGGGGTTTTCCGTTTCCGTGACTGGCCCACGTTTGGCTCAGAGGTTCCCTCCGCCTTGCCGGAAGTAGCCACTAACCATTGTTACACGTTGTTTGGAACCAGTATGTTTCCGTGGTTAAGAAGGAAAAATCTCTCTCTTTGTATCAAAGTTAGCGCGCTAACCGCAGAGAACCCACGGCGATTTCTTCACATGCTTGCTCGACCCAGTTGCGAGTTGCGCCGCAGGTTATACGAAAAAGGAGCTAGTCATAGGCGGTACAGGCAGTTGGGGCGGTTTTTCAGCTGGTAAGCCCCTACGGCCAAATTTTTAATTAGTTTTAACATTGGGTCATCGTAACAATAGACGTTGGTTTTACATTACTACTACTACTGTTGATAGTGACTTTAGTGACGCTGAATAATGTAAGACATCGTCTGTCTGACCCTACTCGACGGCGCAACACGCTGTGCGGAAATAGTAGCCTACCTTTCTTTCTTACCTCATACACCACCAACTTGGTATTGCGGAAGGGAACAGTGGATGGGAGACAAATGGCGGTTATCCATTAGTCGAATTATGCAAATGATATCACCGATGTTGCCTTGTTTTCGAAACGATACTGGGTACATCCCACATATATATATATAAATGGGGATGCTAGAAGTACAAAGCTGTGCACGTGTGTCCGTGAATAAGAAAATAAGAAGGTCTAATATATTCAGTGGATCTTTTTTAAGTATTGTTGAATAAAGGGGTGTAGCGGAAAACGTACCCACTAACTGCATATATCGATTCCTTTACTGGGACGTGGTCAATTTTTTGCTCAGTGACTGTGCATCTGTGAGCTTGACACGAGAATGCTCTAGGGAGAGATACCTAAATCAGAGGTTATGGCGTTCACGTCGCTGCTCATTCGAGCGCGTTAAGCTTGCTCGAATGAGCAGCGGTTTGTAACCAACAGGACCAGGCGACAGCCCATCTCTGTAGCCGTACTAATTCGGGTCTTGAATACACTCAAAAAAGGTTGCACATATGGAAACATATGAAGCCTTACTTACTGATGGGTCCTCGGCAGGTATCCCAGCTCTTCTAAAAGATCAGTGATCTCGCAGAAGACAACGCACATTTGGCCAGCATGGTGGTTCTTCGATGTCGTCTTAATCCTATTTACGAGACGAAACTCCATCAGCGGCTGCTTCGACCGGTCGATAATTAGGTGTTCATTATCAGCATTTGTCACAATACAACAATATGCAAGCTCAGTGAGATACTCATTAATTATTTTTTCTGTAATTGTTCCATCGAGCAACAAATACTCAATTGTCATGCTACCCGCTTGAACGCCCGTTCTTAAAACTACACTTAACCATTCGTATTAAACAAGCATCGACTGCTGACTCTACATAGACAGAAATGCAGATAGTACCTTATGCGCTAACAAGGTGTTTGATTATCGAATAAAATCCAGCAGATTTTCAGATTTGAACCACAATCCTATTTCGGCAAATAGAATGTGGCTTTTTTTCAGTCTGTATGACAGTTTTAGTTACTAAGTATATGTGGATCTAAAAGTAATCGCATCAATTCCAGCGTCCTATCCCTAAATAACCCTAATAAACCCTATAGCAGGCTTAAAGTAAAATCATTGTATGTTAGGAAAGACACTCCCAACTTACTGCTGAAGAAATAAATAAGTCTTATTTTCGTTATCAGTACATACGAATGAAGAACTGAAATTTCTGTTTACTTTGATTGATATTAGTACGAAATGCCTTATGAAAAATGAATATCCATATAAAGCGAAACTATTCCCTTTTAAATACGTGCTGAGTTAATTATTATACAACCACGATAATGTAGTTTTATAACTTAGCATTAACAGAGCAATATGATAATTCACTGAGGTAAACTAGATCCGAAATAGCTTAGTTCACTTGCAGTATTGGTTCAGTAATTATATCAATGACATGGCTATAGGTGGCCTCGTAGTGTACACTTTTAGATAGCCTACGTCGGATCTTCCAGATACGTTAAGTAACTTTTCCAAACAGGCAGCAGAGCCTTTGGAATATGTAAATATGATTAGAACGATAAACTTACCACTTCTGCAATACTAGAGCACGGATAAATAGCTCCGACACTTTTTGCATCTTTACACACCTTCGCTCAATGTACAGATGTACAGGGAATTTTAAAAAAATCAGGTTTGCGAGCCTCATTGTTGCACAGAGTGACCGTCCACCTTACCAAAGTCTTGTTCTAATTTTGTCATTATGTTAAACTCGGTGAAAGGTTAGACTAACATACAATCATTCTTAACTTGTCAACCATATACGTACGAGCAATTTGTTCATACTTTGTTGTCCTGTGCATCGGCAGCTTTGATTACTACGAATGTTTTTATTTGCACTTCCTGTACATATTTTGGGATGCATGAACTCAGGACCGTTGTAATCGACGGAAACAATCAACATACGCTACAGAGGTAACATAATAGAACGCATGCTTCAGTTGACAGGCAATCATTCAAATATTGTCCCGTAATGTTTCTGCTCCCTTGTGGCTTCTTGACTACCTAACCTTCTGCACCATATTCTCTCGTTAGAGCTTCAGGCGAAGCTTCCCTTCGAGTAAGATTTCTTTAAAATTGTTAAAGAGTGCAATTTTATTTCATTTAAGTAAGCTTCCTTTGCAACACTAATATCACAATCGAATTGATCTTTTCCTATCATAGACTGCTTATTCTGTTTAATCTGAAACTACTTGCTTCCATCAGAACTCTATCCACGTCTAGGATGCCTTCAAAGATCTCATGCGTTGCCGTTTCGGAAGCGGCATTCCCATTTACGCCAAGGCTGTTTTATCCGTTCCCTTTCACAGTGCGGGGCTTTCTACTTCCTTTCTCATATATCTTTGCTAACCTGCACCTTACGTCCTTTCTCATATATCTTTGCTAACCTGCGCCTTACGTCTTGCCTTCTTTTTCCTCTTATTCCTCTTTTTGATCCTTTAAATTCCCAATGTGTTAAGTCACTTCCTGCTATATTGCCATTACGGTTGCCGTCGTCAATGTTTTTGCTTAGTCTCAATAAAAGGTACTTTACTCGAAGTTGTGTAACAGCAGTAGCATCGGCTAGGATCGCGCACGACCAAGTGTATCATTGCACTCCGATAGGCTATACCGCATCGTGGTCTGGGTTCGAACCCGGGCGTGGATACACTTCGTTTCGTTCTGGGAGCCAGCCACCCATCCGATGGAATGCCTAACAACGATACCGGACGTAAAACTCGAAAACGGGCTACACCGCTTAAACCGTGGCCATGCTGAGTCTCACCGAATGCTTTGGGACCTCGCAAAAGCTTTTATCATGAAATGTTGCCTGCATTACTTCTGTTCTTAAAGTTGGACGCTTGCTCAGTCTGTTAGCAAACTCAGATTCAAAGGTGTTGCCAAGGTCTATAGGGTAGCGAGCAACTTCGGCCTCAGGCCTATTTTAGTACTCATGTACTTATTGTACTAGATTCCTACCCGTCCACTGTCTGCCGACAACGGCTGGCTTTCCCGGTGCATTCTAATATTCAAATAACGATGTATGACTGATTATTTTCGGGGACTACTCCATTATTCCCGCATTATGTGATAACATGTGAGGCCCGCTACTCCTACACACATGCCCATCTTTCAACCTACCCGCTCAGTAAATAAGATCTTCAAGCGCTTTTCACTATTGTCGTTAAAGCATTTGTTGCGGAAACAACTGAGACCATAAAATACGACCATTAAAGTAAGCCGATATGTTAACCACAATTTGTCACTAACTAATATAGTAGACCGTGTTTTACGAAAATAGTAAACTATTTCACATCTACGGATCCTAATGGTTTTATCGTCTACGGTGATATATCTATTACATTATCTTCAGGCTGCGGGTGTGGAGATGTACGCTTGGAGCAACGAGGTTTTTCAACAGTCATGACCGTCCGCCAGCAAACGAATTTGCATCGTCCTTCGCGAAAGGATCAATACTAAGGACGCCCTCAAATCACTAGGACCCGTTCCCTTGATGCAGACGGATCAACGAATCGAGTCAAGGGAAGGAGCTATAATTTGCTTTTCCATTGAGAAAAAAATATATAGCGTAAAAGGTTAAATATTTTTTGGTTAGCGCGAAGATCTGATGAAGCGATGAAATTGCTTGGTCGTCTTCAATTTTTGATATATATTAAAAGTAATATGTAAAATGAAGGGATACCTGGCGTGCATGAGTAAAGTAAGTCTGTCCAACACAGAAGCAGCTCTATCGGGCTTTTTTTCTATACATCCAAACACAAAGAAACACCTTGTAGGTAAGTCAAACAGTTGCTTTTATGCATTAATCATACACTGGCCGTATCATTTACAACTGACGCGGCTCTCTTTGCTACCAGCGAGCCGCTCCGTATATGCGTATAAACTATATCGCATGTTCCGAGCTCTGAAACTGACGTTAGCAATGATTTTAGACTATTAAGCCAGATAATTAGAGTCCATGCTGGAGATCCACAATGTTCCATTCTATTAAAACAGGCAATTACCTAACATAATGTCCTAAGTTACTTTTGAGCCGGAAGGAAATTCAAATTAAAAGCCACCTTTCCCTCCTTTAGCGTCCTTGTCAAGCTACTCTTGTCCTTTTACTAAATGCGTATGAATATGAATACCGGCCTATGTTTCTAGCACCAACGCTACAGCGTTCTAATTGACTCTGGCTAAATACTACCGCCCACGTACCGGGAACTGGTTTATAACATGACATTGTTTTACAGACCAATTCGCAGATTCGAGAATAGAAAGCCATGTAATATAGATAGGATTGTACCATAAGCGGATATTATAGGCAACAAAGGGCACAAGGCGAAGCGAGCATTTCATTGAAGGTCCAGGGCTGATGTTGAACATTGATGCTGTGTATAACCGCCAAGAGACGAACGCCGAGTGTCGTGTCTGTCGCATTCTGTGGTCCTTGTCTTGGTTGGCCATGGTAATTTTCTTAGAGGGTCGACGATATAACCCTCCCGCATGTATAAACACGGTGTAAAGATAAAATCTCGTCAATATGATTTGATGTATTGACTAAAGAATAAAATGAAATCAGAATAATGCACCGAGCGTGGCAGTCGGAAATGGAATATTGCAAGCAAGAAACTGCGTTATGAGTTGATTGTCTAGGATGGGTCCTTTTACTGTCACAAACGGAAGGATATATACACTAAATGACAGGCTATATATATAAATATATAAAAAGATATATATATGTGCATGGTAGTGATAATGCTATGTGTTATTTCGTGAAGTAATGTTGGAAAGAATGATATGGAAAGCTTCGATGGTAAATAAAAAACGGTTACTTAAATAGAATAAATTGTGCCTTGATTTTGTAGCAAACTACTTCCTGCCCGATCATTCGTATTTGGATTAACTTTTTCTAGATAGATACTAAAATAATTCGAATGAACACATAGGCGTATACAAAGATACGGAGAACACACTGTTATACTAGTTTATCTACCGTGATCTGGACACGCCAATGGAGTTAGGGGCCTAACAACAAGCACGATATAAATTTTATAAAGATAAGCGATGATCAAATCATTAAAGCTGGTTATAAAACAAGTTGTCTGTCTGTCATCCACTGTTGTTGGATTAGCAGGGTACACCGCTAGAACAAACGTCTGAAAAACCTCTCGTTAACCTTACAGGCTCTTAAGCCGTACAAAATTAAAAGAGATTCAGATGCACTCGTAATACCCCGTTGAGCAATAATGCTCTATCAATATTCCTCGGTTGTACATTTTATGACGTACCTGCATTTGTTAAAGTCGCGTTGTCTGAAATGAGTAGACAGTGCAACAGATATACATACACTTACGCCTGTGGCACCGCTGATAAAGTGCGAGTAAAAAGACGATGATGGAGCTGTCAGTCTGGGTCGAATATTATCCCCCCGTACCCTGGTGCCAGCGAATAAATGTGTGTAGACCGGTCGTTGCTAGGGAAAATATTTCTCAAGTAGCTCTTAATGCCGATACTGGGCCTAAAACACAAACTACTATCTATTTAATGCTAGGCGTTAGATAGACATATGTGACTAGAAAGAGGTGGGTTCTGCTATCGTTCAAGTTTAGAATGCGTATGCCTTCCACTAAATATTAGCTAACATAGCTGAGTTTCGTCTCTAACTGTAAGCCAGCCTGGAATAGAATATATCCGATGTAGGTCTGCCATTAAGAAGTCATCCCAGCTTGTTTAGCTCGTTCAACCTCAACACATCTGTAGCTACCGGAGGGCCGTCAGGCAGCCATTATTGAACGTCTAATATAATTGAATCTTACACTGAGACAATTTGCAAGTTGAATCTTACACTTTAAGCTGAGACACTTGCAAGTTTTTCAAATTTAACAACATAGTAAGTTTCGCTTCATCGTAACTAAAAAAGGCCCAGATTAGCAGACTGCGTACGTGTGTCGCTAGCTCCCGGCTATCCGTTAGCGTATATACTAGAGCTATCGATGCGGTGCAGGCCTCTATGCAGGGCATATTTTCCATCGTAAACTCTATCGTTTAGTCATTATACGGTTGCTTCAATAAATGATATTGTACCTTTTCGAGAACTCTTTGAATAGTGTGTATGTGTGTGTGTGTGTGTGTGCGGACATAATCTATAGCTAGATAATTAAAAATAGAACAATTTAATTTTTGTGTAATAACGGAACGAAACGAAACGATAGTAGTTCTAATGATACAACAAAACACAAGTAGCTAGCCCACGAGAGTGGATAAAATCAATTCGTTTGTCTAGCCAAGATCGCGTAATTTGTGACGCAAACGTTTTTTTTTTCCTGCTTGACCTCTTCATGTGATCAACTGAAACTTTCTATGCCTCAAAATTAAAAATGTTCCCTTCTGCTATCCCTTATGAGACTGCTAGATTAAGTATTAGTGCATAAAGTGGACTACTTTGGCCCCCTTCATGGCAGTTATGTGTTTGACCCGCTTTTTAGGGCGAATACATCTGGTTCGATCTCTGGAATGGTTTGAACGATACCCAAAACAGGAGTTCAAGCCTATATCAATACGAGCGGGATTCTCTATGAAGTGGTCATAGCTGCCATCGTATAAATTGAGATAACTCATTACAAATCGAGACTGATAGTAAGTTACTTATGCGCACCCAATATGTCTGAACTAAGATGACGGCATTAGCGGTAAATCATTCGCTTATTTGAAAATCCGCGCCGTATCATGATTCGTGTAGTGTTTGTTTAAAGTTATTTGTCTGTGGGTTCAGGATTCATTGTTACATTTGATATCATATCCCAATACGGCAGTTGAGAAGGGGTCGTATTTTATCTAGGTTATTAAATTATGTTAAAATTATAATATTATGTATTTTCGAAGTAGTTTATGAAGTAATAAATATTTTATAACTTTTCAAGCTAGAGCCCATATTGTGTCTAGTCTGCGATGGGTCTTCAATGCACGCCCCTGCACTATCCGTTTCAGCCATATCATTTGAGGTCTGGTTTATTAGGAGAAATGCCGATCTCTGACCACAACGCGTAACAAAGAGATCGTCGTTTAGGTCATGATCGGCACTAAACCACAGCATCGTTAATATGTTAAGTTTCGTGCCATGAAAGGCCCATAGAGAATTTCTATGAAGCAAAATGCGCTTTAACTTTGACAGGTTTTAAATAAGTAACCCCCATGTACAATAAAGGATAGCACCTATTTTTAGAACAAAGCTTCACGAACGCGGCCCACATGCACAAATGCTAAAAAAAATGCAAAGACATCATTAAAGATTAGTGGTACAACATATGTGCCTTACTGATTAACACATTAATCAAGTGTATCCGTAAGGCTCCATTTTAGATCAAATATTTTGTAAGGGTTGACCATAAGCTATGGTGTACAGTCTGTTCGATCCTCCGGTTACGTATAATCATTTTACATGAAACTTCTTGCATGCAGAAACTAATAGGTACCAAATAGGTGGTAAAAGTGTTGGAAAAAAAAGGCTGGGTAAAAGGATTGTCACTTTTCAGTAAACATTAAATTCAATTCTTATCCCTTATGGCAGGCCATTCTGTTTAAAGCGAACAACTTGGCGAGAGCAAATGTTGGCACGGTCCATAGCTTGGCAAACAAATGCGTACAAAATTTTGAAGAAAAAAGAAATTGTCTTCCTATTATCTCCCAATTCAATGACCGACCAACTAAAAACAACACTGTTGGCACAGATTGATGTTACGTGCGAGAACGTGGTGATGTGTTTACATAAAACTATAACCATTCACACATTTGTCGAACGTAAATTGTAGCTGCCCTGTAATGCGTTCAAGGCACCGTTAACAGCTACGGTCCGTTATACAGAGCAGGCAACGTCCGCGTTAGTTAAGTACGATTGTCTTACCATACCTAAACGAGTTCATGTCGTATTTTATTTATTATGAAGACAATTTATTCCAATTGGACCTTGTTAAGGCTCAAAAGCGGTACGGACTATGCCCCTGGCAAGGCAAGAAAAAAGTTCGAGGGATGGAGGAGGTAAGGAGAAGAGTCGACGAACGAAATTTCTCTTTGAGCTCTCCTTGAAGGAAGGCCAGATCACACTAAGAAAAGAAGATGTTAACTAGTGGTCAATGGGGTTACACGAACGACCGGTTGGAAAAAGAACGCAAAGTAGCAACAACTGAATTGTCGTGATAAAAAACCGTCTGCATTTTGGAGCATCTGATAAAGATAAGGGTCAGCCTCTCAAGATCACTTTCTTATTGTTACCGCTACACAAAACATCAATCATTCATTTCGATATCGAATTTTTTGTATCGACATAGCTTTTGTATTATAATTGTAATTCATCACTGCGAGGCTAACTGGGCACAAACTTTGCTCATTGAAGACCTAATATCATGAGGAAAAACGCATCGATCTGATATATTGGTATCATATCCATCGATAGTTTAAAGTATCGATGTTTACTTGGGTTAATTTGCTTTGTTACTCGGCGTCGTTCAGATCTGGCTCTATCCATAGAGCTCAGAGAAAAACGTCCCACGTTTCGAAATGACAAGTGTCAGAAATTACCACCGACGACTACTGCTACAGAATGCTCCAGATGTAGATATCTCATTGTTCCTATTCTCACATTTCTCAAGTGTTTCAATCTTGATACTTAGAAGCGCTAATTGCCTACGAGTCCACTTGACTTGACCATGTCGCTAGCTTATCGCGCGTAAAGAAATTATCCTATCATATCTAGTGAGATGTCCTTATCTAGACAGCATTGGACTAGAAACATCTCTCACTGATGACGTGTACTCTACAGCGGTACATTTATCTGGCAAAAGATCCTACGTTATGGAAAGCAAAAAGGCCTTTTACGATAAATGTCATGGTTTATTTTGAGTAAATGCAGACGAGCATGTTGTTTTGACCTCTGAGTTTGCCTTGAAATACAGTTCCTATCATAAGGTTGGCGTCAACCTAAACACATGGTCAGTTAAGTAGATGCGCCGCGTGCAAGCGGGAAGTATTACCGGGTCAAAGAGGAATGCCCGCCATTTTGTCGTCTAATATTCGATATAATTGGGCTTTCGGCGATACATTCAACTACCTGTCTCCTATCCATAGAGTAATTTAAAAGCATTTGAGCGTGTGATTTGTATTTCACGAGCGGGTTTAAGTCAGTGCTGTGTTCTTTTGTGGCATCCAATGCTACAGAGCGTACCTCATATTCTGTGTCAAAACCAAAGTCCACAGCTCATAAAAACTGCTGACGCCCTAAACGGATTGTGAACCGTACCTGCAAGTGATACTAATGGCTTTCCAATAGACAAAAGGATTTTGGAAACAGCTCTTGTTCTGCGCATTGTCAAAGCGGCTACGGATGAAAACCTTGTGGCAGTGTAGATTAGCCTTAGCGAGGGCGCACGTGTCTCGATGGTAGCGTAGTGGGTAACGCATTTGCGTGCAAATCCTAGAGATGTGTTGTGGTGTAGGTTCGAACCCCAGCAAAGACAGACTTCGTTTCGTGGTAAGAGCCGGAGGTTAAACTCGAGACACATAAAGGAGGACAAGTAGACATCTCAAGCTTTAGAGTCGAAGAGATTCACATCAAAGGTTGTGCGCCGAAGGACCTGAGTTTTCAGCACTTGCAGACCAGTCTAGTCGAATCTATTTCAATATGGACGTGGTATCGCTTCATAGGAAAACCAAAATTAAGGAAGGCTACAAGATGGAGTGTAAAAGCTTATATTTCGTTGTGATTTTTTTCAACGTTCTGGGAACTATGTATTACGAATTCACGCCAGATGCTTCTACAGTAATTTGGTGATATCTCTAAGAAGTTTTAAGGACGTTTTGTAATGTTTTCTGTACGGTAAATAGACCTGAACCTTAAAAGAACAACTGGTGGGTTTTCTACCGCGATAGTGCGACGGCTGACACGTCGCTATTTGTAACGCGTTGTTCGTAAAAAGATTGAACGGCTTTTCGTCTTAACCCATGTATCCATCGAATGTAGCCCCCGTTGGTTCTTCCTTTAGCTAAAGCCATGAAAACACCTGGAACGCAAAAACTTTGAGACAATCGAAATATCCAAGTGCAAACAAAAGCGAAGCTATGTTACTACCCACGGTTAAACTCGAAGATTTTTATAGACCATAAAAAAACAAACTGTTGCACACGTTCCTAAGGGGAATGGCCGGGATCTGTATTATTGAGATACGTGCAGATAGTACAGTGCCAAAATTCCGACTCTTTTTGACCCATCGTGGTGTAGGGTGATCATGAAGTAAAGCCGTATTTATCGAGGGAACAAGTTAATTGGTTTAGCTAATAACAAGTCTTTTATAGCGCAGCAAAAAGGAGCTATTTCCGATATTAGGGTCCGGAATTATCAGGAGTAACAGCCTCCGGAAGCACAAAAAAAGCGGTTATATAAATGAACAGCGAAAATAGCTGTTAGTTATGCACTCGAATTGAAAATAATGGGGGTACATAGGGCTGAGAGCAACAGCAAGTTCATATATATATATATATATATATATATATAGCACTAATTTTTGAAAGACTTTGGTTCGCTACAATGGCCAGCGTGTACAGCCTGAGATTGTTTAACGAATGGTTCGATCTTTTACTGTACCTAAAAATCATCACACACCAGATCGAAACGTGGAAGTTGTTCTAATATTAGTTTCGCTTTAGACACATGTTAATTGGCGAAACAATTATTTCCCAAACTGATATTAAGCACTATATCCAGGTCCCTACTGGACGACCTACCTTTAGGCTCGATTTCTACCTCACAGATCCGCATATTCAATAAACAAATACGCCCCATTACGGTAACGTATTGATCCAGCTGCTGATTTCGCCCTATCTTTCTAAATGAGATCTAGAACATTGAAAGTACTAAGTTCTTCCAAGTGCTCCTCGATCTTATTAGCTTCAGTTTCGTATGCTCGATTTCAACAATGTCGTCACGAGGTCTTGTTCGAGTATAATAGTTTTCCGTACAATTTCACGTAGATATCTTCCCAGTGTGAATGTATTCACAGAGGTACATCATCATAGTAAATTTGTCTATTTAGCCTATTTATAATTATCCTAGCTGACATCGAGTAGAATGCTCAGCCTAACAAGCATGAGGATGCATTATGAGGGTAACTCGAACTGTCCGGGGTGATGTTTTGTCATAGAACTCTGTAAATGAAGCATTTGTCCGAGTGGGACCATGAGGCGCTGATCTTCATTGTAGTTCTACAAGTCAAGATTCAGTAGATATATATCTAAAAAGAATATGTAATAGTACGATAAATCAATCGACTGGTTTCATTGAAGGTGTGCAGTATAAAAGGAAGTATTTTGTTCCGTCTAACATGCACTACCAGTTTGGTGATTCAGAGTAATTAGTCGTAATGGATTGGAATGAACGAAAATTGTATTTGTTAAACTTGATTTTTTTTGTTCTAAGGTGAAATCGCCTAAACACATTTTATTATGGGCAACCATCTAGGAATTTACTTTACCATTTAGCACCCCTTGAACACAGAACTGCTGAGACGAGTTGGCTATAACAGAGAACTTTTTCTGTACAATCGAACCTTAGAACCTCAAGTAGAATCTTAGCAGAAATTTCCGAGACTTTTCTCCAAATCGGATCTACTGAGTGGGGTTCTAACTGATTCAACCGATAGAAAAGTTGATTACTTCAGGAAAGCCCGTCGCCGTTACGGTGCAGTGGTAATGCGTTCACCTACTAGCTTAAGGAGACACATGGTACTCGCTTTTCGTCGACACCGGTCTCTTCGAAGCTTGTTTTGACAGTTTACTAGCAGGTTGTATGTCGCTAGTACCAAAACGATCAGCGGATTGTAGGATTTTCCTAGCATCGATACATACGAGAAAGCTTTTCATTTTTTTAATTTATTTACTGAGTTATATCACTTTTCAAGGGTAGAGCTTGAGTTTTAAAATGCCCCATAGAATAAACGATTTAATCAAAACAATAACTAGCTCTATCTCATTTATAGCGATTCTTGGCATTGCGTCGGGTTGTTGTCCACCGTTTTTCATTGATCGCGCACACAACACCGCAGAAACGTTGAAACGCGAATAAGAACCTTCTTGCTCATTGATGAAGATCTAATGCATACACAGAATGGCATGATCATCTAATAGGGTACCTCATTCAAATGAAGCCTATTTGTATTTGTCCTTTCTCTCGCTCTACAATTTGACTCTTTTGCAGATCTTACAGTATTTTCCTAATGATAGCACATAACAGATGGTCCTGCCTTATGACTTTGTGCCTCCAATAAGCCTTTCGTCTTGCAATGTATCTGCGGGGAAATCAAGAGCCCCAGCAAAGAGATGAGTTGTGTGCTTTATGGAATTGAGTTATAATAAAATTAACTTAATTTTCATAATAAACGCATGTAAATATTTTTTGCATACTAAAAATTGGCAATGTGCACTTGGCTGCATCCCGTTAAAAAACGTTGTGGGTACGATTTTAGATAGTAGGAAGGTTAGCATTGCACACAGACAATGAAATTGGACTTGTCTCCTAATGATGTAAACGTGGAGTGATATAATTGATGTGCGGGGTTGACTGTGCTATATCAGTTTTTTTGTCGTAAGTTAGTTGTGTTTTCTAGCATGCACAGAAGCTCCTGTCTCCGCGTTCTTTTTAAGCAGCAAGATTTCATAGATTTTTAAAAATTAATATTGAAGATTGAATCGGTATCTACCCATATTTAATCCAATGTACCGAACATTCGTTTGCCTATGTTGCCCCATTGAAAAACTATAATTCTCGCACAGCTTTCGAAGTATGTCCCTTATCAAGGTGCAATCCGTGGCAAATGTGCCCGGCAATAAATCTTCCAAGCACCGTTTTCAATACAATAATTCCCCCTGGCTTTTTCTAGGAAGCTTGCTGGATCTCGTTATGGTTATTACAGACGGCCACGAAACATATCCTCCATACCGGAAACGAAGCCTATTAGTATTTCCTTTTTCCATTAATAAAAGAGCACCTTAGATGCCGAAAAGAAAAGCCCACAACCTGAAGTCAGGCATATATCCCCTTCCTAGTTGTACAACCTCTAGTAAAAATCGTTCGAGTAGCATCCAGCTTGCGTAAGCCCATCACAGACATGCCAAAGCTACGCAGGTAAAGCAAGGCGCGAGAATACGCCCAAAATGCCGGCCAACCTACTTTGGGAAAACCTCACTTTGTTTTACGTTTAAGCATGGGCACAAAAGGCGGGGGTCATCATGTTATGGTAAAAGCTTCAGACAAACCGAAACTTTATCCGCCTCAAGCTAGAGATTTCGCAGTATTTTCATCTGAAGATTCCACTAAAAAGCGTAGACGGATGGTTCTAGCCACTATGCGTTTTTTTACTAACGTTTCGCGTTCTGCACTAGGGCATAGTCGTAGAAATTATCTTTCGGCCGATTTAGATTCTTTTCACTAGAAGTGACCATGACGGGTAAGCTTTTCGCAATAGCCGCAGTCTTGCAGATGACACATTGTGTTTCACAAGACACTGGGCCATCGTGCGTTCTCCACTGCGAGCTTAAGGAACGCACCCGCGACCTTCATCCGTCTAAACGATTTGGTTTAACTGCAAGATAGTGGTAGGCGTCTCTGCTCCTGTCAAGAAAATTTGCATAGAGACATTTCATTGCTTTTCTCAAGCAATTTTACTGGAATACTATGCAGCCATTATGGGGACGGCGCGTTCGCACCCTATGGTGTACAAACGATTATATACGCGTTAGACAGTTCAGTTATACATGCAGACTATTCAGCCATAAACACAGTCAGCGGTAAAAATAATTAAACTTCTAAATGATAACGTACGACGCTCATTCAATGCTCGTAGCGATAACGACTTTGACGTGTTGACACCATTCAAATACTTTGAGAATAGTCAATTCTTTTTCCTCATCCGAGTTATATCCATTTAGAATAGATCAGAATCCGACACAGGCTACGCAGATCTTTTGTATCGGATCCTCAATACACGATTGCTGTTCGAAATCCGAACCATTTCTAATTTATATTCCGAATTATTTATAAACTATTTATTTTACCATGATGGCGGTAATTTTTCGTAAAGAATTAAAATAGTAAGTTCAGACGAAACAGAAAGCACAAGGAGAACTTACATATCTCGAAAGCTAAATGGAATGTAAACACTCCGTAGGTGTAGAACGTCGAACTTTTTTTTGTCACGCAAGTCGACAACAATCTGTACCTTAAGTTTATTCTCCGTACCTTATTATGTTTAGATGTGTGAGACGCGCATCAGATATAAAAAATAATTATTTTCGATTACTATGTAAGGAATATCCCGAGTAGAAAAAACATACATTTGTCAAGATGTAGTAATGCTTTAAAGGGTTATGTACGTGCAACTGACGAGCTTCTTTGAAAACTAAGTGGAAACAATTAATCTTGACCTATTCCGTAGCCTTTATATAGAGTGGATATTTAACTTGTATATCTTTTTCGACTGCGCGCTCGGCCGGCTTTGAACACGTTGTTTCTTTATACCATTAAGTTACCATAAGCTCAAGTTGATGTCCAACTTATATATAATACAAATCTACACACACGTGAATAGGCACGCCTGTCCACCGAGCCATTGTCAGGTACTGAATGTTTACCGATTGCACGGTGCGAAACATTTTAATATGTTTGGTACCTTTTGTTTTCAAAAATGCCGCTACAGTTGAATACCTTCCATTAGGTTAGGTTTTTGTCGCCAGCTGTTTTATGCATGGTATCACCTCAGCCGGCAGCATGACCCGGCCGTCCCCAAATGCGGCCTGATTGCGGAGTGGCCTGCACTTAAAGAGAAATGAAATCCTTAAAAAAAAGGCCAAATTCCATCTACTTTTAGCTTGAAAAAGGAACTACTTGAATTCCTATGGTTTATGCACCTATGTCCATATTCTATCCAAAAACGTAAGCCAGTCGGCGTAAAGAATACAAAGAGCCATTTCAAAGTTGCAGAAATAGGAAAAAGGGTAAACATTTCACGATTTGTAAGATAAATTGTTGAGGGGAACGTGTAAAGTATACGCTACGTATATATCGAGTATTCACCATCAGAAAAGTTGAGAATTCCCTATGGGTGTAAATATAGTATATAAATGTGTATGCAGCCTTTTTGATGATATAGCTGAGAACAGTTTACACACCGCTAAACCGCTGACAGCGTAAACATTAGTTAAAGTATCTTGTTCTATGTCTCGATGTTGTGCTACCTTCAGTGAGGTTGTTGGGATGACAGTAGAAACAAAAGATATTTGGTTATGCGATAAATGAGCATTATAAAATCATCGACGAATTTGATTGGAATAGGATATATATATATATATAGAAAATAAATATGTGAGATGAATACTATTCCGAAACCTACAGTGACCGCACAGCCTGAAAAACCTATTTACAGCTGCTTATGAAGGACACTGCGTGTTCTTCACTCAAGCTCGCTCCCGATAAATGAACGGCTGGCTTTTGGAAGTCTGAACGATGAAAGCAGTGAGTTATTTTGTACAGACTTAGACCCTTTGTAGGTCGAAGTAGTTAGATGAAGTCCACGATCTTACCGTTGGAACTCGACCATCTGGAAGCCATTTCACTGAAGAAGCAATTTCATTGCGCTTTTGTGTGGGGATTATTTGTAGGTTGGGTCCTAGAATGAGGCATGCTTAAAGGAACAGCAAGGATATCATCACTGCTGCAGCTGCCGCCGCGATCACGAAGCTCAGGCATTTAAATGAGGAGTCAGGTTTAAAGAAATGTACTAGATGTGCCGGGTATAAAAGCGGCGTTAGCGTCTCGAAGGGAACCGAGCAGTCCAAGCTAAGTACGTCTCGCACATCGTTTCCTTTTCTACATGTTTTTCGGACTTCTTCCACTCCGCGGTTGACTTTCAAACATAGTAGAGGAGAAAGGACAGCATATGTAAAGACGTACGTACTCACCATGCCTGTATCGCGTTCAATGGCAAAAGCAGAAAAGTGCAAAGGGCGGCGACAACTTTGACGCCCATTTATACCCCGACCAACATACAATGCAGAACACGTGTCTTGTAGCCGCCACCTAAAAGGAGGTGACATTTAAAAGGAGAATCTCTTATTGGTGCTACATGCATCTTTAGGGAACATATACCTGAAAAAAAGGCAACACTGTCACTTTTATTGTTTGGGTACGCGTGTCGGAAGGGTTTCAACGAGGTCGTATGGCACAGAATTTATATCCTGTACATATATATACGTAAGTGGTACGAAATTGAACGTTCAACATGGCTGAAATCTTCATGAATATTATTCAACGTATATATATATATAAATATAATACTTTTGACAAGTAACGTTATTTCTATGTTGAAACTGCAAACTTTTTAGACTACCCCCGTATTTAACTGTTGCGAGTCCTAGGACTACAACAACTCTA
Organism: Varroa destructor; assembly: GCF_002443255.2. Lineage (NCBI taxonomy): Eukaryota > Metazoa > Arthropoda > Arachnida > Mesostigmata > Varroidae > Varroa > Varroa destructor. The sequence goes on along the minus strand of NW_019211460.1, from coordinate 14,934,235 downwards.
GTTTTGTCGCCTATTTAGCATAAATGATGCTTCCATTATCCGAATGGTGAGGCGGGCTCGCGCATTTTAACGGTATATTCAACGACGTTAAAGATTTTAAGTATTCCTGTGCTTATGGTTGTAACAAGAAAAAATACGTGCTTTTAACAAATTTATATTAAAAAATTCAAATACAGGTTCACTAATTCTTAGTTGTCCTCTTGAATAGAGTGATTTTTACTATAATCTGCTTTAAGGATTACACTTTAGTGCTGAACCAACACAGGGTGCAGAAAAATAAGATCGTGATACTCTTGTGCTAATGTCTCGAGAGAAGACCATTGAATCAATAGATTGACAAGAACGTCTTTTACTTTGTATGACACAACACACCCCTGTTTCTTACGTTTTTCAGCAATTGCTGAAACCAGCTCTTTACAAAGCAAATTATCCTTTACGGTGACAGGCTCATTTCTCATCTGTAAAAAGCTGAACAGAATTAGAGAAAATCATAGCTTTGCAAAACAAGCTTACATCACATTGCTTATATTCAGACTATTGTGTTGGGGTATGCCACCACATATCTAGTACTAGCGATGGATTCGCCAATGCAGCAGTTGCCTATACTTTCAGCCGCCTAAACTAAATATAGAAAAAAGCCTACCGACACACAATCCAATGTCATTATACGTTTCTGACACAATTTCACGAGGTCCACTTCTTGTCGAAGTTGTAACTAGTAAACTTCATCTGATACTATCAACATATGTTTAAAGTAGTTTGTCGATGGTTAACTTTTGACAAAGCTGTACTAACCTCTGCCTATACATTAGCTTTATTCCATTGGGATTAGTGTAGCAAGTTTAGAATATGGGACATGCGATCCCGACAAAAACTACAAAGTTTTCTCCAACTAAAAATTGCTATGAACCAACGATAAAGGAGCTTTGCATGCTGTGGAAGGCGTGCAAACAATTTATTATATGGTCCGATTAAATTTTGTTATTTATGTTTGTTTATGCAGCATAGGTTATGTTATAGCGGTACATCCTCTAAGACATTTTATTCTACTAGAATAATCAAGGTAGAACTTAGACTGCCTTTGACATTTATCTAGACGCAGTCATGCTTTCCAGCATAGATCAGTTGACAGGATAAAGCCCGTCTACAAAGCATTAGGCCCAATTTGATTGATCGTCAAATATATAATATCAACTTATATGCTAGGCAAGAATGCGTACCTATTCTGCTCCCTACGCAGTAAAAAGGCACCAGCCTTCTTTAAACGCTGGCCAGCTGTACGACCAAGTACACTAGTGGAAAAGTCACTCATTGAATTTGTTCCTTTTTTCCTTCGTACCTTGCTGACCCCATTGACAGTATAATATTCATCTGAAGACTAACACAAGGTCCAATCTATGCTTGCATAGCTTCATGTTCGACTATCGCGATATGATTCTGAATTGCAGCTTCTTCATCTTGTAAAGTGAACGTTGCTTACGAAAGCATCGCCCAACAATCATCGTCATGTGCATTATTTCAATTGAGCGCTGTGGTGATGGTAAGATTTTGTCGATACGACGCCTTCAGGCTTTCTGGTCAGCCAGGATTCCTGATATTCAAAGCGTCTGAGGTGCTCGAGGCAATAGGATGCCCACGATTACAGCGCAGTTCCCATATAAGCTTTTGGTGGGAAAAGAAAAAAAGAGCGATACGTGAATGATGGTTAATGAGTTAAATGAAACATTTGCACAAGGTTAGATGTATCTGAAAAAAACTAGATACATGGATTAGACGACGCGGATGATCCATAGCCCCACGCGGATAAAACTCGTTGCTAGCCCTCAGGAAAGCTACCTAAAAAATAACTCTATCGTCACTTTGAGTTCGACATTCAAACATGCACGGAAGAGGATTGTCGGTGGAGCCAAAAACGATCTTATACATTTAGTGGATTTCCGGAGTGCAGTGATTTAGTGAGGGTTCTACATGTACAGTACATAAAACTGCCAAAAAATATCACAATAGCTTTCGTAGGAAGGCTGATAAGACGCCCAGACCCCCCCCCCCCCAGTTAAAAGCGTAAAACACCAACTGACGAAATTTTCGGGGTAATTAGCATACATCTGGTGTTCTACAACTATTATTTGTTTTTAGCGCCCCATTAATCGCTTTTTAGCATAAATCACAGTGTCTTGTCTAGGTCTAAAGATGTTGTCATCAGAGTTTAATATCGATATATATACCTACGAATTATAGGAAACCGACCAAACAAACGCGGACATGTTATAATGTACACTGATCCTATAGTCGCACTTAGTGCAGCAATTGTGGCGCCTATATATATATTTTGCCATGCTGTTTTGTCGAGCGTGGTCTATACGGAAATGAAGGTTTAGTCCTTATCAAGGATCAGCAGGTCTACGTGTAGCCTAATATGTTATTTTGCGATTCAGTGACTCTACTTGCCTTGTAATAGAAATCCGGCTATTTCAAAGGTCACATTTCTATCAATTCATTTAGTTTATAAGTCTTTATCACAAAATTATACTTGTGTTTTGTTGATATACTTCCTCCGTTACATATGATAAAATTAGAACAATAGAAAATTATTTTATGCGTTTTTTACGTCGTCGTTAAATTAGATCGGCTAACCTGATTAATTACTAGCCAAGGCCTCCTCGTTAGGATTGTGTTCGAGTGTATAAATCTTAAGATATCAAATATGATGTGATATCCTGTAACTTTATTTTTATAACTTATACTACTTATAACCGAGCGTTTAACCATACGTAAAAGAGTGAAAAATTGAAAGGTTCATCGGTAAACTCCTAGGACGTTCATGCACTTTCTATTGTAGCCACGTTAGCGGCAGCACTAACAGCTCTCTTATTGGCTGCGTAATGATGTGGCTATTGAACAGTGTTTAGGATAACACATCTATATACAAAACGGTTAGGAAACCGTTTTGTATATAGGTTCATAATTACGCATATCTATTTTATGTTGCAGTATTTTTCCTCGCAGAAGAACATGTTCAAGAGATTGAAAAACACACCCTTGCTGTGGCAATCAGGACCGACGCCTTTTTTAAAAGGCAAATTGGTACTTGTCACGCAATATCGTAGAAAGAGAAATCGTTAGCTTCTATAAATTTCTGAGTTCTGGACAAACAGAAGCTTATAGTGCGTATATAACAGCTCAAAACAGCTAACCGCTAAAAATATAGACTGCATAAATTCTAGGTCTCAACAACAAGGACATTGCGCTTACATCGAAACAGCTCTAAATCTCGAATTTTCTAAATCTGCATAGAAGATTATCGGTTCATTTAATTCGTGGTAGCAATGACTGACTGGTATATTATATGTAAATTAATAATAAGCAATGGCTGTGCGTAGGGAGTATAGCAGTTCCTAAATAATGCTTTTTGCCTTTCCGTGTAACCATCGGTAAGAGCGCCATGCAGGAATCGTTGCTTGTCACGATCGCTTGTACTTATCGACGTTATCTGTTACCGATGTTATTATACACTCTATTCAGGCAGTACGAGCTTCCATCTTGTTTTTTCGTGGATAGTTAAAGTTCATCTCTTCGATAGTTAAAGTTCGCATCTTGAGTTACTTTGCCGATTCAGCTTGAGGTTAATATACCGTCACACACAAGATTTCGTTAGATGTCGAGCGGTTGCTGACCCCCTATCCAAATAGACCGCGCCCGAAAACGAAAAACGTGACGTATAGAATTGTCTTAGTAACATCACTAGCTCTATGGGTGTATGCATTCACTTCAAGTGATCCAATTTGAGTAAACATACTAGGAAACTGCCAATATTTCAGTATATATATATATGCGCACGGAAGCGTGATGCGGAATCATCCACATAATATTTCGGCTATAGAATATATTTCCTCTTGGGCTGATTCAAATCCCTGATACAATAAATAAATATAAAAAGCTCCTTTACTCAAACAAGTTTTGTAGTATGTGCTGCAAGGTATGTGCCAAAACAAATGTGTACTTGGACTAAATCGATACTTAAGTGAAGCTAATGAGCTTAACACGTATTTGTCAGGGATCTATTACTTATAACGATACGAGTTTTTGTTCCGGTACGACTCCTAATATTTCTCTTGAAGACGAACCCATAGCGACGACTCTGCTATCCAACAGTATACGCTCGTTTACATTCGCGCCTGTTTATGCGATCGAAGCTGGTATCCCTTTGCATGAATTGTCCAGCCTTTGTCGCCTTAAAAATGTTCTAAATAATAGAGATTTTTCGATATCGACCCTACAAAGCAATCTTAAATGAGTACTGGGCGTAGAACTCGAAACATTTATATATGTGTATCCAATGTATAGGATATCTGAGAGGTAATTTAAATTGCATCTAATTCGTAAATCTTCGTTCAGTTTTGGCAAGTAATGATGCGTGCTACCCCGTTTGGCATTTTTGCCAAGATCGTGTACTAGACCAAAGATGATACGTTTCTTTATTACAATACAACTTAGGCACCGAACAATCATCCGGTTGATACCAGCATCTGTATCAGTTTTTTTCTTTATAGATCTTCTACTTGTAGTATTAGGGGCTGATTGTTCTGCTGCTCTATCGTATTAATATATCTGGATAAAGGATTCTTCTTGTTGGCCTTGAAGACTGTTTCCATTAAATTACTATATTGAGTAACCGCCTGCGTGGCATACTCTCACAGTACTATAGCATTCAACGCAAATGTTAGTCGTAACAACGTTAAGAGTAATTGTTGCTTCAAAAGTCCGTTATATACTAGTACATCTTGACTGCGGCGGCTTGCTTCGATGAAATTAAATAAACATTTTTGAGATGTTTTTTCTCTAAGCAGGCTCGAAGAAGGACCTTTAGAACGGCGTGTTATTAAGCTATAAACTACAAATCGCTACGTTCGCTAACACACAAGTGCGGCCTTGACGTCAGGCATAATTTTTGCGCCCGCCTAGCCGCCAGTTTGCTGTAGAGTCCCTATGAGGCTGACTTGGCCAAGATAACAGCGTTTACCTGTCGTTTTATAGGTGGGTAAAATTGCCTGTGGTAGTAAGCACGAGCCAGTTGACTGGCAATCAGCAGAGACTGATCGTTCAAGATTTTAATGTGGGACCTTACCCATCGACTGCCTCGGGCACCCGCATTTTTATGATTGCTTGGTAAGAACTGATGTAGGTCGAAAATGAAAAAAATAGTCCTCGACGAGATTGAGTACGTTTTATCTGGTGTTGGTAGCCTGAGTAGTGCTTTAGAAAGTGTATAGCTTATAACATGTCTGTTTTGCTCGATAAAAACTGCATTTTGGAGGTCGAGTTCTTTTCTTGCTGCTTCTCTCGTTGAAGTCGTATTGTGCGTACCTTTAAAGGAAACCTCTGCTTTAACTTTCTATGGAAACTGGGAGAAACAACGCAGTAATGACAACCTCTTTACCTAGACGACGTCACCACCCCTATAGAATAAAACGCATAGATTTTTATTGCAAATATAAGCAGCCAGAACCTCTGAGAAGTCCATTTTAGGAATAAAGGGGTTCGAAATAGCTTATCTCAACAAATCCCGTATGTTTTATTCTATTAAAGATAAGGCGTTCCCCCCCCCCCCACGACTCACTTTGAAAACCTATGAAATCTGCAGAACTTGCCGTTCCCTTATTTGCGTACACCCCATCAGAGCAGCAGCAAAAATTTACGAACTATTCGCAAGCGTGTTTAGGGACCGATAACTTCTACACGTACGATATATATATATATGTCGTACTGCACACCGTATATACTAGTTTTATTTGAGCTAAGTAGTTACGAGGCTGACTTTCGGTCGAATTCTCAAGGAATACTAGTGGTGATCGTCGGATATGTATATCCGAACGCAACTCGATGCCATATATTTTCCTTACCTTAGCACATCGATAACAAGTTATTTTTCTTTTTCAAAACAAAATTATATGTTCTTAGGTGATTGCGAAAAGATGAAAAAAAAAATACGTATTTATGAGCCTATAACTCGAAATATATATTCCATCGGTGGCTGCGGATAATTTATATTGACTTGAAGTTTCTTAACGGTTGAACAGCTACAGAGGGCCTAGTGCAGACGAGTCAACTGTATAATTAGGATTCTCGTATGGTAAATGATAAAAAGTTAACCAAAAACACGAAGGAAAATGAATAAAGCCCATAAATATGGTTGTACAACAAAATACATAGGTGATATTTTTACTTTAGGTAGTAAAGCAAGCGATTTCTTCCATAGTCAGAATTGCGTAGTTCACAAAAACACTATTTCAACGTTATAGCCCCCTCTTAAAGGAAAACAAAGTGATATTAGATATTACTCTGATATTCTTCACTTTTCACAAGTTTGACTTACCTATCACATGCTACTCACATTGTCGTCCCTTGTAGCTTTATAATTTACAAACCGGGTCGGCACAACCCAGTGCAATCAACCGATGCATTGGTATTTCTCGTAAATAACTTTGCAAAGCCCAACAATGGTAAGTAGTGTGTATAATGAAAGACAAATTGGCAAAATACATCGCGAAAAAATTTCAAACGCGAAGTGCAGTACTAATACCGCTTCCTAATGGCCTCCAACGTCGGCTTGGTATTATCGTATTATACACCACACCTAGAATCTTGGAACAAATGCTCCATTTAAAGTAAGCGAATTTCACTGATTGTTTCATGCCACACAAAAATACACGTTATTTAAAAGTGTCGTTCTTATAAGATCATACGCACTTTGGCGGCGTCCAAGAACTCGTTCTTTGCCACGTAATTTTCCTTCTTTTTTTTTTCCATTTTCTATTTGTTACTAGTCTGCGACGTTATGTTACGCGTTTGGTTATGTTGGGCCTAAGTTTAGGCCGCATGGTGAAACTGTCATAGTGATCAATAAATTATGGAGAGCAAGCTCAGTCTGTTACTGACCGATTATTATTGTTATTATGTTAGTTTTTCTATAGATGCTTTGTAATATCGTATCATCAAATATATCCGTCATAAAAGTCACCGAAACACAATCAGATCAGCAGTTGATTCTGCTTTTAGTATACGCTCTGAAAAATGAGGGCTTAATAGAATATTAGCGTACTTGTTCCAGGTATATCCTTTCTGTCGTCTGCTGCTGACAACTTCTAACCTCTGTAGTCCTTTGTGACGTAATCAGGCTAGAAATATCAAAGCACTTATCGGATATAGGTATTAATTAATTATCCAATTGACAATTTAACAAAAACGTACATGGACGTTTCGATGTCCCTGATGCATCTCTCATAAACCCTGGGTTTAATGCTGCTTGTCGCCAACAAATGAAGCATTTTTGACTGCATCAAATAAACTCAATAAATGCCAGTCTTTATTTCCTTCTACAAACTAGGGTAATAGATAAGCGCGTAGTGATTTCCGTTATAATTATTGTCGATAACAGGGACTGGCGGCTTTGCTTAAACTATTAGAGATAATAGAAGCTTAAAAATAGCACATTTTGATATTAAAAATTGCGGTCTTTTTCCTCAGTAAAAAGCAAATGGCGTTGAGCCGCGTTGTTTCTGTAGAGAAACCTGGCGCATTTTCGATTTGAATTCACGGAACCGACAGATGGCGGAAGGTAGGCATAGTGTTTGAGAAGAACTACGCCAGTAGACGAAGTAGTAAGGTACCAGCTGGTCAGTATTCTTCACCAGTGGCTACCAGACGAAGGTTAGACAATAACCAATCCCTTATCTTGCTGGCCTCACTGGAATAATAACGAACTGATGGATCCTAAAATTTGTCCGGGATGCAGGAATTTTGCTATTATGCAGGCTGAACCACAAATATGCATACATTAGTGAACCTACCCTTTAAGTCCTAGCGGTCGCTGTGTGCCGACAGGCTATTCAAGGCTATAGCTGCAACGAATTAAACCCATTGCTGCGTGACCAGCTTCTGCCGGTAGTATAATCTGTGTGCTTTTTAGAGCGGCTAACTTGGTAGCGAATTCAATTCGGATATTATTATCATGCTTTATAGATTCGATTAAACAAAAAAAAATTAAATTTACAATAAACAAATCCGCTTATAAGAGGCAATTATTGCTACACTTCTTAAACAACTATCCTTATACAGATGATAATTTTCTAAACGATGCGTTACCACTTGCAGTGCCTGGACAGCGAGGTCCATTTTCGATCTGCCCACATCTACTAGAACACGGACGTCGTTAGGACATCAATGGAAAATTGACATATTATGTACAGGAGTTGACCCGAGTGGAAAAGTAACTTAGTATTTATGCTTTATTAGGCTTCGGTAGTATACCTTGCACTTAACAATACAGATTCTAGTTATTATGTTTCGCGTAACACCACTCAGTTATATCAAAACATCACTTACTTCTTCTTTAGAAATTGGTACACCCAACGAAGCATCTAATTTTTCAATGAACAAACTAGATGCTTTTCAACTTGATGCTTTCTACGTTCAAGAGAGGATAAAACTCGTGAGTTCGGTTACCGAAAAACTTGTTTTTACTATGAAATCGTTATATGGGAAATGTTGCACTCTGTCGATAGCGTCCACTTGTCAACGCACCAATATCAGTTGGTTGACTGAACGAATAGTAAATTTATTGCTGAATACACATATTAAAAAATAGCGCCAAGTACCTGATGCATTCCTATTCAACCCTATAATTCAGAGATAATTTTTGGACTATCTTGTAATCGAGCAAATTTATACAAGTGTGTTGGCTCCCCACAGAATCCACCGCTTAGGATACTTAAGCGTCCCTAAGAAGTTATTGCCATCGCACAAATCTTTTCATACGGAAATAGGACAACGACAGCAACTCTGCAATAACATTCACGCTAGAAATAAATGTTTTTTTTCGCCGAGTTAATGCGGCCCTGGCCAGCCACAATAGGCGTACCGGGCCCGATCGTCAGGAAAATCCGTTCGTTTAATGCGCGAGAGTGGGGCGCAACAACAGTGTACTTCAGCATAGCTCTTACTGCAGATTTAAACTACCTGAGCTCATCAATCTGCTTGTTGTAAGGCGGCTTTAACGTTTCTGACCAGCAGGTAAATCTACTCAGTCTTGCGTGTTCGTTGTCGTCCCGCAGTCTTATACTACGTCGCATTGCTTTACGGCGAACGTCAGAAATTTCAACGAACAAATCGTTAACGGCTAATTAAGCATGAGAAAATGATAGGTCTACGATCAAGCTATCTCATTTCGATTGGCAACTTTCGTTAATAAACTGATGCAAACCATGAGAAAACTCTATTTAAACGACATCTGAGACCAAATAAGTACCACTGTTCTAGCTAGAGAAGATGACATCTAGCTAAAAAGAAACAGATCTTGAACGAGTCTAGAAGGTTGTGGGAGTGCGATTTCTGGCCTAAAACAAACACAGAAACCGCTTCAAGCTTTTCCGAAAACTAAGAGCCGGCTTCGGAACGAATCAGCGCGAAGGCTGCTTTGTGTATCTTGACAGTGCGTTAAACTGCCCGCTTTTGGAGTCTATTTTAAGGCCTGTATCACTCGTAGCTTATTCTTCGCTTTTTGTGGTACGATGGATAAAATTATCCCTTTAAAGGGATTTTCCTCGATTTTCAATGATCCATAGCCGGTTCGATCACTGCGTCGACATGATAGGTATGCTGATCAGATAAAGCCTTTTTTGCGCACAGTATAAGGCAGATAGCACCCACTAGGCAAGATCCAGCTAACAGGACACTGACCCGTGTATGAAATAAGTGGAAATAATCGACCATTTTAATATATGCTGTGCTCATACGCAGACAATCTCTAGCGTGAACAAATGTAAAGCAGACATCATTAGACTTCTGCTCTCCTCCGCATGGATACCTTATAGGATTTTGAGGGATCTGAAAGAAGTGCTCTACCGTAAAGCTCCCAGCAGTAGTGAAATGGTGAATGCAGCCCGTGATTCAATGAAAACCTTTCACGTGAGTCGTAAAGCGCCTCATCATTACATACAGTGATTTAATGCAATACGCACTGAATTAATATAACTTGTATATAGATAAATAAAATAACCATGAACGACTGAGCTATTTGTACTCGTCCACGTATTGCTCCATAGACTTGCGCTTGATGAGGTCCATGCAACATGTCCAGAGAAACAAACCGCTCGAAAAAAAAGCGAGAACTCTAGGAAAGGATCGCCTATAAACGGGTTGCCTCCTTCGTTCGGCGAAGTTCAAATCCAAACAGTAGACCAGGCCCAGGGGAAGTTAATTAGATCTCAAATCTGTGATTAATAGTTTGATGAATCAAAAGGATAAATAAATTTGTGTTACTAGCCTGTGAAGATATAGCAATAAAAACTACAAGGAATTTTCGCAGCTGTATTTAGTGTTGATGGCTGTTTGTTGCTCAATTATTCATGTTTCTTGTTCAACAATTTTCGCATATACCACTGCTCACACTCGAATATCGTGGCGTAAATATTTGCATTGTAAAGCATGAAAAATCGACTAGTACTCGAGCTTCAAGCGATGCGGTTGTACCTGAGTTCGGGTTTCTAGATCTATTTTTCAAATGTTATCGCATGGCGTACATATCGTTAGGCTTAACAAGAATCCCTACCGGTTCTTAGAACCAGCCGAAATAATATCGAGCTTTTTAGCTGAGTTTCATTTGTGTGCGATGACTTATCCTCAGAGGACGAACTAACTACTCATTCATTTGTCGATGAATAGTACAAAATAGGGCTCAGGACACAGTTTCGAATAGCGGATTTACAGTAACGCGATCCAGTTGAGAGCATGTTGCAATCGGTGGCGTTCAACACGATACCAACATAATTAAAATGATTGGCACTAATAGGAAACAAAAAAAAAAAAAAAAAAAACACTACGCTAACATAACTGATTAATTATATTTCATAGATTCGGCAATGATCTACTTAAGGAAAAAATATGCAAGTTGGAAGGATACCACCGGGTGGCCTAAATGAGGTCTGGACTAAATAAACACTAAAATTATTAAAGGCATTAGAATCTAAATGAACTATTTATGTCGAAGTTGTTGGAGTCGTTGCTTTCGCCGTACGTTGATTTTGACAGAGAGACCAAGAGGCTCGACATCGGTATTAGTCCAACTATAACCGAAACCATTGGTCCAATTTTGTAATAGAACGTATATTTTATTTATGTGAAATTTCATATTTATTCGAAATAATGTTAGATAGTTCAATATGAGGATATAACGTAATCTTTATCGCTACTTTCCAACAAAATGAGGAGAAGACGAATCCATTGTGTACACTGATAATTAACGAAACAAAGAAATCAAAAGTATGTCTCGTTTTCTGCAAAATACGGTAGTTGGCAGCGAAGGCCTTCTATAGCATACGCAACTACACCAACATCGTGGATAGCGCGATTCATTTTATTGCCCGTTCCCGTTAGACGGCTACATGTTTCTACGTGCATCGCTGTTTTCTGGAGTGATCCTTGCCACCATATTAGGTGTCGTGTGCCATACATTCATCGCGTATCATTCCATATATTTTAAATTAATTTCGCACTTTGTTTATTTAAACTGAAATAAAAACAAAGATATTCGAATAAAAACAGCACTGGATATTTATTACGATTACACGATAGCAAATACCAATCGTGTTACCCTGTTTTATACCTTTAAGGTTGCCTATGAAGATAGTGCCGCTTTGGCTTTGAGGAACATAAAAATAGTCATTTATAACTAACACTTAAAGTGGAGCAAGCCTAGTGTCCCAAACAATGGTTTTGCAGCTTTAAAAAAGTTACACAGCTAACCGCAGGTATCAACGTCTAAAGACTTTATTAGAGATTAGTGCAACGGCATCAAACTTATAAATGGCCCCATTGAATGAATATCGATCTTCATCGCCGGACAGATTTATCGCTAGAAGCACTAGTAAACGCTGTGATGTAGCTCCAAATGAAGATTCAGCAATAAATTTTAGCGATGACACTCATAGATACTAATTAATAGCACTTTTGCTACGTAGGTGTATATAACAGGGTAATGAGAAATCAAACAGAGACGCTCAAGTCTCATTGTTGTTCCTTAACCCGAGCGTATAGCCAAAAGCCAAGCAAGAGTCGAACAGTCTGGAAGTGCTGCAGCATACGGATATAAAATCTCTAGTAATGGATGGTCAAGTGTGGAACTTATATGGTGGGATGTTTACGTTGGACCAAGAAAAATCGGTTGACGAAGACTATTTATGGGCCTACGAATTCGCTAAAAAGCTCTCGCCGTATCCCGATAGCAAACCACGTGATCTACTCTCACCAGAGCCGCTATACCGCCTTGTGTAATCACTCCGGTACATCTGAGTCGCAGTGAAGAGTAATATATGTGTAAACTAGGTTGTTTGGGAAATAAGCATATACAGGAAAATAGCCCCTGATACAATAACGTTTCTTTTGGCGAGACAGTCACCCCTCGGTAGAAGTGAGCAAGTCATTCTAGCTTTGGGAACGATGTAATAGTCATTTGCCTACGTAAAGTAGCACGACATGGGACAAGGACATCGTCACTCTCTCAAATTATATATTAAAAAAAATCTATTACAAGCGCTTGAAGTGTTCGGTGTACCTGAAGTAAACGAGTTTTAAGCAATAACTTTAAACAAGAAAGACGATTCAAATATGTGGGTAATGAAATTTAAAATAAGCAAATGTAAAATTCTTGCAATAACGAGCTATAGTTTTTGAAGAATCCGCAAGATGCAATTCGGCCGCCGATCATTGGCCACAAATCAGTAGCTTTTATATTAGTTCAAGGATATATCAGGACAACCAGTCAAAGGGATACGGCAATGCAAAGCGAACACATTAATCGATCGTTTTTTTTTTTGTCTAAGTACGAACAAGCCTGTTATTTGACCTAGTAGGAATATGTTTCGACCAATATTTGGCTAGTCTGATTGACCCGGATGGAAATTTGCTCTTGGGCAAGGCTGTTACATGACAAGTTATACATGCAGTACAGACGCATTGACGAAGATGAGGTAAATCTATAGATGAGTACATCATTTATTGAATACCCTAATATTCTGAATAAGGGAAGTTTTTTTTTAGAAAAACCTTCCATCTGCTATAGCTATGGCTATGGCTGACAGCGGTTCCCCTACGAAACATATGAAAGGTCTCAGTGTACACTGTGGTTGTGTGTGTGTCTAGAAAAAAATAGAAGTGTCCACGGGTCCCCTCAGAAACAGTTATTTTTTCTGAACCATTAACATCGTAAAGGCTACATTAGATACTTAGGATACGATGACAATCTGGAACATCAAATCTACGATTAAATAGAACATAGACAGGATCGTAGTCACAGCTGATATAGTGAAATTTTCTGCTGTATTAGATGCAGCAGATGCTGTATTTTGGCAATTAATAACTATCTACTGACCTTATAAATATCCATGTTTCGATTAAGAATGATAGGTTAAGTGGGCCTTGGCACAACAATGACTATTACAGAATTCGCCAAAGTCCTGTTTTCTAATAAGATAGATGCGACTATAATGTAATATGTCACGGCTCAATAGGGTCAGTTGAAGTTAAATGATTGTTTGTATTGGCTGACTGACAAGGAGAACGGTCACGTTTGCGGTCTCGTTAATAAACAATTAATCTGAAATGCATAAATTTGCAATAGTACGTACATGTACGCTACTCGGTATAGTAAAACATAGTCGAGGTTTTAGGTATCCCTTGAAGATGCTAACGAAGTTCGGTCTGCGATAATACCTCAGTCTTGTAAAAGGTTACGTTTGGCTACATCCCCGTGAAAAATTCTCCCTTTCATTGCTTATCTTGCCTCACTGCGATTTGTTCAGTAAGAATGACCGAACTCCATGCAAAGCGTTAGGACAACGCAACTCGTGTACTGATCTTCTAATAAAGCATGCCATTTACGATACAATATAAATGCATCTAGAACCTAGTATATATTCAGTTTAGACTGACAATTGCGTTCGAATAGATCACACCCACGAGATAATTTATAGCTTACAGAAAGTAAGCATTCTGCATTGGCTGCACATTGAAATTAAATCTAAATAGAAACATAAAACGTAACAGACCTCATTACCTATGCCCTGATTACCCTGTTTTACAGTCGAAGGCAAGTTCGATTCGAATCGTTGTGTTCGGTGAAGTAGAAGGTACACACGTGTTGGAAGGAAAATTTTACGTCGAGCGTTCAGAGCGCAATGGATTTTAGGAGGCTTTCGGTGGAGCCCTTACGGGCAAACGACACGGATTGGTAGACTACTATGACAACTAATCCTTGACTGTTACGTTTGTAAGCAGATTCAAATTTTAGAGAGATTAAGCAAGCTGCAACGTCTGTCTCAAGTGTCCAGTAAGCGCTAAATACAAGTACATAGCAAGAAATGTCTTCCAGATGCAAGCACATGCTCATGCGTCGTCCGAAAACGGGCGAATTTCCAGCTCTAAAAAGACCTGGGCACCGATGTGTCTGGGTATCTTTATGGGTGACTCACGTGGTTGAAAACAACACAGGGTTGTTAAAGAATGATATAACACAATAGAGAATTCCCCAGAGAAATGATAACCCAACAGAGAAATGGTTTCAGTCATAGGCAGCTTCAAACAATTTTCCGAACAATTTCTTCGTGTTTACCAACATAGAATTTTAGTACTGTTAGCCGAGTCACACAAACTAGCTGCGGATAAACGCAGTTGTAAATAACATGTCAGATCGAACAATGAGACTGAATAAAGCAGACGTGGGGCGGATACTCGCTCCTTTCGCTGCATCCCTATCGTCTTCAGATAGTAAACATTACATGCATCTGAACAGCTTTTTCGTCTGAAGTGCACTACTTGGTCAGTGTGCCGGAAGTCGAAGAGAAGCCTGCCTAATTCAAATAATCAACAGTGCAGCATAGCACCTGGACACGCACTATTCTGTTACTGAATAGCGTAAATTTGCGTAAATTACGACCGCACACGTAAGCTACGCAAGCAACAAGGCATTGACAATCAATAATGTACACAGGCGTGTACAACATGTTGTCTTGCAAGTAACTTTTCTACGTCCTTAGTCTCACCAGCGAATTCAATCAGATCTCGTATTGATTTACTGCTGTTCTCTCTGATGTAGACAAAAAATTAGGAGGTGGTGCCAAGTCCTCATTATTCATATTCTTCCACCCTAGTGTCATCATGTCCAGAAAGGTTTGCCGTTTGCAACAGCTAATGTTGACAACAGGCCTTTACAACAACCAACGTAGGGGAAATTCAGGCCTCGCTTCAGCGTCGACACTTCCGCTGGACCTTGTCCACGCCAGATGTCGGCAGTGGCGTATCGATCTACTCGCTTAGACTGCTTTTCCTATGACATGTTCCTATTTGTATTTTTTGACAAATCTCTCCATGGTCTAAGTTAATCCCTGCAGCAGTTAGGGGGCACCGTTATCAAATGCTAAGACGAATTACTCAATCGTAGATTGTCAGGGTAATAGGCGTCGTTATTGCTAATACTTTAGATTATAATAAGATTATAGCATTGAAAGAAATTTTACGACATCTCGCTTAGTGAAGAGGAATGCCAACCGAAGATCCAGTGCTCGTATGGCATCACAACGGAACTCATTGAAATCAGTTTTCGAGGAAGAAGTCAATGTTCATATTATATTTAAGTTCTACGTGCACCAGTGGAAGATATTTCATGGCCATAGCATAACTAATAACGTTAGTGGGGCTTGAAAATGCTTGCACCTGTCTTCTCATTGGAAATTAGTTGCAAATATCTATTGTTCATATATAGATCGTTAAAAGCATCGTTGTTGCGGCGAAATACTCCGGACAAAGCTACGTTGCATCTGTTGAATAAGTCTAAGCTCGAAATTGCATCGTGTGCTCCACCGCTTGGCCGGGTGCTTACGTAGATGTCTTACTAATAAAATGAGGGAAAACCTGTGGAATAAAATGGACTTCCTAACAAACTTCGAGGTTGCATCGAACTGTCACGCGGAACGATACCCGGTGTCTGGAACTCTCGATGAATGGCGTTTGAACGAAAGTAAGATACGCAAATGGCGTATAGCTTTCTTTTTTTTTTTTTGTATAAGATCACACACTCTTCTGTGTACAGATTATTGTTTCGCTTTAGCCTTTGAAAGCTAGGTCTAAACAGAAGCGTTACTTTATAAAATACTATAGCGTGCAGTACCACAAACGAACAGTTGTCGTCTGTGAAGCAGCAGATGGTTGTTGGATTACACTGAAAAGTTCTAACATGCCAAACCA
Source organism: Varroa destructor (assembly GCF_002443255.2). Lineage (NCBI taxonomy): Eukaryota > Metazoa > Arthropoda > Arachnida > Mesostigmata > Varroidae > Varroa > Varroa destructor. The sequence goes on along the minus strand of NW_019211460.1, from coordinate 14,917,942 downwards.
AATGGTGATCGCCTATTGAAGAGCTGTATTGAAGGGGGGGCAGCTCCGCCTTCTCATAGATAGTACGCACAAAATGGCCCAATGATTCGCTTCCACACAGAGTATACTTAAAAGGGAACTATACAGTTGTAATAATTATGTAGCGGCGTTTACAGCCCTAATCACAGTCCTACCGTTAGTCCATTAAATTTACGATGGACAAGCACAGAAAAACAATTGTATTATTGGTCCGCTCTTCGGATGTTAACTGAATATCATCGGGTAGTTCACCGGTTACTAAAACACTAACCTGCCTAATAATTTATTTATTTGCAATTTACGCCTACTCTCGCAAAGCATAGTTATCTGAAACTTACAACTAGGTATAGCTGCAGTACAAAACGGGGAAGGTATCGACCTCAGGCAAAATTTTTCCTCAAGAAGTCTGCTACGTTGCTTCACAGGGTAAGCCACCGGAACATCTCAAGCAGGCCGACAGGTTTAAATGGTAAGGCGGTCTGCCACGAAGCATTTGCCACGACATCTCGTCCCAGTTCAGTGAGGTTATAAAATACAAACATATTATAAAGCAGATGCCCAAAAGAGAACGAAATTTGACAAGTATGCTGTAGCCGCGGGTTAACAACGTAATGGTTTCGCAATAAATGATTCACAGATAGCGGTTTTTTGCGGAAGAACACTTCATTATCGTCGATTTGTTGCTTATAGGACATAGGTCTTTTATGGAGAACATCCAGGTATGGTTACTGGCACTTTTGGGATGTGCTGGGGCCTAGGTACGCTAGACAAATACGAGAGGTTGTCCAGTAAAACCAGTACCAACTCGCTCGTATTAACAGCGGACGGTAGCCTTGTGGAGATTTATACGAAATGATATTGAGTAATTCAGGCTAACTTAGTTTATGATAGAGCGTTGCCAATAAGGTCTGTCCAAATTTTGCTTTCCGCGACATCCATTTGCTGATACGATAGAGTTCGAATTCCCAATAGAAGTTCTAATTTCGTATTTATGGAAAGTATATCAAGGAGACAGCATCACAATGTCGGAACAAAATGGGAAGCCACTAGTGCGGCAGTGTCAGACAAAGTCGGTACGTGTGTGTTTACTGTTATGCGGAAAGACGGCCGCGGCCAAAGGTTACTTTGTTGCAAAATACTACATGCAGTAAGGATCCTGTAAGCGAATCAGCCAACACGTATAGTTTCATTGAACACATTTGGACCACCACTGGATTTTCTCTTTGTTGTCATACAATGCTGCTACAGTTTCGGGCAATCGAATATAACCTACGACCGTTATCATACGATACGGTTCTAAATTGTGCTACAACGATTTTTACTACTTATCACTACATAATATTTGCATCAGCTATTTTGGTAAGCCGTGCAACGACTTCTCTCGGCTCATCCTCCGCTCCACGTTTACAATGCGTGAGGCTGGAAATCTTTATCTTCTTAACTTAGTAGTGCTGACTTAGAAGTTGGGTAGTAACCTCTGGCGACAACGTACCATTTACCTGCTCCTTGCAACTTTTCTCCAACTAAATATATTGGTTTGGGTTTTACGTCCGGTGTCACTCACCTCATTAGACATCACGCCAGCACGACGATGAAATGTTCGGTATCAGTTCATCTCACATTTTCTTTTTAATTTAGTAGGTCAACACGTTATTGGCGTACTATCGCGAGGACGGTTTTCCTCACCTTGGCCGGTCTAGCTTCCTCGTCAATTCATACAATGGACACACGTCGTCTCCCGGACGAATTGCATTACTCGCAAGGCGACAGGATGGCCACAGTAACTTTTTCCTGCCACGATGCCCTAATATCCTATGCCACATGCGGCTCAAACTGTCAGTGTATTATCGCGCCGGATCAGAGCTGGCTGGAGGATATGAGACATACTTTTTCCTTCTTTTCCTGCGTCTTCCCTAGTTCACCATTGGTTCCTGCTTCGACCACATGACGGTCATGATCCTTCGGGTTTGTCGCTGACAGCTAAAACGAGACGTTGAAGAGTGTACAACCGTGTAGGCACAGTCTCTGAAGGTCGATGATGGCCATTTGCCATTTGGTATGCCGCGACTGCCTTTGTTGCGCTGTTGGTGACAGCTCACAAAGCAGTAGCAGCTACCGAAGGCGGAATAGAAGTAGCAGGAACAGCAGTTATAATACAAAACTATAGGATTTTCGCTGTTTTTTTTAGTCATTTTTATCCAACAAATGGGCTAACGCGGAGTGAGACGACGTGTTGCCTTTGGTTTATAGCCTGAAAGAAAGGGTTACACCGGTAGCTGTGATACCTCCTTGAGTCTACCCATTTCTCGCTCGCACTTTTCTTGTTGTTGCCGGCACTACCGATACAATTGTCACCTCCGCTGCTGCTACAAGAGACAAGCGGTTGAGGCAAAGCGGACGATGAACGTTACTGACCATTTCCAATTTGACGGATGGACGCGTCTGAGTGCAGCCCGCTTCGACCCAACAGCAAAGGCCACTAATCTTGTCCTTAGCATCGGACACTGGTAGCATCATCTGTGATATCACAAGCGATAAGCGAAATAACACATGCCTCCCATACGTTTCCGGACATGCACAAACATGAAAAGCAAAAACCGCACGAGCCAGAGGAGGAAAACAAAGATCAGGGAGGCATGCCACAAGGATGGGATGCCAAAGAACCTATACTTGAACCACACATTCCAAGCAAATACACGCATATAGATATATCGGACTAACTCACGGGCTTACGGCTTCCTGCATATAGACATATGGGAGATAGATCTGCTTTGCGGGCGCTTTACTTTTGATCATGATAGGCTTAGCCCAGCGGAATGCTTCTGTTGAAATAGATTCAACTGTAGGATGCTAGCAACAACACGGTCGTTGTTGATTAAAGAACACAGAGAAATTTATCGGAACGAAAGGAAGTGGATTGCATATGGCGGAAGGTCCCAGCTGTGCTAAGTAGCGACGCAATAATAGATTAATAAAATGGTCTCATGATTAACATAGAAAATTTCGCTTCGAAGCGTCGTGGAGCAGCGAGAAAACAAAATATAATAATCGTCATCGTACAAAGGACTGCTAGCTCCTTGGAATATAGAGATTATAATGTAAGACGTGCGCTACTGAAAGATAGGAGCTTGCCGTTGCCGGTCGTATAATCAACAATGATTGCAAAGAAAAATAAGCACAGAAGACATTGTATCGACCAATAGTAATCTGGTCTTTATGGGATGAATTCATCATAAAATGAAGTATACATAGGAAGGGTTTCGTACGGCATTTAGAAGATTTTCGGATTGCGTTTGCCTTAAAAGAACAGGCGCAGACATTTTCATATTATTTCAAAAGCTGCTTATCCTATTTACTTTAACTCTGCCGTTTGCGGTGACAAGCTTGCTTCTGCTTGAGAATAGTGGATACGTATAGCCCCACGACAGACTGCGTTGTATACGGTGAAATCATTGAAAGCAAATACACATTGAAAGTATTCGGTGCAACTGCGATAACCTGCAGAAAATATAATACTCAATAATGAAATGCTTAAATTTCTATAACTTCGTTTGCTCGACGGGTTTACCATGTTCGTCAAATGAGTTTTCAAATCTATTTATAAAAAAAATAGGTCTATAAAAATACAGTTTCGGTTTCCGTAGTGCAAATTGATTCTGGCCGCTTTTCTTGGGCTGGCGGCAAAAATAAGCACGGCGCGGGGAATCGCTGGGGAGTCGTCTCTATGGCATTAATAGCGTTCCGCCGTGCTATTGCAAAACTTGGACCTCTTCATAGATACGTTCTGCGCGTCCGTAACCAAATCTGTAAATTCCGACGAATTGTTGGCGCATAGATTGTCAACTGGTGAATGAGAGTCTAAGATTTTACAACTTTCTAGAGCGGGCATCTGCGTTCTATTAAGAATCTTCACGAAAAAGTACAAGCACTAGGGGAAAAATCAAAAATTATGCGATTGTAAGTTCATTGTTATTCATTTGCAATCCCTAGTTCGGGTATCATTTATAAGGATTCCCTATAAAAAGCATAAAGACGACCGGTCAAATAATCTCTCTCTATCTCAATAAATGAAAATACGTGCCACAGTTTCCGCTAACAAGAAACATTAACTAATATTACTAAACTATATACGTTGATAATAATTAACGTCTGTTGTGTTCCAATATACATGTTTATAACATGTCACGTATTTGCGAGATTCAAATTCTGTTAAGCCGTAGTAAAGGACACCACCGTAACGCGTCAGTTTAGCCTCAACCCAGATGGGTACATAACTTGTTAACAGGGTTGTATTAAAATTAAATGGATTAAAGATTAAATAATGGTTTTGCTGCCCGTTTTTTTCATTGATAGCACAACTATAAATGACACTTTGTCCACTATACCAGCTATACGCTCGTTTGCACGCGCTAAATTTGAAACTTGGCGCGCTACCCTTTCTAATCGCTTTACGCCTACCGCACGGATGAATTTTGTCTGGTTTCTTATAGCAGCTTGCTGTGCTAATATATTGCCCAAGTCATAAAGAGAAGCCAGGACGGAGGCAGAAGATTATGCTTGAAAACGTACTCATAATTCTTCAAAAGTCGGTAGCAATTATAACGGATAAGAGAAACTAGATTACATTCTAACCAGTTTTATATGAGATAGAATCACTTTAATTGTGCTTAAGGGGTGTCAAACGAAGCCGAATTAGGTCTAACTGAACAGCCGTTTCGTTCAGGTAGAATTGAGGCACCTAATCTAACGGGAAGTGTGTTGCATATGTTGCTGAATAAAAGCCTAGATTAACATACACTGATAGCAACCAAGATAATACAAGATAACTAACACTGTGTATTTTCAAGCAAAAACAACAGTCCGAAAAGTTTAAATCCTTGAATGAAGTTAATGATTTTAATGACTTCAACATTTCAGTAACGTACGGTCTCTTTGCCCCCATTTAAAAAGTAGCATCTACACACAACTCTACTGATGTAGCGTTCGCGAAATGCTCTCTGAATGAAGGGCACACAGTTTCATAGGTTTGATTATTCCCAAATACAACCATGCGGAAACGTCTTCTACCGTTAAAGATGGAGTTCGTTGGGCTTTCGATAAAGGCCGAGTAGTACAAGTTCAGGAAATGACGAATATCAATAGCCTTTTGATAGACCTAGCTGGGTCTATCATTTGACCGTCTGTAGATAAATATCAGTTGCCGACGCCCAGAAATAATGATCCCCACAATAAGCGACTTTGTAGTGTTCGATAATTGAAAGATTTGTTACAGCTGTTGTAAACACGACGGGTAATCCTGTGTTGTGCGCTGATTTTGTTATAGTCGACTTGTACCGCATAGATTTTACAGGTGGATCATGACCAAATCGCCAGTTTGTTTTAGTGAGAATTTTCACAAGTTCACATAAAGCCAGAATCACAGACTCGGGTAAATGATATAATGTAAACAAAGCTAATTATAGCGTAGGTCGTTAACTGATACGAAAGTCGGACATTATAAACCTTGTGTGAGCCGCCTTATGGTGAAAGATAGAACGAATGGACAACGTCGGACGCAGACAAAAATTGCTTAGCTTTTAGATGATTTACTTAAATATTTACCATTACACAACTATCCTATAGGTTTACCTCGTCACGGTTTAGCAGCTTCGGCATTGACGAAAGAATTTTTCGTTCTTATTCGAGACAGAGTCGGCTAAAAAATTGAGCCAAACTACATTTGTTGATGAGAAACATCCAGTAGGGTAAAAATGGAACTTAGGCGCGTATTGATTTAAAAATAAAAGTTTGTAAGTGGCTACCTTACTTCAATTCAAAACGCCGTGAATTATACTGGACTCTGAAACGCATAAGGTCGCGTCAATAGTTAGGCACCTGAATGCCGTGCGCCCAGCACGTCTTTAAGAGCATGTAAAGATAGCCTACAAACTTTTTTCAATTATTCCTGAACAATGACGAAATAGCCTTGTTACGACATGAAATATGGCATTTTAGTGAAGTTAAAACTTATACACCTTGTCGCCATGTGAAACAATACCTGTCCAATAGTGACGCGGAGGGCTTCAGAGTATTTCTACGATAACATATTGAAATCGACACATAAATTTATTCCCATAATAAATTTATGAACAGACCATATTCTAAACGTTAACATATAGCAGCCGAACATTTGCTAGTGAGTCAATGGGGTTTCTAATTAAACTATAATTGTAAAACACTTCGCTAAATATATCTGTTCAACCGGGTTCGCAGAGGCTTCATCGTTTGCTAGGGAGTGTAACATTGTTATGAGGTATGCTCGTGCGATAAGCTTCCGATAAAGTCGGTTAACTTCGACCTCAATTTTAGGTTCTGCAACACTGTCAGCCAGCTATAGAGTGTTTATGGTGAGACGGGTACGATTTTATAATCAATTCATTAATTCAAACCTATTTTACGCATCACAAATGGCGAGAGTTAATGCGAATACAGGACAGCAAAAGTTCCGTACTATTGACGTATGTGTAACAATGTGATCAGAAATTATAGATGGTGGCCTAATTAATATTATCTAATAAAATCTTATTTATAGTAATTAAATTAATTACTAGTCTATAAACAGGAGTAAGATTGACCGATTTCATGATTGACGAGCTTGAGCCAGTTTAAGGTAAGTGCCGATTTCTCGCTTACAAACTATCTAGCTTTTTTTTTTATCGCACAATAGCGCGATACAGATAAAGGATGCTTTGGCAGTTTCTATGTGACCGCCGTTTTAGCTGAAATGCTGGCGTTGCTATGAGACTTTGGATATGTGGTAATCGATGGTGCCAGTCCTAAAATATATTTTGTTTGTATGTATATGCTAAAGATGGAGAATAATTCTATGTAGTAACTTTGCCACATATCGAAGCAAGTAGCGAACCTAGTTAGCCTAAGTACTTTTGCACGCCATCACAGAGAACCTGGCTTACACGAGTTTCTGATACAATACCGGCTAGTGCAAATATGTTAACTAGAATGACGCACAGACGCACTTGCCTCGAAGTTTGTACTTCATTCGTGCGGCTGGTGTAATTTGTGGGTTGAAACATTTGGGTGGGTTTCAAAGGGTTGCAGAGACCATATTCTATCAATGTACAACGTACTTTCATACATATCGGGCAACATTCGATTCTTTCGAAGATCATATAAGGTAGTATATTTGCAATTAAAATAATCACACGGATGACTGGATTTGACTGTGTACTGGCCCGCTATGCAGACTTTACAAGGGTAATTATAGCTATGCGGCCGCATGATACGCACTATTGGTAACTGGAACACATATAACAGTAATAGGACGGCGTAGATATTATAAGCGTTCTTGTTGAATGAAATTTTTGCGACAGTAGGTTCTTTGATCACAAACTCGTTTGCCTAGGACGCGTGCACGGATACGTTTATGACAATTTTATTTGAGTCGCGTTCGCGATAGGTTATACCAACACGTAGATATGTACCCTATGGTATCTGTTTTGTGAACGAAAATGCAAACCAGCCCAGATGATGCACTCGGCAATTCTCAATTGTGCAGAAGGCCGTTTACTGGAAGCAGTGATCTAGGTGTTCATGAACACTACAAAACTGACATTGCGCTTACGTGTCTCCTGGGCGATAAGGTTTTTCGACACTAGACAGGTCTTAAGCGTGAGCTGTCCATCCAACTGAGCAAACATCCCTCCCATTGTATCGATGCAAAGCTAAGAACGACCACATCGAAACACATACAGAGGAATTATAGTATAATTAATTGATCGTTCTGCAAAGACACACTCGCATCTTAAAGCAACAAAATGTCTATATCTGTAGGTGTGAGTCACTGTTTTTCGATACCGATACTAAAACAAATATTCCCTTTGCTGCTATCTCGGCCTGCTCATGGCAGGAAAAAAACTCATCATCAAAAACAAATCAGATCAGTGCGACGCGGTGATCAGAACAACGGCCGTTAGATGCCAACGCAGAAATAAGAAACATCGAGCCTTTCTTTTTAATGTAAAAACAAATATCCCTGCATGATTGATTGGTCCTTCAAAAACGCGGTCAGCCATTGCCATAAGACAACTTATGAGAGTTATGATATAACAGATTAAGAGGCTCCCAGTATAGTTATAAAGCATGAGCCAGCCAAGTGAAGCAGGTTATCAAAACTTAACGAAATGTACTACCCCAATGTGTAATCTATTATATAGATAGTTAGCCATTTGTTTCTATTTTGTAATAACTGCGTAGATAAACTGTCAAGCAAACTTATTTTTATAGCCTCTTAGCCAATACTAAGGGAAATCGATTTGATTATTCCCCTTATATTGCCAGGTCATTGCGTAACGGCCTAAGGCGTCGTGCTGTAGTATGCGAGGCTCATCCATCAGCATTAGAACACTCCGTGTGCAAGCAGGTATAGAAACAAAAATTCCTCGTTCATTCCTCCAAAAAACGTTCCTCGAAATGGGGTCACGCGCTTAGGGTCATCATCTAGTTCCCGAAAAACTTTATGCACAAGTCTCTTTAAATGTGATAGCCTGTTGAATGCATTTGATTGTATTAAGGAGGAATTTTTATAGGAGAACTTTTCAATTAAAGGAATTTGCATATAATCCGTAAGGCAAAAAGTATGAGATACGCTTTTCGTCTATCTACGTCTATAGAATGTTCCCGTCAAAGGGTTGTCTAGTCTAGCCGTTTATCACTGGTGACTTGAACGAGTTTGTGACCGGCGTTGTCGTAATGTTTCCTAAGATATTTACAAAAGAGCCTATCCGTATTAGATAACATTGAGGGTTTCTCGCAAGAACTTATCGTACGATTTGTGATTAGTGTGTGACTTCATATCTTGAATAACAAGATGCCTTGGTGTTATGTACTGTGTACCTTACAAAATTCAGTTGTTTTTAAATCTCGTGAGCTGATCCATAAGGTCAAAAGGCCACATTTCATTTTATGTAGGCACATAATATAAGTATAGCAGCGAACTCGATCACCGCAAATGCATCGTTACTACCGCCGTCTGCTGTTATTGGTACCACTCCTTTAAATATCATAGACGTTCGATACCGTTTAATCGATTTCCTGCAGTTCCAGAAGGACGCACCCAAACACAGCTAATGCGAGACGATGTTCAGTCATTAGCAATACGGTAACGGTGAACCTGGTCACTGGGTGCGCAAAGTAAGCCATCCGTATAATGTCTGATTATCCTTTTGGGGTTATCATGGTATGTTTTTAAGTACAATAGAGTGTTGCTACCAAGATAGCCATACGCATGAGAAGGATCGTAATACATCAGGCCCAATTTAATGTTGTCACTTGTAAAAGTTCCTTAATATTTGTTATTGTTGAGAAAAGGACAAGTTAGCTGCGCATTAAGCTGCTCAACTTGTATCGTGTATCGTGTTCGAGGCAAAATATCATTTGATTAAGTGACCTAAAATCGCTTTATAAGCTTCGTGTAATTTTATTAGATTATACAACTTGAACAGGAATCACCCATCTCGTTCGAAACTTACGTATTTGTAGTATTAATAAGGTGATACTAAAGTCATGTTTTATGTATGTATGTTGAAAAAAATACCGTCAAAGAAACTGAATAACAATTATCAGACCCATTCCTCTGGGTCCGCCAGCTGATCTTTCTGCAAGCTTGTTCAGCAAAGTGTCGAGGTCAGCAATCATGCTATACCTATTGTGTAGGTACTGCATAAAAACAAAGCTCAACGGGTACAGCGCAGTATCTGATCCGTACTATATGTTGAAGCAAGCAAATTCATACTTCGGCAGAGCTATCAACATATCTACGCCTAAAAATTTACCTGCTGATGTTTGATTTTGCATAATATTGTGCTATCTGCCTGTGTCCTAACTATTAAATCCACCAAATGTTGCGTAGTTAGATACGTACATAGCGTCACATGTGAGGCAGTCATCCAGATGTCCATTCCGAAAACGGACTCATTAATCTATCGGTGAGTCTTTATACATGGACCTTGTTTTGGGTTATTAAAAGTGTGCATAACTCGGCGTGGCTATATTTACTCAATGCAATTTACAATACAGAGGTTACACAAATAGTTACACAACAACAGGTTATACAAATTACAATACAAAGGTATTACAACGATCCTATTTTATCGGGTAATGGTGTTAGAAGGGTAAATGTTAAATTTAAAAGTGCGGCAGCTGACCGCAAAATGCCGAAGAGACCCTCGGAAATGTTGAAAAACAGCGTTAGTAATATACAACAGCATTGTACATTTTCTTGATCCTGCATTAAGAGATAGTTTTCTCAGAAATCGTCAGTGACTATTCGTGCGTTCCCGAAAATGGGTATTAACGATGTCGTGTACGGACTAGTTACAGTGTTGCATAGATATTGAAAAGGCCAGATAGATCAGCAAGGTGGAAAGTCTTTCGGAAGCGCTAATCGCATAGCAGCAAAACAAGTCAGAAGTGCTCTTGCGACTTTAGATAAGGTACACAGACGCATTAATTAAATGAGAAAATTTTATTTCACAAATAGGAATTGTTTTAACGTTTAATTCATCGGATTTCTTCAGTTGCAGGATTGCTACAGATACCCCTAGGGCTCCAACCGTAAAAAAGGTTTTACTCAATTTCATTCGAAAGCGGAAATATCAGGCGGAATTTAATAAGCTTCTTCGATATTTTATTTGTTACTGTTAGATATTTTTCCACAACCTGCATGAAAATAGATAGCAGACTCAGTGGTCCACGGAGATTACCTTACTTCGTCAATCGCGGCTGTTTACGTCACTCAGTTACCGCCATCTGTGGAGCAAGTATCTACCAACATACGTTTTCTAAGAATTCAAAGTTTTGGCGGTAGTATTATTAAGGAAAATGCTTTATTTAGTGAACTCTCCCTAGTGAACTAATCCCGAGTTCTAAAACTTTCATCTAAACATGTAAAATTTACTACTGTGTAGGTTCATAAAGACGAGAAGATGGCGAACTAAATGTATTCCCGTAAAAGAGCAATCTAATTAAATACAATATTATACATATTATCAATATTTACATCGAACGAGCGTGTCCACTCGTGTTATGTACGCTTTGCATAAATAATATATTGCATAATATAGAACCCATCTATGAAGACTCATTCATTCATTGATTGATAAGTTTACAAGTTGAAGCTCTATCATCTTAACAAATACAACAACAAATAACTACTCCGTGTAATATGTTGCGCTACACCTATATTACGTTACACCTGATCATACAGTAAGATTACGTTTCTTTTTTTCAAAAGATAACACAGGCTTCGAACGAGATAAGAACAGTTCCAATATCTACAGGAAGCTTGTACACACAGTATCATAGATAGGGAACTTTATTTGAAAAGAGCACGTATTCAGAAAGGCGGCGTACGCTCTGTTTGCATTTGGCCGAGTTGGCTAGAAAAGGCAAACGATTACTTACGATCGTCCCGTTTTTAACCGAACGACCTAGAAAAATTGCATATAAGAATATTAATAGACACGATGAAATGACATGTTATAAGGCCATTGGTTTTGAAAACTATTCGGTACTATTCGAGTTTTCCTTGACCTAACGTCGATAACTCGATGCTCAAAAGCATCAACATTTTCTTAAAAACACCGAATACTATTAGCTCTAGGGTGTCATTACGGCCAGTGCCAGTTAATTCTACGATAACCGTCTCATATCCACCATTTATATTAAAAACACTTTCGAGCTCGATATCATAATTTTCGTTAATGATTAAACGCATCGTATGACAGACCTCTCGAAAACGCAATCAGATCTTGTACAGGGCATTTTCTTTAAGTTACTGATACACTCAGTATGGTACTTGACGTCCAAATATCAAGTTAGTCTCTGTTTTAGGTGTCACTCCGCATCAGTGGCACTCTGCGTCCTAATCGTCGTGAACATTAAAGGCCGCCGGACATTTATCACGATTGAAAAAAAAAGAGAAATAGCAGCACCCGTGTGGGTCACCAACGTCACGACAGCAAGTGTAAGCCTTTTCGACGACTGTGCCATAGTTCAAGATATGGCACTTTATCGCTTAATTATGCTAAAGTATCACCATATACGATACGTTAGCAGACGACAACAGCAGTCGCTATATGTAACATATGTTATTATCTCAAAAATAGTTTATTTAAAAAAGTAACTATTCCCGAATTCTGTTAAGATACTCAACTGTGTCGAACAGATGCTACCGTATTGACCTCTATTTGGCCATTGGGATTTTGTGATTTATCCAGATATTGACAGGCAGAATGGGAAGCTTTTGTTAGAAATGTCAGTGCTCTGAAGTTACGTTAGGAACATTGCTTCATCTACTTTTTCCAGTCAGCTCGACCAGGTCGGTTTTTAGGATCTAGGGCAGCCTTAGGTTCTTCATTGTGAATTTTTCCACAGTCAGTAACGTTTACGCATATAGATGTCGACACTTAAGAAGCAACATACTCCTGCACAAGTACGCACATTAGTGCATCACAAATACACCTAAATGTGTGCACATACATACAACGTCATTGGATTACCGTTCTTAATTTACTGACCATCGCTATCGAGTTGAGCGGACGTATCTACTCTAGTTACAATATTAATGTATTGTACAAAATAAATTTTAGCTTATAAAGACTCACTAATTAATTAATTAATTAAATAAATAAACCTCAGCTTTTTTATTGATTGATAACACTCTTCAGATTCGCAGCTTATTTCGATAAATACTACACATAATACCTTGTATTAAAAACATTTGGCGGTTTTGATAGTGAGGGTAAAAATCGGTGCCACTAAATTGAATAATACAGAAAAACAGTTACATCGATTTTAACATGACAGTTCAATTTTTCATAATCTAACACTTTAAATTATATATAATAATATAAGTTTGGTTATATGTAATTGTATATAAGTAGTTAGATACAGATTAGTTGCTGTTGGTGATAAGCTTTGTTGATACACAATTAGGGTCCCACAAATAAGCGATGGTAAAACGCATTGCCACATTAATTTCTCTAACCAATAAGCAATTCTATGAATCCATATCGGTTGTGACATGTCAAGGGATTGAGATGCCTGTTTGTGGTAATGAGGGCCTGTGTGAGTTCACGAGTTTACACTGAAACACATGAAAGTAAATATCGTAATATTCCAACTTGCCCAGTTAGGGCAGAGGTGAAACAGACAAAGGACCTTTATTTTTGATATATGTTGTACAGCCTACCAATCCATCGAATTGCTATCTCGGTAGACAGAGTCTAGAATCTGATGATTCGGCAGACTATTTTGCTATCGACGAAAACAGTACAATACAAAACAATTACGAAATGTTTAGAAAAAAAATACACGTACATATGATAACTTACCGTTCTCTACTTTTAATATAATACTGCACCAGCCGTATAGTAAGTATATGGGAACCTCGGCTCCTCGCCAGTTGACTCTTTGCTAGCAGATCGATACGACTCATCGAAAATTACGCATCAGATTGTTATGACTATACAAAAATTTTGTGTCGGATAACTAAATTCGAAATACTGCCGTCCGTGGTATCTTAAAGCTCGTTTGAGGCTAAAAGCGCCTTGCGACAATGGCTAGTGGTGTTTTTGATAGGTAGGTCGGCAACAGTGCCATGGCCAGAATCGATGCTCATCGTTAATGTGTCGAGCCAATGCAGGTCATATATTAACCATCGTCCCGCATTGGCTACACATGGGCGCTAGAATTGTAAAAATACAAATGCTATTCAAATTGTCAGTTCAACCCTGCGGTAGGTCTCGTGCACTTGAAGGTAACAGCGCTAGAGTACGTGCGTTTTTTTTTTTACAGAGAACAGGATGGGTCCGTCTACGTGGCTCCGGAGCGAAAATGCTTTGGAAGCACATCTTACATAAAGGAAAAGCCATGCTGATGAGTGTTTTGCCAGCAGTTTCCTTCGCTTAAGATAGAGACCACATTAACAGCTAGTATCCCGAACACACTTAATCACTTATTTAAGGTTGAAATTTGTCTCTAAACATTGACAGAATGTATCAGAAGCTTACTTCACTTAAATAAATATATGGCTGTAAGTTACACGAGCCGTGGTGGCCACGACTGGCTTCTGGTTTATTGCGTTGTCATCGTTGACACAAGTGATTGCCACTACGTTGTTCAATGTTGACTTGATGACGGTCGCGCACGATATCATCAATACGCTACGCTATTTATGCCTGAATTACCATCTACGCCAGGTGATTACGATACCTCGAACCTGTTTATGTATAGGATAGTGGGTGTCCTTACGTATTCCGGAGGGTTCTTACGTTGTTTGTGGGAAGCAACGCCGAAAGTATTGTGCATAATTACGCTAGTTACCACAAAAGCAATCCTCGCAGAAGTCGTCCACTTGACGCCAAGTGTTAACAGTGAGAAGTAAAATTCATTTACCTTATGCATATATTATATCTATCCAAACTGAGCCTACACATATGTTATTGGTTGGTACTAGCGCTTCGCGCACACTTAGGCACGAAAGTTTAATCGCTCTGAATAGCGGATGTGGTTTCAATACAGCGAACTCTTCTGTATGTGTCCTAACATACGCTGTCAGCATTTGCTAGTGAATAGGTATAAATTTGAATGGATTCTCCGCATCCGTATAGATCTGCAGGTAATTCTTAAAATCTGTGCAAACATGTGCATATTTGCAGAACGGGTTTATAGCTCTAAACGTAACGTCCCAACAGACGCGTTCCGGCCAATATAGGCTACTAATTCAGGTACAAATTCTTCCCGTGAGCTTTTTTTATCTAAGTGAATCTACATATGATCCGTCATAAAACGGAAACGATGATTGAAAGCTTTGGAGAACATACTGGCCAAGGATGAAAACATTAGATTATCTAATCTTCAACACGGGAGCACGGAGGGAATCAGACAAATGATCTAACAACGACCAATCTGAGCTGAGTGGCAGGTTTTGATCTTTTTTTTGTGCTTGTCAGACAAAGTTACATAGAGTTGTGAAAGAAGGCGTTGATCTATCGTTGCATCGATATATCGGTAGATAGAAAGAGAGAAGTGCATAAAGATACATGTAATGTGCCACTTGTTAAAGCAGAATGCGTGTAAAGGCCCTAACGTAAGATACCTTTAATTGAACACACATCTAGATTTGGAAAAAGGTTTTCAGGCAGTGCTTACTCAAGATATTCTGATCAATGCGAATAGCAAGCTGCACTGATTTCTGCCTCGTAAGGTTTCATCGCGGCTAGAGTACGTCGTAACATCCTATCAAGCACATGTTAAGGTACGCGCAAGAAGACGCTGCTCGTTCATGCCTAACCTGTTGTCACGTCACGCAACGACTATTACGCTGTTGAACATCTGACATGATCAGATACTGAATCATATAGAAATATCGGTCGTACGTAGGTATCAAGGAGAGCAATACGCAATGCTATTGAAGTTATTTTCGAAGTCGAAGTCCCTCTACATACGGTGCTGCAATTCATTGCATCAGTCCGATAGCGGTAAAACTTCACTGATTTTTTTTTCGCAACATAAATAGAAAATTCTGAATCCCTAGGCAAACTATTCGGTGACGAAAGTCTATCGCTAAAGCGGTAAACCTGCGCGGTAAACGAACTTGACTGGGTGGAACTTACGATGAGTAGACCCAAGTAAAATCTATTAGTATCATAATTTGCTGAGTCAAAATTGTCCCTATAGGCTCGTCGATAATAGTCCCTGTAAGAGCTTAGTGGACAACCCATTAATCTTAAAGACACGTTGTGGTCTAGGTTCAAGCCTGGGCATAGACATACTTCGTTTCGTGCTGGAAGCCAGCCGTCTGAAAAAATGCCTAAAAACGGTACCGGAAGTAAAGCTCGAAGCATTGAAGCTCTTTGAGAATGTAATAAATGCTAAAATTATCCAGATGCTACCTTATATACCGGATATTACAATGAATAATACTAAATCGGTAGATTTATTAAGTACATCTTTTACCATTAACATCACGAAAAGGCAAGAGCTACCGGATAACCAAATCTTTTTTCTTTATCAATCAGCTTTTGGAATTAAACACCCGCTCGACCAATAAGGCAGCTTTGTTGTGGGTTGGAGGATATCTATGGCGTTGTAACATTTAAGACGACTGCTGGCATGAAATTTAAACTAATTAAAAACCGAACAGTGGTACATTTTTCTATTACACTATTAGATTTTTACAAACAAAGCACCGGTGATCCTAGATAGCCTTAGAAAGAGTTAGATAGATAATTTTTGAATATCAAAGTTAAAGGTGATCTCTTTTATTTTCACGTTTGTCCTAGCGCTTTGGAACTTCGGAAAAGTCGTACACCGCATTCTCTTCCTTCTTTCTATTTCTTTACCTCTAACTTTTTAAAGGAAACCGGGATATGCTTGACCACTCTCTCTTATATCGGCAGAATAAGCCAACGTTGGAGATTCCTTTGCTCAGTTTAGGAAGCGATTATGGCTTGGCAATGAGTTTTGACACTGTCATCAAGTGAACAAATAATGTGCTTTTGCTCTTCGTGCGAATGGTTTATAAGGCCTTTATTTTTTTTATAGGGAACCCGAGATGGTGGTTTGCATTCACTGCCTCATTTTCGGCAAGTAACACGCAAAAACATACACCCTGATGTCCACTATAACCACTATCGTCACTTTTCATTGGAACCGACTCGACACTGCCACCGAACTCCACTGCTCCTTGGAGCGACGCCATATTTTTTATCTGTCTGCTCCATCGCTAGCGGCAGAGATTGAATTATGCCTCATTTATGACGACCGTATGCCCCAGGCGGACTTTCCGTTGATTGAAGCTTTGCAAATAGTACGTGAAACGCGCATTCCTTACTAATCTTTAGTCTATTCACGGCGAACCGACTATTTCCTCAGTTTCCGCATTTTCAGTATTTAAGCTATAAATCTGTAACACGTTACACATGGAATGTCAGTTTTGGCAAGAAGAGCCCTGGATTCGAAGTTCTGCTTGCATGAAAAGCCCGCTTTATTGCCGGGATGTGTTCTAGTCGTTTGGGTCCCAATATCTAGCCATCTCCTTGCTGGCCTTGAGTGCTCTAATCTTCGTTCTGGAAATATTTAATACTCCATTGACGTATCGTACTTCCACTTAACGCCTTTTGAGCGTAATGTTTTCACCAACATTAGATGAATTATCGCGGCGCTGTGGCCTTCGAGAAGCAAAAACTTAAACACTAACCATTGATTTTCGAAATTAGAAGATACTTTTCTGCCTGAACTTACTTCTACTAAAGTAAACCCAACCGGTACGTACGTTTATAGATGACTGGAGAGTTTATCAACCAAATTTAGCGGCGTACAATCAATACATGATTAAGTTTAAATTTTGAATTTAAACGGATTTATTTTAACAGTCTAATATATTGAATGGCTTGCCCGTTCTAGGATTAGCTGTGTCATCCCTTCTGGCAAAATAGACATCGACAGTATCATGGTAGATAGTATTAGAGTTTGTTTCCTCATCTAATCATACCTATCGCGCTATATATGTCGCTGGCGAGATTTGAATCAGCGACCCCTGTCTAAAAAATTGATACTGGACTGTCTATTTGTACTGTTATTTGTCGCGTCGCGAAAGGATAGAAAATGAAATCGCAACTACTGTGTTCTTGGTAGCTTTGTTGGCCGTCGGATAACAAAGATCTAACACCCACTGTGTAATTATGCTCGAAAACATCAAAGTTTGTACTATACAGAATATTCTATGCTAATACCCGAACATAAAATTTTAAAAGAAAAATATTATAATATTAAAATAAAACAATTGCCACAATAATAATAACAGAATTTTTTTATTATTATGATTACGGACATTGGATGTAGGCAGCACGGTATATACGTCTACCGCCTCTTTGCTTGACGGAACCCGTAAAATGGGGTCGTGATAGTATGAGATGATGGCTAACGGTATCTTTCTTTTTACCGCTTTATGTAACCTTAATAACATGTGAGGCATGCAAAACTTTAAAGGCTGGAATAGGTTCAAGAAATGTTTGTCTGTTTTTCAATCAGAATATTATATATAGAAGGAATTTGCAAGGCTTAAATAAAGGTTCTTTACAAGGCTTAAATAAACATACTGTTTTGAATAAATTTAGAATCATGGTCAACACACCTGAAAGGTTTCAATTTTTCGTGAGTATTAATCTAATAAAAGCACTCGACGATCAGAGTTTACAATTCCACTACATCTCCTTACATTACCTTGTAACGAACTAAGCAAAGGACGGGTATTGTTCCGTCTAATATAAAAGTTGTTTACAGGCACCTTTATTAAACGCTTATGTTGTGGTGCTGTTATTTCTGTAGGATTCCTATCAATATATTCGATATGCTATCCTGCAAATTTGTTTACTAAAACCGCAGACACTCGTTGCCCGCGTAGCGTTCTCAGATAATTTCACGTGCTTTGCCAATAGAGAAGCTTTTTTCTATGGTCGAATTAATGCATAGACCTTTCGACACGACCTTCTGTTCCAATTTTCTCTATATAACTGGTAGCGCATTGTGCATCAAGGTTACCGAGCTTTTTTTGAAAGGCGCAGTAGATTTGACGACGTCAGGAATACGCCTAGGAGTCATTATATTCCTGGCCATGAGACGTCCCTCGACATTGGGTCCTTTCTGGGTAGTTTTAGGCTGATGCACGGGTACATAAAGTCCCGCTATGACCGACATCTATAATCGATGCTCAAATTAAGGACCAAAATTGGGCTGCTAATAGCTGTCAAGACCCGTAGAACCCGCCAGTACAACATGACAGTTCTACGAAATGATACCGTCCCTTTCGTGCAAAGTCTTCTGTTGTTTAAAGTGAAGGTAAAATTGACATTACCAAAAACTAGCAAAGAGAATTTGGAGGCATACAACATCAGCCCAAGAAGGGGGATGAACCTGCAAGCCCATTGAAGTTCCTAGGATCCGGCGTAAAGACATCATCGGAAAGCTCATTTAATCAATGATTGGCCACAGACCTTTCCGGGAGTACTTGCATACGATTGGTGTAGCGCAGAGGTCCATAAGTACTTTCTGTTATTTATTAAAAATTGATGGGGCGGCACATACGTTGCTTAAACGTTACAAAGTAACCAAAGACTAAGACGAACCACTGGAAAACATAGTTTGAAGGGTCTTGACAATAGGCGGCTTAGTATCAATAACGGAAGACGACACGCAGAGATAACGCTTACCCAACGTTTCGCGTGAGCGACGATCGAAAAAACAAAAGAAATAAAATTCTGCCAGACATTTTTCGTAGAAAGGGCATCGAGCAGTGAGCAATAATACAACCTGTGGCTTCTGGCATAAGAAAGGCGTCAAAGGAATGTATTAGGAAAGCATCGTAAAGGAAAGAAGCTTATACATGTCTTTACTTAGAAGAGTGTCTTTCAGATATTGGTGTTCTCTTTTGACATCTGCTTGCAAAAGCGAAATAACGCGTATTATATATCAGGCATGCAGAACAATTACCTTATACGAGTCCGTGTAACGGCTAGCGGGAACTAGAAACACATTTATTACAATGAAATATATGTTTGAGTCCGTTGCGATAGCCATTTCGGTTTCTAGCAGTTATGAATACGCAGATCCACCAAAATCTTTCTTAAAACTATTTGCACGCCTCGTTAAGGAACTTTGTTACGATTCAGCTGACTTTCTATGCAACATATAAATATGTCATGTTATAGTATTTCCCTTGTGTTCAAAGTGTTTCGGGCTTTTTGCTTGAGAAACCTTCTAGATTTAACTCTAATGCATTTTTACCACATATGTGACCTTTGGCGTAAATTACGTTATGCTATAGCTTCAAATATAACTATTATAATGCAATGATGACAGATATACGATTTGGTTGTCTTGTGTTCATTACATAATGTTTATGTACTTTGTTCCTTTATTTAGTTGATGAAATTAGTCAGTATTATCGTAGCTTAAGTGTAAACAAAACGAGCTTTAATAGAAGTCTGAAATTATTTTCAGATCGCATGAGAATGATTCCACGGGTTTTGCTCCTCGGAAGTTGATCTTGCACCTTAAATATCGCATATATTATTTATGTACTTCAGTTACTGTTAGTACGATAAGACTGACTGAGTCCTAAAAATCTACATGGCTCTCTGATCGTGGTAATTAATTTTTTTTTTGAAGGGCCACTGAGTACAGCTTGTTTGTAGACGTCAGGCCTTTCGTACAAGCCTATATCTAACTGTAATGCTGTACAGTTTCAGCCGCCGCTCCATTGCATCTACTACGTTATCACAGGGCTCAAGTAAATAATTGCAGATATGCAGTAGGCCCCGTTTTGTTCTACAGGCATACTGATACAATAACACGCTTGTTTCTTTAACGGAGTAACGCAGACGGTTTGAAATGTACTGGCCCCGTTATAGAATCTGCATATATAGCGGACTCGATGGCCCGCTATTTCCAAACCTTTCACCAGTGCTTCAGAGCGTTTCCTTGGCATCATTTGGTGTGTTAAATATAACCTTTGTTATACGACCAGAACTAGTCAATAAACATAATTTTACTATGTTACACCAAGTCGTTTGTTTCATCTGGGCGTAATTCAGAGCTTATGTCAGTATCCTTCACATGGTCAATGCTTTTCGCGGTTTGCGCGTCTAAAATGAGAATTGTTCTGATGCTTTACTTCTAGTACTATATATAAACAAATAACGATATTTCAACAAGCCATCTTTGTTTGTACGTGCTAGAAATGTCGTTCTTGACAATCATGTTTATTCAATACAGCCAATATTTACACGATTGTGCCTTATATTTGGAGTATGCACTATTATTTCGTTATTTTCGAAATATTCTATCTTTAATCTATAAATAATTTTTCAGCAATAATCGTGCATCAAACATTTTGGCATTTTAGGCTATTTCGATGAAATTTTAAGCCATTTCAATCTAAAAACTATTATGGATATGCCGGTTTGCCTCGGTAAAGCCTCCCGCAGCTTCTGCAGCACTTATAAAAATTGGCAACATCGTAGATTGTCGATTTTGGGTAATAAAAAAAGGCGATTTTCAATTCTGGTTGAATCAGCGCGGAAATATTGCCGAATAGCTGACCCTTGCTGAAGTTTCGAAAACGAGACACTGTTCTTCGCCATTAAAAGTTTGTTACTAAGGGCCTCTGGCAGTTTCGGTTGGCACCAGGAGTAGCGAATAAAAGGCCTCCTCATTACCAAAATTTTCCCAATTTGAGTATTATGCTTGACCTAGTGTGTTAGATAAAAACATAATGAACTGTACTCTGTAATAGCCGTTAACACTCATGGTGGCATCAAATAGATATCAATCAATAATTGGTGCAATTTATGGTGATGTTTGGCTATTTCTTATACGCCAAAGTACCGTTCGTTCATTGTGTTCACGACAAGCGGTTCGTGCACGATTTTTTTTTGTCCTGGTTCTGTAAGCTTTCCATTATCCGAACATGTATATATATCTCAATGCAACAGTCATTGTTGATACTACCTACTTAATAAATACTTGACTTTCATTAATGGCCGTACTAAAGGTGTTATGGCCAAGCTAAGTGTTTCGTTTGCTACTGCGCCTTCAAAGGGCTAGCGCTGTTTCGTCTACGCTTATGGACACCCATCTTTGTACGATAAGCATTTCAAATGTCAATTCGATTAGAATTTTTTTTCCTGGAAGAGCCACAATTATTAGAAACGCGTTTGGTACGACGTTGCGTTGGTATATCTGCATCTACAACCAAATTCTATACCGAAAAAGCGGTCCCAAGAGTCGCACGCGTTTCCAGTATGTTCCAAACCCCTTCTGATGTCCACCTTCTTAATTCGCATCTGTTCACTAAAACGCCTTGAACAAGCTGGTTAGAACACAAAAAGATTCCCGTCCACATATCCATACGAGCCGCCTTTGAAGGAAGGGAGTGTCTCATGAGAAAAATTTAGATAAGTGCTACTCTTTGCAAAAAACGTGTTTCTAGTTAACAGATTCGTGTTTATTTTATTACAATTACAGATAACGTGAGAGATAACGAGAGAAAGAAAAAAACGTAATTATTCTAGATGCCGCGCCCTTTACAATATTTTGAATGGCAGCGGATTGCAGGTGCCACAATATTCAGTCCGAACTGGACGAAATGTTGACTAGGAATAATATTGAATACGGACGAAATACAAAGATACAGAGGGTTTCTCTAGTTAGACATAACACGTTACTCCATCGTGATAGAATTGTCCTTCCGAAATACCGTTTAAGGTACCGAGATAACAGCACATATCGTTACATTGAAGACAGACCCTAGATATTTTGATGTATGCCGTTTCCTCGATCCTAAGAGCAAATACAAGAATGTAAAGACATGTCATTTCTATCATACTGCTATAATCAACAAAATCATATTTTTCCCTGTGTAATTACCTGCTCTACTCGTATATAATTTGCGGTATAGATTTTAAGGGAGAAAAATGATCATGCTTCGTGTTCTCGTTTAAGGTCAGCCACCTGAACCAAGACCGTGTACTAAATCACTAGGAAAATTCAATAGTAAAACTGCCTGTACGCAATGTTATATCCGAGTCTAGGTTCCTAATTTTTTTTGGGAATATTGTAAGTAACAGCCCGACTAGGGGATTGCCTGGGCATAAGAGCCAATACCATTAAATTATACATATATATATATATATATATATATAATGTGAAATGGTGTTTGGTATTACGAATATTAACTAATCGATCACAATGCTCATTCAATAGTAATGATACATAAAGTCATAGAGGGCTCTTAACTAAGGATATGAAGGTTAAGTTTTTATACATAATTTGGAATTACATAGCGCTAATACTTTTGTATGAAGATGTATCTGTTAGCGGGCTTACTCTTCGACAAATTTGGATACTGATCTTTGCTTGGCGACAGCAACACTGTTATTTTTTTTTCTTGTATGTATTTAATAGTGAGTGTTGGTTTGTCAACAGCATAGATAATAATTGCAACTTAATGAATAATAATAATAGCAATATAAACGTATGCGCAAATTAAATTTGCTGGTATAGGGAAATTCTATTGGAGAAACATTTCGAGTCGAGAAGCTCCTTGACAAATGAACCCTTCCATCTATATTGATTACTGAACAGATTAGTAAAAACGTTACATACGGGGCTCTCAATTTCAATAGCTTGTTTTTTAGAGCGGTGTTTTTTAGAAATCGTGTACTATTTACAACATTGTTCAGGCGAAATAAGACTAGGAGCTTCTTCGGAACATATTTTGATACAAATACGTGCTGTTGTCGTTAATGTTATTATATCATTCAACTCTGGCACGACTAACAGCCCTTAGAAATTACCCATTTTTTGTTATAATAAAGCGTTGCCTATTAAATTCAAAGCCATATAAGGTGACTGGGTTCTGAAACAATGCAAAACTAATACCGCTCGACGGACCTACAACTCGATACATTTATCTTATAATTATCTCTTAGCTGATATCAATTGTGTTAATTAGTTTCGTATGCATCGCGGATTTAAATCTAGATATCTGCGTAAAACGTTCTTACAGAGATCTTTTGCACAAAAAGGTATCGCAGAATATGCAAGGAGGCCGTGAGGCGAAATCAGAAAGACATGTATGAATGATGCTGCGTTGTTGTAGGACCTCGCGGCGTATGAGTTCCGTAGTAGTGGAGTCGGAACAGACTCTAAAGCTTGGAACTGCGATGCACGCGTTAGCTTGCGACCTTTATCATACCGCAGCAACAACGTCCTTGTTGGTTGACTCGCCGGTTATCGATGTGTGCTCTAATCTCGGTACTGTGCCGCCTCTTTTCAGCCTCCTATCCCAGAATCTCCACTCGAACAATCGGAAACATCCAACTTACTGAGTTACTACGATAACTTGACTATGTTATGGAAAGGTTAAGGTTATGGAAATGAACTTAATCAGTGGACAACGCTTTATTTCAGAATATATGCTCTAATATCTGCGGGAGACCATCAGCCAGATGCCGATCGAAGAAAGTCGAAGCCCGCGCATGAGCCTAGTGCATAGAAAAGAAAAAAAACTCAGTTTTGTTAGTGCCTTTGTAAGCTGGTACGAGCCTTTATTCTGACAAGACTTATTTGCTCAAATCGTTTATCTTTTAAATTTAGCTTTTGCGTAACCTGATCAATTCATATGGTCCGATAGTGATGACCTTCATTTAATAAATTGCTTCAGTCGTTTTTGGGGCTAACTTGTTAGCAAATACGTACCATAGTAGTTACTAGTAATTCATTAGCTTGGACCAACTTTACTGCGTTCCGACCTGAACACCATCCGGGCAAGAAGAGTTACTTTTACTCAAATCGCTAGTAGCCTGCGACGACACGTGACTCGATATTTTTCTCGTCCGCTCCAGGTCGAGTATATGCTAAAAAGGGACCAAAAATGCCTTTTGTGCGCCAATCACGAGACGATGTAGGTCAAATCTGAAACAGTTATATCATTGGACATACATACAAGCTATATGTTAATGATGCTCAAACCAAATTAGCTTGTTGGAACAAGATGACATCTTGTTCACGCAAGGCCTTTCAATAGGGCGTGCCCCACCAGTGTGCAAAAAATGATAAATCTTAATATGGGGAGCCTTCGCGAGAAAATATCCGGATAATAAAGATGAACAATAGTGCCTATATTTTGAGTATGTTGACACTGATTTAGCAAAAGATAAAAAAGTTGAAAAAGAGCGTGTCACATAAAGCGAACCCAACGTTAACGATTATTTGCGTTGCAGTTAGTTAATAGCCTCGCCTTCAAGCGTGTGCTTGAATCGTTAGTTCCAGCCAAGTGAAATGTGTTTTTTCCGTTTGTGATACACAGATTCAGTGAATCCTTAATGGCGGTAGTCTCCATACTCTAGCTAATACAAACCAATATATCCTTGTAAATTATAAGTACGCGTATTCTATATAGACGGCTTCTGTGTACATAACATTTGTTTAATTTGCCAAGACTACGACATGCGCTGGTGTCCCAATGGAAGATAGCTTAAAGGCTGGTCAAAAACAAAATGCGTCAGTTCGCGTGTAAAGGTACGTTAACGTGAGACTATTGCTTAATGTGTACCTACACTAAGGACAAGCTTTACAGATGGCAATTCTGCGGGAAACCTTTTAACCAAGGCGGCTAGCTCTATTGCCACGGATGCACCGACCGAGAAGTGTCCATTTGCTTCTGCTTATAAACGTGAGTTGGCAAAGGATGTCTAAGTAAAGTATTCATATTCGTACTGCCTGCGAGCCTGCATTCGAGCCTGCGATCGCCTGCCATGGCATTAAGACGATCTGTAAAAGAATCCATCCGGCGAGTAAAAGGGTGTACTTCTGCATTAATTTAAACGAGATGCTAGTTTAAGGCTACATTTAGCAGCTTGTTATCGCGAGAAGGATGTCCTTAAATGAGACCTGTGCAAGATGGTATTCAGGACAAAGGTTATCATTACCTGGCAAAGCGATAAGGCACAACCTTACTATTCGATTTCAATAATCAAGACCAACTACACCGGTTGTTTTAGGATAACGCTGGGATAATATGCTCAGACTGGCAGCAGTTTTTTTATGTATAAACAGTCGTTACTTGGTCAGTCCCAGTAGAGGGCTTTTCATATTCCTGTTGTATGATATTCATCCCTCTGTCCTAAACTGTTATTCAGTCCCTATCATACTATCATTATATATATATATATATATAAATATATATATATATATATATATATATATATATATATATAATACTACCATTTTAAGGTACTGCGTTGTGAGTACAGCATTTCGTGTATAGCCTTTGTGACCAGTGTATTTCGCTGTAACCTTGCGCTGTTCCAAAGATTCTCACCAAAATCGTTCGGGTATCGACGGTCGTTGTACTACCTGCTCACCATATGTGAAACGAGGTACTGCACATCATTTTCACCTGTTTTTATACTCTACGCGAACATATACAGAGGTCATTGATCATTTAACTCATCTTCGGTCCACATCGAATACCGTTAAACGGATAGTACGTATGGCAGCTGTGATTTAAAACTGTTTGACAGTTGTTTATTAAGCCTTATTATTTGCTTCTTATTAAAGCCATAATATCGAAGCCGGATCAAAAAAAAAGGCTAATTTTTTTGGGTCGTAGGTACTTCGAGAGCTTTACCTTGGCTTTTCTGCCGAAGTTCTCCTTTAAAATATCACTTCCAAATTTTTCATTGCACCTCATTGAAAGCCTCCTGCATGCTCACAACGACCGTATTTACCGACCACTCTGCTCGGCAGAGTGTTTGAACGAAGTTCTCTGCTGCTTGCTCGTATGAGCGCCGTGGTGCAAACACGTGTGACGACCTATGAAGGCAATTAAAATCATGCGTACATTTGTAATTTTGTGTCAGGCGAGCTCTGTAAATTTTCGGTAATCTTTGAAGTTCGCATTTTTTCTAGAAGAGTATTTTCATACCTACGGTTTCTTCCATTTGTCTAATATTTCCATCGTTAATTACTTCAGTTTTGGTCATACGAACTAATTTCGTCGTTGGCTTCCCTAAGCTTAATGTCGCTTTACCCAGTGCCTTACATACTCGTGTAAAAACCCAGGGTTATTTTTTACCTAGCCAAACCTTATGCGCAATTTAGCTTATTTGCTGCTTTATTAGTCATTCATAGAAGCGTCGTTCTTACACATGTCTGTTACAATTGTTACATTGTAGGGGTATTCGATTAATATAATCATCGTACGCAATAGGACCTGGGTCCAAGATGTCGAGTTAAATGTTTTTACATCTGTTTTTTAAATGGTTTTACATAGGTCGCTGCAAAAACGCCTAAATTCAGCTCCATATTAAGCCGCCATTTGTCTAGACTTCACTTGACCACTCTTAGTGCTCTCACCCGTTAATGAATCCTACCGAAATTTGTTAATTAAATGCTTCCAAAGGTAATAAGAAAGTCTTGCACGAAAAAAAAAAGTCCTAAAAAAGGGCTGCCACAACCGTTTATCGAAGGCATACGTAAAAAACTCGTTCTGGTGACAAGTCTTACAAGTACTCCTATAGGGAGCCCTTCAATCAAAAGTGTAACCTGTTTTTTTCTAAACACGTACCTACCAAGGCGTCACCTTTTAATACATGTAAAAAAAAGGTACTGTCAAACACGCGCATGAGTCTTCAACCTGGGCAGGTGTTTCTTTCAGGGCTGACCTTGTCCACCTCTACTTAGGACGAACCGTAAACTAATCCATTTGAGCAATTTGCCGCCCGGCTCATACGTAAGAGCAAATATTGCTTTTCGGGTTGATGCTACGTTTAACTATGGTTTGCAACCATCAGGAGGGCATTCAAATGTGAAAAACAAAAACAAAACGCCACTGTGACTTGTTGCACCAGGGAGCAAAATAAAAACTAAATAATAATAAACAAAAATAACTAGATGAGAACAATTCTGTGCAGTCGCAAGAAAAATCTATTTTCAAGAGAAAAAAAAAACTCAACGGCAAGGTATTTAACCTCCTTCACTTATAGCAAAAATGCAGAGACGCAATGTAGAAGGAACTTCAATCTCGTCTGTTAGCTAGCGATACTTATAACGTTTGTGAGATTGTATGCTCCATAATATACATGTTACGGTACATAATATTATCTTGTTATAATTGTGTTTTACCAGGCGAGTTTTGTTGGGATTTATTAATCGAACAGTCACCTGAATGATCATTTGTTTTTTGTTATTTTTTTGCAAATAAAAATAAAATAATCAATTTAACTTTCGCTCAGCACAATTTGTTATATTTGATAATCTATTGAAGATTTAATAAATAGTTAAATAATGAGGCTTCTTTAAAAGTCTCCGAGCATGTAGCGTAACTAGGATCAACTTTGAAGCGATTCGCTGGGTAAATTTCTAACAAAAGTGACCAACGACTATTTTGCTGAGTACTTGGAAAATTTCATGGCATGGTAGTTAATCCGTATATTGAGATACATTTGTAATCACAATGAACTGAATCTGTCAATGATTTGTAAGAATAAACCCTATTCGTATCTCTCGCAACAATAAACTCAGAAATTAGTAGGTTATTTTATCTTGCGAAGTGTACCACACAGCTTCAGGTTCTAATCTTCAAAAAATTAGAAAAATCTTCGCGAAGCTACTTTCCCTCTTAAGTAAAACTAAAAATTTTCCGTAGAACCTAACGTCGTTTATTTTTGTTTAGTCGACTGACTGGCCACTTAGTTTCGGTGCTATCGATAAATTAAATAATGTTTGCTGTGCTTATCCAGTTACAAAGAACACAAAAAATAAGAATGTTTCAATGAAAAAAAAGGTACGCCAGGAAAGTTTTTGTTAGCTATTATTATTATTATTATTAGAACAATTACAACGAATGAAACTTGCATATGATTTGGGGAAAAATATATAAAAGGTATAATGGTGATGAAGGTGTTTCGGCGACGCTAACGATTTGTCGTGCGAAAAGGTTGTTTCTAATTAAGATCTGTAATAATTTTTATAATTATACGTTGGACAGACGGAGTTACTTCTAGCATAAAAACCCAAAGAGTACATGATTATTTTTGTTTACTCTACAGAAGGATGTTACAACGGTGATAGGCACTCCAGTCTGACGGCCAAGCGTAAAGGTAGGCCCATTCGAAACGGAATTCTACACGAGACTGTGGAAATATGTTGTTATCGAAGAATATGATCGATGTTCAATTTGACCTTGAGATGACAAGCAAGATGTCGGCGCAGTACGCGCGCGACTAAGGCCTCGATACATGAGCACGGATTCTACAATTATTTTTTTGCCTGAGTTTTCGATTTTTTCGCCTGAGATTTTGACGTAAGGTTAATACGGAAACCTAATTATAGTTATTTTCGTAGAGTAAAATAAGTGTTTTTATATTAGATATTTATTAAAGCGTCTCAAAGATCTTAACGTTACGTTTATACAGGCGTATATGAAACGCATGACGGTATTAATACGTACGATTTTTTACCTTTCCTTTTCTATTGAATCAGTACATCGTTTAAACTTGAAGTTATAGAAATACGAGTGTTCAAAAACATTATGTCTGGCATATATAAAGTAATATAAAAAAATCACTACGCAGTAAAGAAGGTTAGTAATATTTTTCCATCGACCCATCAAGCAATTTTTTTCAATTTTCCGGTGGCTGATTGTCACTAGACGTTTCTTAACCTGTCGAATGAACTACGTCTATTCTTGCAAACGTTTAATTTCCGTGTAAATGGTTACATTCGAAGATTCAGTTCGGGGTATTCCAATTCACAATACCATAGAGCGAAGCTTCTTTAGATATTCGCTGTATAATCCTTCTCGACACACGTCTGTCCTTATACATTTAGTTGCACGCTGAAGGATGGCGTCCCGAGTTCGCTATCATTCAGTCTATTGTTGCGGCGTCTTCAGCGCCGCCATTCTTCATGGTGTCTTCATGGTGAAATTTTCTGGAAGTGAAGCGATAAAGGAACACGTCTTACAATCAAATCGGCCGACCAAAGGCTATCATAAGTTCCCGATAACAGAGCTAACGATTGCCTTAACAGCGCAGCCGAGAGAAATCTCAACAATTATATATACACAATCTTATATCCCAAATGCTTCTGTCACTTGAGGAAGACAAAACTAAATTTTTAACTGATCAGGTAGAAGAATCGATTTTAGGTTTGAAGGTGAGCGACCTATATCGACCGCCCTGCAAGTTCTAGATTGTCGTACGGGAATGTCGATGTTAATCGACAACGATGTTTTTCTCGATTGCTTCTACTATGAGTATCTACAGTCTGGCATGTCACTCCGTGAAAATAGGACGATGGTTCTGTTTTGGCTGCAAAGACTTCGTGTCCAAAACGATCATTAAGCTACTATGTAATATTTAGTCGTGTTATTTCAGATCTTATATCTGGATCCGTTGTTAGGCCTTACCTCGATCAACTGACCCCCCCCCCCCCCCCATAAACGTTCTGTCCGTTCCTCCCTGAATTCGTATTTAAATACATCAGCATACTTTCCTGTTTTTTGCGATAACATGAATACCGAGTTCATCTTTACTAATACTTAGTTTAGGTCTCCATGAAGAATTCGAAAAAGCCTACACATTAGTGAGAAGATCCTCGATGCTTTTTTCTGATAGATTTTACTCGATCATAGACAAGTAATATAGTGCTATTATCATGCTATTATCTTAGCTAGAGCGTTATACGATTAATATCAGCTAAACAAGAGTTAGAAGGAAATACCTAGCCTATATGGGCTAACAATTATTTACTTTAAACGTAGGCTTTTCTACTATGTGACTTATCTATTAACGCAGAACTATCAATGAAAGGCGGCTATGTGTTTGGTTCTATACGTAGGTCATCCGACAAAGCTAGAGGGACAATGCCGGACCTTCGTGAGATGCTTGTAGCTTCAATTGCCAGCTTGATTTCAAGTTATAGTTCGTTTAGCGTGGTTACATTCATCGGGTCGAAATTGTTGAAATACTGATGTATCAAGGAATCGTATCGTATGCCAGAGGCAAGTGGGAACTGCGACAAAATCGACATGCGGCACAATGGTCACTGAAAAGTTCATCTACATAACAAAGACGCCTATTAAATTTGCAATTGTTTTTACAGCTTCCCTATAAGATAAATAGTTAATGGCTTCCAGTTAAACATACTCGAAGTTAATTACCCAGACAATCCTAAAAGTGATCATGCAATTATAGTGACTTTTAATAAAGGCAATTTACTTCCAGTCCGTTTTGAGAGGTATATTAGCTCTGGGACTAGAACTAACTATATCAGACAATTGATTGTCTTGGTTTTCTATTACTTAATACGTTGAAACCATAGGAAGCTGTATGAATGGGTGTATGGCACATTCAGTGGTGCAACTTCAAAATAGTAATTTGCTTTCGGTTGACTTCTTAAGATGCACCCTCATATCAAGCGAAACTGTGTTGTGAAATTAAACTGGTTCAATTGACTGCTTGGGCTATAGCCTAAAAAGAGCTTACTTAGAGACCCAGGTTTGCTCAAAGAGGGGAGCAAGCATTTAAAATTTCTGGCCCGTATTGAACTCTAAAACGCTTCAAGTTTAGTAGTATTCTTTCTAAAAACGCAACATTGTCTCACAAAGACGCAACTGTCTTCACGTTCGTAGAGGCTTACGGATAACTACGTAGCTCTGGTAAGTCTTTTACACAAAGATATATAAGACGTATTTCGATAAATTGTTTTTGCGGCATTAAACAGGTCAGTTAAAACCAGAACAACGTATTGGGCCAGAGTAACAGGCAATTTCAGTTGTCAGAGTACACCGCAATGCTCCTGGACCGTAAGCATTTTCAAACATATACGATACAACCCGCATAAATACACAGCGCCGGTACAACGGGTTCAGAAACGGGTAATCTCTGATGACTTTCACGAAACAGATTCATGCTTTACTGCAAGTGGCGGAAAAAAGCAGGCAAAAGAAATAAGCTTATATCCTAAGGAGCGTACGTGGAAACACCAGGGGCGCTCAGTTTTGAACCGTATCAAGAGAAACATTCCTTATCTGGGCATTCATTGAACAGCGATGTACTGAGATACCCGACGGTGCTTAAAGGTTCTGCCTGGTGAGTCCCAGCGAGTGGTTCAGAATATAAAGTTAAAGTTAAGGTCACACGACAGACAAGAAGATCGCTCCGCGAATGAAAAGGCCGGATGCTGTCGATTTGAAGGCGCCACGTTCTGGGGACATCGAGCATAGCCAAATAAATGAGGAAACAACATCAGCGAATGGAGCGAACTGAAGTAGAACAGAAAAAATACCGAGAACCAACATGAACATACATTCTTGGGGACAATTTTCAAGCAGGTTACTAGCATGTTGGAAAGAAAAACAGAAAACCCATTTCTGAAATAGAATAGAAAATTGAAGGCCCAAATATGTATTATAGAAAGTAGGAATTAAAGACGACTAGTTATTGTTCAACGAAAGGATTTTTTTATTGAATACTGAAAAACAAAACAATGTACGCCCGTGATGGTGCAGTGGTAACCCTTTTGCCTATTAAGTTTACGTCGAAGTGGAATGGCTTAGGGTCGAAACCCAAACGCAAGCCTAAAGTCCATTTCATGCTGGAAGGGGCCGCCAGCCCAAATACGAAACGGGGCAAAATTCACGTGAATCGAATTCGGGTTGAATAACTCAAAAGTGAGAATGAGAGCTTATTATTACAATATATTTGCATCAAGTCTTGGACAACCGGCGCTTTATCCGCGCCGAGCGTTTTGTAAGCGTATATGTCGTCACTGAAGGTTTTCAAATTCAACAGTAAAGTCAAGTCAGGAATGTATGTAGATCATCCGCGTTTTATCTGATATTCCAGTTTTGGTCAGCGGCCATCTGGAAGGCTGGCTAGCCATCCCCTTTACTAATACCTGATCTGAGGTGGATGTGTTAGAATAATTAGCTTGAAACATCTAATGGCTTAGAAAAAATATTGTGTAAGGCACACTTGTGATCAAGAAGCGAGTGATACGAATTATTTTCGAAACGAACGCTTTTGTTCATTTCTCCAAGTACCTCGCATCGTTTTGTCTTTGTCTTGCCGATCGCCTTCTATTACAAACAGCGGCAAAGTGCGTCACGTAAGCAGTCGATCGTTCAGTATAGGTCTATCTGTGTAAGCGTATTGTAAGAGCGCTTGATCGGAAACAGGACGAAGAATCAATTGTGGTCTTTTACAAGTACCCCTAAGAGACCTCTCTGAAGCTAAAAATGTGGGTTGCTTTCTGAAGCTTAGTTTATGGGGAGGTTGTCTGTGTAGATATTCTTGTCAATCTTAACGACTTTTGAAGGACATCGTTGAATAGAAAACCAGCTATGAAATAATATTCGCTTGGATCTACGTTATCACTTATACTATACAAATAGGATTTTAAGTGTCGCGGAATACCTAAAAAAATAATGGCGTACAGCTTATTTTGTAACTCGCATAAAAAACTGTGGGTTAAATTTTCTTAACTACATCCATGTAATTAAGAAAAAAAAAACCAAGTTTATTTACTACAGTGCATAGATCATATCTCAATGAAGCAATCTTGAGTACCGGATTGATTTTTCGATAATTTGGTCAGTATTGGACCTTCAGGAACGGTTCAACTGATCGTTCAATAATATGGTAAATCGGCCCATTATTTACATTACACTTATTGCATATTTGGAGTAGTTATACACTCACGTTCATACTATAGTGTTTATATATATAGAGTTTAAATTGGAAACCAGGCATAAATGTCTGACAAACTAAGTGTATCGCACTATCTATACATCGATTGCTAAGATTTGTGATCTAGTCACGTGCCTCATCATAAAGTTATCGGGAAATACGAAGGCTCAGTGAATTTGAAACGTGTTATTGAGTTATAAACTTTTGACAATGTATACTGTAAAATCTAAGTTTCCCGAGTGACGTTCTTATTCCAACGAACTCGCAATGCAGTTTCGCCAGATAGGCGTCACAGAAAGGGGAAAACTCGTAGAACCATGTTTTGTTTGTACTCGACGAAATTGAACTGGCGGAAGCAGAGTGACATGGTGGCTACTGGCCAAAAATCGTTTCTAAAACGCGTTCTATTTCCGCTGTTATTTCTCATATATATACATCATTACTATTGTTATTAGACTCCTTGACGGTCCCCATCGACTCAAGCAGCCACAGCGCAATTATATTTCTTTTTTTTTCGGTGATTATCCCTTGATTTCAACGTAGATACGACATGCTCTGCATACTTCGTCCTATCCTAACCTAAAACTGATAGTTGGAGGGCCTAAAAAAAAGAATAATTTCCGTCACGCAACGATATCTTTAGCAGGCTTTAGACAATCGGTTGCCTTATTAACGTTGACGCACAGAAGTAACAGAGCATCGT
Organism: Varroa destructor; assembly: GCF_002443255.2. Taxonomy (NCBI): domain Eukaryota; kingdom Metazoa; phylum Arthropoda; class Arachnida; order Mesostigmata; family Varroidae; genus Varroa; species Varroa destructor. The sequence goes on along the minus strand of NW_019211460.1, from coordinate 14,883,901 downwards.
AGACGGTAGCGTAACCTTTACTGCAGTATTCGGCACATCCCGCATAGGCCCAGAGTGAGCAAACTCATGTGCGCTTGGGTAAATTTCGGTCACGCGTTGATCGGAATCAATTTAGCATCATGTAAACATGATTTACAAAGAAAAAAAAAAACGTCAAATGTTAAATCGAACGTTGGCTATTTGTAAAACACCCTTCGATCCAGTTTGAACTCAGTGAACAGTGGTACTGTTGACCAGAAGTGCTTAACCGTAACACAACGCGTTATGATAGAAATAGTATCCGGAATGATAATAGTTATAACCGGAAACTTTGTGCGCCTTACCTCTACTGGGAGTGGGCATTTTCTAGTGGGTAACGATGTATTCTGCCACCGATTTAAAATCAAGTCAAAAAAAACATTGAGTCCTAATATTAAACCCACCCAAAGTATATAACATTTAGAATATTGTGATATACAATATGGTTAACTAAATCAATACATGTTTCAAATTTTATTTCAGCTACTGTCGTTAAGTGTTGCCTCAGACAACTAGCGAATCTGCTCAGCTAAAGTCTGTTAGCGAATAAGGAGCTGGCCTAATGGGTAGTTAATATAAATAGTATTTGTTATACCTGAAAAGTGCTTTCCCGATAGACACTGTCCAAATTATACAGTCCTCTATTGTGCAAGAAATGCGCGCATCTATACAATTGTACGCTAACCTTCGTTAATAATAAAAAGTGCGAGAAATTAAGGCCACCGCGCATCCACACATACGTCAAGCTTTCACTTTCTACTAGGCGTTTTTCGAAGCATGTTACACACACACTGTCGTTTTCCAGAAGTATTTTGTAACGTTCCATCTTTAACGGACACTTAACTCACGCAATAGACAAGTAGCATATTGATACCATTACCCAATGCCGCCACAAACTACAGCAACCCGACTTCAGCAAACTTCAAAGGAGAATTTTCTACTTGTTCTCGCTTCAAAACTCTAAGTTTTTCTTTTCCTTTTTAATAAACACGCTTCTTCCGAGGGAGCTATCGTTTCATAGGGTTCAAGTAAGACGAACATCCACCAAAGGCACTGCGTCCTTTGCAACCCGTGGGCCGCCAGCTGCGCTGAGAAACTCACATAAAACACTGCTATCCTACATATATAAATGATACTTTTTTTTTATGAACTTACAAACTAGATAATGTCTTAGTTACTTTCTTCCTGTCAGATGTCTGTGACAATTACTTGAGAACCACAAGACGTGAGTCCATATATTCACAGCATGAAAGCATATATTGCACACCGCATATGCCACGCAGCCTACTATGTGTCCACATATTACGTTGCGGGCAAGAGCAGTATGTGTATGCAACACCAGGTTAGTGTCCCAGGCTGACCAGGATCCGCAGCGTTACCAACTAAATCGGCTATTGCTTTTTTTCGTTCTGCTATCACTACATTATATCGATGGTCTCTGTCGGTGACGACAGGACGTTTATAGGATTCCAATATTTTTCTTCTTTGCTTTTATTCGAAAGAAAACCTTTCAGTGGCTGTGGATATGTAATAGGCTAGGTTCCGTTGACTGTCTCTGGCGATCGTCGGCCCTGATGATAGGAGACCAGTTTAAGCATGCTACCCTGGCAAGGCTTAAGGTTACACAAAGCCACGTGAATAGGTCTATAGCGTAACCATTCCAGATGATATATACATTTACATAGATAGAGTGAACGTCGAATACCAAAATATCGGCAGTCCACACGCCGTGTCCATTGAATGTCACCGGCTGGCTAGTTTCTCTGAACGCTGTTCGCTGCATTTCTTTATTCTACGTCGCGCGTATACATATTTGGAAAATGGCCCCTTCGAAATGACCCCAGTAACGTTATTACATATATATATATATATATATATACATGAGAAGGGCCGACTCTTATCAAAATTCATACGTTGCCCGCCGCAAAATCTTTGGGTCCCAATTGCAGCCTTAGCAGAAAATAATGATAACATATATAGAAAAATTAAGACTTGGGTGCAATCCCAACAACAAACGGGTGGTGCAGAACGGCGTCCCGCCATTTCGTCACTTCACAAAACAACGCAGACACGCTCTAACGGATCAGAAAATAGCATATTGCTAAGATTTATTTTGCAGTTTCATTGTATGAAAAAGCGTTTCAGTGCTCAGTTTTAAACAGCATGACTACACTTTTGACATCATTACCTTGCCCATTTCTTGGTGGAACCAAGTCGGCCTTACATTTTGTTTCTTATCGTCGTTTTCCTATGTCAATCATCCGTACGCGCCTAAATTCACTATGCGTGTATGGACGACCTACTTCTTTGTGCTAGGTACGGTTACACAAGCTAGGCACATGCCTACTTATTGCGCGACTTTTTCTGATGAAATCGTAACTGCTTCTAGGTCGACGTACGGTTCTGGCTTAGTTAAGCAATGCGTTAAATGACTTGCTTCTCCCTGCACGGAACAAGGTGCGTCTACGCCCATAATGGAACCTAGAGCACAGCCTATCCTTAACACTAATGGACAAACATGTTACCACTGCACGACTACGTGAAATCGTAACAGATAAACATTATTCCTCAGTAAAGCTCAACTACTACGTAACGTAATTAATATAAAATAACGTAATATAATAAACGTACTATATAACTAATACGTTGTGTAGTATATGGTGTATAGCATAAAAGATGGTTACCATGAAGAATTTTAACTTCAGTTTGTTGTTAATTAGTCGACTTGTTCATATTAATTTAGCTACAAAAAGAGGCTTCCGGATAAAATTTTAGCTAGAGGTTAAGGACAAGGTCGAATTGTATAGCACCGATTCATCGCAGATGTAGGTTTGGCTGTTATACGTAGCCTTAAACTGCTGCTTTGTAATATACTGAGACTCGCTGTATGATCCTGTTTTTCGTAATTGTGTCTGTTATCTAAATTCGTCTTCAAATAAACACATACCTGCCGTGCCGCAGGGTGCACAGCCACTTACAACGAATAAGGGGTTTCAAAAGCTACCTTTGTCGAAGCGGGCTTTGTGGGGAAGCTGATTTGTATTTGAAACAGTAGTGGGCGAATTTCACAGAAGAGCGGGGGCGGTAAGGAAAAACCTCGAAAGCGATTAAATAAGTCTATACGGTAATTGCATTCAAAATGATGAAAGTATAGGTAATGGAAAGCACGTAATGGTTTCCAGTTAGAGCTCAAAAAGTCAACACATTGAGCCGGCTGCTTCCACTCGGGTATCAATGCAGAACCAACGGAGTCTACTATATAGACTTATTACACTTCAGTGATATGTGGGAGGCCGTTTTGCTATTCAGGTGGCCTTTAAAATCCAATCGTTCAAAAAAAAAACTTACACAAGCCACGAGCACTTCAGTATGTCTTCCTCAAAAAGCTTACGCTGTAACAGACGATTGGTACTCCCGAAATTATGAACGGTCACAGTAAAGCGGCCCAAGATCCGCAGCACGGCTGCTTTTGGAGTTCTCGCCATTCCGTCTTAGTGCTCACGTGTTCCCGTAGGATACCTCAAATGTAATATATACCACTCATGTAGAAAGCAAATAGAATTAGTTATTTTGCTAGTCAATATAGTCTTGACTTAGCACATTTAAACGCATAGACTCAAACCTTCGGTTTTTTATTTCACGGCATTTTTCTTCTCAGTCACTCGTCAAGCAGAAGCGACCACATCTGAATATGTTGAGGCTGCGTCGGCTATATAAAGCGACATCTACGTATGTGTTCAACTATTAAATTTAAAGCTTTTTACAGATAGATTAGTGAAGCAGCTATTTTTTATTATACAGCGGGTTCATAGACGTAGTTTTTTGCGGACAATACAACCGTCTAATCTACTTGTTGACTGGGTACGGTACATGCCCACATGATCGGGCAGCATGGCGAATTGGTCGTGCAATACAATTAAATGTAAGTCACCTTTATTAGGTCATCATGTTCGACAATAAAAGGCTCAATGTGTAATTAGGAAAAGCATCGAATAGTAATAAAAATATAGGCCTCGTTATATACCATTTATACAAATATAGTTGTTTTCTATCTAAAGGATAATATTTGACAAAGTCGATACTTTTTATGAGATCTACGTTCCATACGTTTACGCTCGTCTGAGAATACACGCAAGCACGTAGTTTTAGAATTTGAGAACCTCAGGGCATTTAAGTTTATATAGTGTGTTTCATAGAAAATATATATATGCTAGAAGATTCGTAGCTTTTGTCTGAAAGCAGAAGTTTTTGCACGTTTAAATATAAGGATACTCGATATTAAAGGAAAAGAGCGTGCTGCCTGTTCCGTAAGGGGTAGGCACGTAAGATTGACAAGTTCGAAATGCAATCTGACTATTTTTCATTCAGTATTACCTCCAAAACTTACATGACAAACAATGAGAATTTTTCTTTTTAAGTGTAACCTTGCCACTGGCAGAACACCTACCGTTGCGCACTAAAAACCTACCATAGCACAGGTTGAACCTGCTTACATTATTCCAGGAACAAGCTCTAAATAGGACGGTATTTTTCCTTGTTTCAGTTACTTCTTGGATACAAACCAATTTAAATTCGACTTTGGCCGAAAGCATAATCTAACAGCGTACGTTAGCCTCTGCTCTCAAGGCTCCGCTATAAACAAAAGTTCTACACACGTGGCTGATATAAAACAGAGTGGGTGTTTGTGCATTAATTTAATAGTAATCATTTTGACCTTTCAAAGCTATCTGGCATAGCCTCTCACCCTGGCCTAATCTCAAACCAGTTTAAGCTCTAAATCGATAAAAAAAAGACCTATACACGTAGGTGCATAGAGCAAAAGCAATACATTTGTAAGTAGTTTTTTCTTCTGTGAAGCGGTGACCACTTGGAGTACTTCAAAGGTCTTGGGTAAGGCTCTTTGTTTTTTAGATGGACAAATAGGCACTTGCACTCTGTTGGTACGGTTTTACTCACTAAACAGTACAAATCTATGCAGTTATCGAAGGTCAGCTGTACCTTGTGTGCTTTATGAAGTATAAAAGTTCCATCACACTTATTCACGAGTCTTAGCGCGATCCAGGACGAAACTAATGAACATAAGTCTACAATGCTTGTTGTTTACAGCAATATCTTAGTATCCTGGGCACATATAGATTTCCCCAACAGTAGGCCTAATTCTAGGTTGCGAGGAATGGACAATATCACAGTTTCTCTGTACTCAGGACTAAATGCCGTAAAGTGTGAGTGCTTTCGATAATACCTGTAGTGTCAGTTGCACGGTCCATTGAAAAAAGCTTAACTGTTTTAGTCTTCGTGGTAGCACAGTGCTTACGCGTTTCTCTATGAAGTAGTCTATATTTCAAACCTGGCGTAGACATACTTTGTTTCCGGCTGACAGTTAGTCATCTGAGGTAACGGTTGATGGAGGGAGCGCGATCTCTAATGTACGCTACCTCGGTACACATAACTTACGAGAACGCGTTGGTTTAATCTCAACACTGGAGAAAATTATCACCAAACATAACTAATCGAAAAAATACAAAATCGAAAAGAGTGAAGAATCTTTTAAAGTAATAGATGCTAGTGTAGCTGCCACGCTGCTTCATAAAACTGTTGGCGAAGTCCCAGACGAGTCTAGGGAAACCCGTTCCGTTTAGACTGTTAATGAGGGACAGGTTCTTGATTCATATTTGAAAATAGATGATTTCGAGGACCCGTTCATGTACGAACTATAACTAAAGATACTATACTGATATAAAGAAGAAAGTTGTACTAAACGTAAAATTTGAAGCACTTACTAATATTAGTTGTGTTAATTACTACCTTTGTCTTGTATATTTTTGTACCCAGTAAAGTAACGGCAATTGCCGATTTTTGAACGCATTTATTTGCACCTATAGTGTAGGCTCTGCCCCGCTCGATAGCATCGAAGACGATCGTTAATGTAATAAACAATTAAATTGAACTCTTTTTTTTACTGTAAACACTCCCAGAGCATACAAAACTCATCATTCTGTCATCAGACCGGTGTCTGCAACACGGGGTACACTATCTGATGATTATGCGCTTCTTTCGTTAGCTTTAACGAGGGTCGCCAGGAAAAATGTTCTGAAAAAAAGGTAAGCTAGATTGCTTATCTGCGTTCTGTAGGTAGGATTTGCACTCAATACGAATGGCAACATCAAATAAAGGTGCTGGTCATCATCTCAATCTCAAAATCCTAACCATCTCAGCTTCAAATTGCCTAATTCGCTATAGTATTGACAATAGAAGATGAAAGGTTAAACAGACACTCTCAGCACCTAAAAACAACGTTAAATTTCACTATAGAATTAACAAATGCCTTTAAAAACTAGATTTTGGATATTCTGTTCAAGGTAATTCGAAAAAAGGTAGCTAATCTAATCCTTTCTTTGGCCTGTCTAACGCCTAACAATATACTGTTACGCCTAACGGTAGCTGTAGCTTTCTTCAATTATCGTAGATGTATCAGAAAATCTGCGCGTGAAGTTACTACAGGGTAGCGCATTATAGGTATTCGGGCAAAACGTCAACTAATAAATGCGATATTACAGAAATTATAAGAGAAGCTTACGTGACCAGTTTAATTTACGCATCAGCTCAAGTGTACGCTTTCCTGAGGACTAATCTCTACGTGGTAATGACAACCGCCCATTAAGTTCTCAAGGAGCAAAGCAGTTGCATTGAATATACTGCGCCTAATCTTCGCTAAAATAGAGTGGACTTAAAACATGTCTCAAAGGCTTCAAATGAGCTTTTTTCCTCAGAGAGGTCGAATGATCATATGTACGTAGACGTATGATCTGATTTCGGGCATGACAATGTTTACTGATATAGATAATGAACTGCTGTCAATAGTGCGGGGCTAGCCAGTTTTCACTGATCGTCAGCTCAGTAATCGTAAGGCTTGTCGTTTCGTTTCGGTGGCTTGGGAGCTCGACCGTCAACACGACTAGCTAGCTAGGTTGGCAGCATCCATTCTATCAAGGAAAAGACTCACCGATGCATTGTTTGGGACCAGAGCGCTACTAGAACCCAGAACGGAAAAAGCTGGAGATGGCAGCCCTTTGAACATAAGGAAAGTTTTGCTTCCGAAGAGCGACACAACTGGTCTATGTGGAAGGCGTATAAGACGTTAACTACAGAGCGGATCGCTAGATTGCTAGAGGCAGCCGACGATCCTTCTTGATGAAGGTCATTCATCGGCAGGTCCTGTGCTAGGGTGAAATGGATCGGAGAGAATTGTAGGAGAAAAGACCCTTCTGTGGGATGCCGATGTCAATACTATTTCTCCCTCTTATGTCGATTCGGTGAATGGCCATCTGGGCACTGTCGTTTATAAAGCTGAAACACCGAGGCTTCAGACATACGAAGACAAAATGTTACGTGTATCCGATTACAGTTAAAACTGTTAAAGCGGCAGGCTTTAAAAGCCAAACTTCACTTGGTTCAAGCGAGTCCGTTGTAGCTAAATGTCTGAGCAGAAAGTGCAGCTTCAACAATGGGTAAGCGGACCCTACGGGGTGACCTTAGAATATTCATAGAAATATGTCGATGACAACATGCTTGTTAGCAAGGTTCTTACCTCACAATAGTAATTCCTAAATAATAAGTGGAAAAATCGTATCGTCATTGCCAAAGCGTAGACGACACGGCTCAAGCGTCATTTTCATCAGTTCTTTCCCAAGTTCTCGTCTATGCGTTGCACAGGTTGTTAGGGTGGTCAGTTCTTTTATTCGGCGCCATTTTGGTGCCGAGGATTCTAATTTAAATGTAACATTACCTTTGTTTTGTAGCTGAAATTTTTTTTGTAATATGTAGAAAAGAAACGCATCGATTCATTCAACGGGGTTTAAAAAAAGGTCTATTTTCAGAAATCGCGCTAGCTCATAGGTAGTAGTGAGACTACGGAACTGAAATTTACTGCCAATCGTGCTGCATTTAATATAACGGATCATAAATAGTAACCCAAAGTTACGGTTTGTGCCAAAACTAGCCCGTCTGCTGAGATAAGATTGTTGCAGATATTTTAATACTGCACTCTACATATTGTTAATATTACGGTTATTTATAATTAGAATAATCTCGCGTTGCCTTTTGCCGCATTTGTTGCTAGGTGTGTGTTTATATATCTGTAAAAAAAAACCATCTCGTTTAGGTTTTTATTAAGCAATGTTTGGTCTGCCTTATTGTGTTGTCGCACTGAGTAACTTAATAATGGCCAAAGTATTTTTATGACTCCCAGACCTTTGCAAACTAGACTGATATTGTAATCTCTAACATAATTTAAAATTAAATTTTCGCAAATAAAGAATATTTAACTTTGAAGCAGACCACCATAACCTGAGGATGTCATTCAAATGTCTTTTTTGATTGGCATACAGCTGTACCAATGTGCTATTCGAGAACATTTTATTGAGAAAAAGAACCCAGTATTTAAATCAATGCCAGTCGTGCGCAAACCGGACCCCGTGCGGAAAACTCTGGCAAGCAGATGTAAGCAGTGCCCAAAATTAAAGTCAGATTTGGTATTCACAAGGATTATGCCAAACCTATGCTTCTATCTATTTATGGCATTGATCATAGTGTAAAGTTGTAGCAATAGATCATTCGACAGAATGACAGTAATATACAAAGTAGGCGTGCCTTAAAAATCTATCAAAGTATGCTTTCCTATTACAAAAAACCTGGGGCTTCCTTAGTTGGCTTCCCATATCAGCATTTCGAATCCTAAGAAATAAAAGTCAATCCAATATTTTTCCTGTTTTGGCCCTTTACGGACTCGAGCAGGCTATTTGGCTGCCGGCAAAGCTTAGAAAAGGACCCAAAACAAGCGTATCATCACCAATTTTGAGCTCGCTTCAGTGTATATATGTGTTTATAATAGTATATTTATTACTTTATAGCTGTGTTTTTATGACTTCTTCTTTTAGATTTTGAGCTTATCAGTATATCCAACTGTCTCAAACAAATCACGCCTGCCAAAGCCAACCGCGTCTATCTAGCACCCAGGGATCGTGGCCACTAACAGCTCTCAGGAACCCGACAACTGTCAAACCCACAAGACTGCTGTATCAGAAATAACTATCGCAAACCTGCAATCTTAGATAACTTGGGCAATGCCGTTACCGTTGCAAAACGGTAGCGAGGTGGGGCATTCCTCTAAGTTCACTTTGCGATTGCTCAGGTCGGCCATTATCTACTGAATATGGCAAGGACGAAGGTCCTCGGCCTCGACATGCACCGTAGGTATGTCTAGGTAGGCAGCATTCTTTCGGGGGTTGACGTGCTATAATAATATATCACCATTATTGTATGGGGTTAAAGAACGAGCTTCGTTGAAAAAAACTGATTGCAAATTATCGCTGTGCTAAAATTTATCACGAGAGTACAATATGAAAAAGTAACTTTTTTCCAGTGCGATTTATTCAATTAACACGAGTTTTCGTGGTTCATTTCCCAGCGAAAAATTTACATGTAGCCTTTGTGATATTGAAACATTAGATACAATTAATTACACTAAAATTCAATTGTTTTTTTTTAGAAAATTATCGTAATATCATAAGCAGTATAATAATATCACAAAAACAACCGACGCACAATTATAATTACAGTATATAATAATATATGCTAGGTGGGTCATACGGGCATCTTGCCAATCCATTTTTACTCCATGCGGTCTATATTATTAATATTATTGTAATAAAAAAAATAATAACATTATTATTATTATTATAGTGACAAGCGTGCTAAAGTTCGTAGCAATACAAACGTTTTTTTGCGCCTGAAGCTACCGTTGTATGACGAGTACAAACTTATACAGCAAAGCATTTGAATTTACCCTGCTGATCTAGAAGCGTTCTTTCTTTGCCATTTGCTTTTGTTAGTAAACCTCTTTCTACTTGAACCAAGCTGGACCAAGTGCTGGCCATTGAACCTTCGTGTGAGAAAGCCAGGTCCGGGTGCAATCGTTATCAGCAGTGTAAAATACGCCTGTGGTTGGGAATTCCTAAGGCTCAAGCTAAACTCTTTTTAGAACCAGGATACTTGGCATAGATCTTGGGAAAGCGCCTGTGTTGGGCATCGCAGGTCTCTCCTATACGACACACGGTAGGAAACAGGTATACGTAGGCTGGAACAATTAAAGTATGAAGCCTGAAAAATAGAAGCTTTTTGTCCAAAACAAGAAAAAAATCTCCAGGCGAACTATTTGGGAAGCGGATGAAGAATTGTTTTGGTTATTGCGAAAAACATACATACTGCTTACGGTGAAAGGTGCTCACTGGCCATGAAACGCATATTTTTAGACATGGAAAAACTTGCTGGAAAAAATCTATGCTTTTCTGCAGCTCAGCTGTCACATTCAGCTGCTGAAGCAAAAGCACATGACGTTTAAGGAAAAAAACAAACAGTTTTACTTATAAATATGAAAAATAGAAAATAAGTAGGGAATCTTTTATTGGAGAAAAACATACAAAATATATTTTTTCAATGTTGGGCCTGGCTAACTCCACTAGCCATTCATTTTTTTTCAAGGGTCCATTCAAAGGTTTCAAAGGTCTAGATGCCCTGAACTGTTGAGCAAATGATTTTGTTAAATTGCTCATAAGACAGTTATGCTTGGCTTCTGTAGCCCAAAGGGAATAGGTGTACAGGTGCTTGAACACAGGTGCTATGTGAATATGATATTGGAGCCCACAAAACGTATACGGTTAATTAAAACATTTTTCTTATAAAAAGTTGTTTTCTACATAGTGACCGAAACGACCCAGCACGTTATAACGCCTTTTTGAAATTAAGCATATTGCTAATATTCTATAGATATTTGCTATTTTAATCCGACATTGAATTTTTATCACTGCTGGTATCCTTTAGCCGGCTTACGCTTCACACATCGAACGAAATCTTTCAAAAAAAATAAGAATTCAGCCTGGTACAGGCAATATTTTTGCACGGGGTGGGATTAATGCTATGGTTGCGCACTCAAAAAAAGACGTTGAAATACAGACAATTTGCTAGTCAGATTTCTACAGGGGTGGACGTCAATCGATATAGTCTTGCACATAAAAAAACAGCATACTGCCTGCGTACGGGGCAGCAGATCCAGCTAACTTACCGGAATGAAAAAATACGATCGAAGTGGCCAATTTTCTCAAAATCATATTAAAATTTCATTCAACAGAGGGCCACGAAGATCTGCGAGCAGGATTTGCATTAGGATGAAGCGGGTCGGTAACGTCTTTGAACGTGCATGGCTGCGTTGTTTAAGGAGTGGTCTGAATTTTTGTTGAAATTTCAGTAGAACTGCTAACAAATTCAAAACAGGTTCGTTGGATGGTATGGGTAAAAAAAACCAGGTTTATTAAAGGCATCTTTTTTAAGCAGAGAAAACTGGGAGATAGAAGCATTTCCCGCCTTCCTAGTCGGCGTTCACGTCGACGCTCAAACAGCCAGACTGTAGCAGTGGAAGACGACACTATTCGCCACTTGCGATGTTTAATACTATACACAAAATTGTCCTAATTTGTGATGAAAAGATACACAAATATTTTCGCTTGTTTTCTTCTGTTTTTGTATTCAGGCATGTAAACGATGTTCTTCGATGGTCTTCGTGGCGATGCTGTAGGGTGACTCGTGAAACTCACTTAGATTACAGAGAACTTATTTCTTATTGTAAAACGCCTTACGACAGGCTTACATACGTAAATTAGGAAAATTTAGAACAGCGGTATTATTTCGTCTCTTGCCAGAGGTATTTATTAAACATGAGGTTTGCTTGCATTCTAACTGGCTTGGTGACACTGTCTGGGTGCACGCAACGGTATGCTTTACAATTGTTTCGTGCGTATGCAATAAACGCTTCAAGTTTCACCTATAAACGAAGAATAATTTGTAATTGGGAAAATTGTATCATGAACTAGTTGCATTTACTGCTTTGGGTTAATGTTTTTATTCAAGTCATTCAATTTAGGAAAATTACAAAAACGGCCCATGAACGGCTTTGTCCCGCGCATGTTTTGCCCTTGACGTAATATATACATAACAGTTACTTCATTGCCATTACTCCGCTCCACGTAAGCTCTTCAAGTTCATTTATCAATCGGTTTTAATATATATATATAAGCATGCATTATTCATGAGTTATCATCAAAATACCAATAATGATACTGATAATTCGTTTTGCCGGGTAGTTTCCGTAGACCGAAATCTTTTGACACCGTCAATGAATTGACAATTTGCCCGCAAAGTACGTGAGTAGAATTGGTCAGCAGCTATTCTTTCAGCGATATACATGAATCAAATTGGCCTTTGGCCGGATACTAATAGATGACACGATCGACTAACCTACCAATTCGGCTCTTGGGTCGTCGTCGAAGCACAAGGATCGTTTTTTTTTCCATTTTCTGTTCATTTATGTACGAGAGAGTCATTCTCTGGATGTTATTAGGCTTTAACTTTTTCTAACGACAAGTCTGGTAACCACCAATATACATACACGTAACAATATCTGTAGTGACATCACATTATTATTGTTATATATACTGTATTATTTTTTAAAATAAATTACCATTCTTTCTAGCAAAACTCATTCAACATTGGCCACGCTAATTTTCCTACTAGAAATTATTAGAAAATCGTTCACAGAACCACTAAAAAACAACCCAAAATACATTTTCACTACATCGTCACAGAAGTGTGTAGCTGCACAATCCCACCGAAACCTTCGTATTCGGTACGGAAATATAAATACTACCTTCACTCGTGAGTCCGTCTACTGATAGCAGGAAAAAATTGCTACATAAAGCAATGTGTGCAAACCGCATTTAGAAAACTAAGACCAAATTATATTTCAATTTAATAAGGTTTCGATTGGGATTAAGAAATATCTTTCTAACTTAGGTCTTTATGTAAAAATTTTCATCCGTGTGTGGCTCCATTGACACCGAAATATATTTTTACCTATAGGTAATTGTATTTCATTGAGCTTGTCTTATAAAAATAGGTAGAGTCAAACTATCGACTCGTGGCGAGAAAAAGCCGTCAAGAATATGGGACATTATATAGAACAAATGTTTTCGATCTTTTGATGTTTCCATTAGCAAATCTCTCAATAATATATAAATTTTCCGAAATTGTATTACCAAAATGCTTGCCACATAAACCACTTCAATTTTCCAATTTATACCTAGTAAAAGTTCCCGCGGGAACATATTGCAGTTTTGCTCAGCGCGTCGAAATCCATCGGTTAATAACAAAAATCCCCCCGCAGATCAAACACCATCTTAAGTTTTTACACTTTGAACGGCGTCTCCCGACTTGGAAGCTGAGACTTCAGTATAAAGTTTACATGTACAGCATTTTGAATTTTTTGAGAGCTTTTGATTGGCGCCAAGCGATACGCTTTCCAACTTAGACCTCTATGTAAATATTTCACCGACATTGTGCCGAAAGCTCAATAGCCTGTTATATTATATTTATCCTGTTTCCCCATTTCAATAAATCCCAACAGTCTAAGAAAAGCGTTCATCCAGTTGAAGAATATAGACCATATATATCGCCTGTTTATGAAAGGAAAAAACTGCTCCTTAAAATAATGTATTGTCACACTTGAAGAAACGAACTTTTTTAATATTTGGCAGATTATAAACCGTTCAAGAAAAAAATTACAAAAACACTACAATTAAGTCGCAAAAAAGATTTTACGGCCATTTTGTAAAATTCAAACTTGTTAACATTAATTTTCTATCACTTCTCAACGGCTACCGAAGAAATCACAAAAAAGACCAATTTGCTCAAATCAACTTACATACTATCAAATGAAAAAGAGCTCTTTTCGGGCACGAAATATCCGGTTAATTCCATCTTAGTCCGTCCAAAGACCTACCCAAAAGAAAACGCTAGTGACCTATAAAAAATCCCAATCGATGGTCATTCTGCGTGAGACGAAGCCGAGATATTTAATAGTATATATATATATATATATATATACATTTGAGCACCATCCGCGGACTTCATTGTGCATCTAGATTTACTTTATTTTATCTATGTAAAAATAAAAATTAGTCATAAAAGCTTTATAATGAAGGTAATACCTATACAGCTTCTTTCATATTCTAAATATTATAGTATAATAATTAGATAGAATAGAGAACTAGGTGGGTCTCGCCCGCACCGTAAAATACCGCGTAGTACACGTATAGTACATGGATTGATCTAGCCGGGCAAGTGAGTTTGTTCACGATTTAATGAAGTTGAATGGTTGATAGTAACGATTTTAACGAGTCTGCCCTACGTTACAGCATGTGGCAACAGTTACCCCACTATACTTATCCTGCCTGCGTAATCCGTTGCCGTACGCCAGCTGCTTTATCGGCCTGTTGGTAATATGAATAGATTTAATTTGTAACCTACCAAAATAAAATCTATAGTTAAATCAAACAAATCGCATCATTCTTAAACTTTCCAATACGACTGCAACAGTTGTTTCGCCATAGTGGTTGTTCTGGACGTGTCTCCTTCATTCATTGAAATATTTAGCCAGTCGTACTGCCGCTCTGCGATTATGCTATCAGTCTGCTCCAATATTCTATTCATGTCATAACCATTCTAACAGGAAGGAGAGCTCGATAGACTTCCGGCCTGTCGGTAGATGTCCTATCGTAGCCCTTGCAGGACCATCCACCATGAATTCCGTCAGCCTCCGGTTGGAATATCCTATTGTGTTACTCAGCTCTAGCAGTGAGCAGTTTTCTATAGAAGTTGCTCAGTGACCTTGCCAATTTCTTCCAAACATTTCGTTTACACATACACTTTTAGTGCTTGAGGAAATAAGCTTCAGAAAAGCATACAAATTTTACACAACTTATATATGTGAAATAAACGAAGTTTCATATCGTAATTTACACAAAGCGTAGATTCCATCTGCGTCAAATGTAACTAATTTGGTCTATAGAATATATTAAATAGGTTGGCGTAACTATCATTTTTAGAGCAAAATGCATTCATTCTGCAATTAAGTAAATTATGTTAATTGAAAGCGACACAATAAAGGCTTTTACATCTCCTGAGAATCGTACTAGAGTTACTAATGAAAAAAAGATGTCCGGCTGCAATTTTGTTTTCGTTGGTCGACTTTCGTTTCCACTAGCTAAGCAAGCTGATCATTACAATATATTGATTAACGAATTGCACTAAGAAATGTACTTCAATCACTGCTAACAGACCACAAGTCCGTGTACCAAATATGGCTCAACTGCCTTCATTTGTTCAACGTAAACTTCGTAGATCAACAGATATTCTACATACCGCTCCACCAATAAGCGTTCGGTTGCCGTCCAGATTCATAGAGACGGAGGTTTTCATCAATATAGACTGTCGACGTTTGCCCCGTTAAGCCATAGCTGCGTAAGCCTATTTCTGTCCTCCGCTCAGTCACAGTATTGGTAAACAAAGCGTAAACGCCCGCTATGTCGAAAAAGGAAGTGCCTTATCATTTATTGTACGTTACCTTCCAGTGCTATCTGGAAAATCGTGAGACACCATTTTTCGGATGTTACAATATAACTTGAACGCCGATAACAGATATAGAGTGTAACTAGGAAGATCTGATTGGGTAAATAGATAAAATAACAGTACAAATACTGTTTTATCATTAAATTATATAGAGTTTGACGTGGAAGATGGCGGACAAAATTCCGCCATTTCTGAAACAAACTTTTTCGAATGAATACTGACTGACAATCATTTAAACATTTCGGGATAATATTCACGACTGAGCTCATGTATACAAAACGTGAAGCTAAATATAGGTCCTATACAGATATAATAATTTTTTGATTGTACGAAATTAGCTGACGAAATGAATTATGCATGACAGCATTAGTTAAACAATCCTGAACCTTTCCCCACGTAATTTAATTTAAATTACGTGATGAATACAATAAATCCATAGGCCTAATACGACTAGGTAAAGCGACAATTTTTTGCAATTTATGGTTCAGGATTGTTTAACTAAAGCTGTCATATAATATATATATATATATATTTTTTTTTCTTTTTCTCCTTTTCTCACGGTGCTTTTCGAAGGACATATGCAATATTCCGAAACTATCACAATTGACACAGTGAATTTACAAGTAGCGCTTATAAGTTAACAACTGATACACAATTTTGTTCGATTTTGAATTCCTCTTCGTCTCCGCAATACGCTCAAAACCATATGATAACTCCAATTATCTAAAAGGGTCAAAACGCGGCCTTGCAAAACTATTAGTACTTCGTAAGTTCCTTTGAGTAAGGATTTTACTTATGACTGACTTTCAGGTCTCATTGCGCACACGCCGACTTCGACTCATTCCATGTCAAAGGGCCTAAGGCAAATTGAATAGACTCTAACATCAATGAAATACAATGTCGAGATTCACCGAACTTCGCACAAGATATGTACACTAATAGTATTTGAAAAGAACTCAAAAGCACCGAGGTCCTATGTTTCTGCAACGTAAAAGAAGTTGATGTTCTCGACTTCAGCTAAAGTGTATATGGGCCAGTTTGCACATAGCGTTTTATATGTACAGGTAATAATAAATAATTACTGCCATTAATAATTAACAATCACTTGTAACTAATAGCTGAAGCGAACAGAGCAAGAGTTTGCTCGGAAGGTAGTTTTTCAGTCAACAGCTACTCTGGCACTAAACAGCGCGATGTACTTGGTTACATTATCGGAAGGATGTATTAATGCCTTTACATTCATGCGACACATCCGGTCGCGAGGCCGCCTAAACACATATATGCATGTACGCGACGTTATTGGTGATGCTACCAGCATTTCTATGGTGACATTGATAGATACGACTGGGACCAGAGTTTGTAGTCTTTGAATTTATACTCTGCTAGCTAGAGGGCAGACGGGCCTTCAAGCTGCTACAATCCGTTGCTTAATTTCGAAAAAATTCGAAATTATTGTTCTTCCTAGCTTACGTTCAATGCATGTTTAAGGAGTATAGGACGCGAGCTTTGCTTTATTAGCAGTATATCGTTAGTAGATTGCAATCATTTAAGTCCGTGCTGAAAAATTGAGTTTTGTACAAATGTTGTACTTGTGATCTTTATCAATAAAGTCGCATCCTTTTTTTATGAATTAAAATGTCTAATACTGTACTTAATAGGTAATGTAATTGACTATCCGCTTGACTGAGCAGTACTTTATTCGAAATGCTCATGTATCTTTTAGCACTTTTTATGTTTTTTTGTTTTCATTTTGTTTACAAGTGATTTTGGCATAGCGCGTCTTTTCTAAACGATTGTGTTACCGACGCCAACAACAGGTTCTAGTAGTATTGATGATTAGAAGGCCGGTTTTAGTACGTGACCCCTTGAATCGTCACGATCGGTAGCGAAGATCATCATGAAACTTGCAACAAACCCGGGCTTTGAAAAGACCTTAGCAATTACACAGTGGAACTGTAAGGGGTTTACAACTTCGGCGCTCTTTTCTCGGAGGCCGTGTGCATTGCAGATCTTTTCATGCTAACGGAAACTTGGATAATTAGCCTCTTTAACTTACCGTGTTTTTATTCTGTGCACTACTCTGCACTGAAAAGCAACGGGCCAGGTCACCTCAGTGGACGCATCTCCATTTTCTACAATTATAAAATAAACGACATTACCCTGTGCACGGTAAGAATAATGTCATTGTCTTACATTGCCAAGGGCAAGGTCTCGTAGTGGCCTACGCTTGGTGACTCAAAGTCAGCGTGCTTATTGGTGGGGAAACTCAGTGGACCGAAAATGCTGTCTTATTGTTCTGCCTCTCCTCTGGTCATTACCGGCGACTTCTACGCCCATCTCGACTAGCCGAACTTGAGCCGCACTACAGCTCATTTAAGACACAATCGCAAATCGTGGTTGGTGGGTAATAAATTTCATCTCAATACTGACTCTTCTAGGACATGTAGGAGGTTCGGCTACCGATACATTTGCGACGAGTCTAATTGAGTATAGGGTAACGTTTGAAAGCGAGGACCTCAGGAGAGGCAAGCATGCACCCTTACATACAGCCGGCGATAGAGCTCACTGATCAAGTTACACCTGCATGGACTGTCAAGCGCCTAACTTCGTTACGACATTTAGATGTGGAGCAGTTTCTGAAATCCGCCCGCGAAATTCTCCTCGAAGCATCTGGTTGAAAGTCTCGAGTCTACACAGCGTATCGTCTTTCCAAAAACACAGGCCGTAGTTGAACTAAACTCGCAGCTTTGCCTGGAGGGCCTAAATGGCCTTCAGGCTTATGGCCAAAGTACAGACCCGAGACGTATGCGTCACATAGGTAATAATGTCCTAAACGTCTAGAGACCCCATCGATGCAGAGTGTTAACCATAGTAGCGGTTAACACACCGCAGTAGCTCTGCAGGTTGTCTGAATAGCTCGTTGGCCCATATAAATCACTTCTCGAAGATGTTGGTGTCAAGTATGCGATACTACGTGTGATACCCTTTGTCGCCGCAGCGCGAACCTCAATATAACACGATATCCCTCAATAAAACCTTACAGTGCAAAAAAAATTTTCCAAGACTAAGCAACGAGAAAGCCACCGAATAGGGTTTGCAACGAGCACCTTAAATGCGATGTCGTTTTGACACTGTAGTGGATAGTGTTATTAAATAAATATTTGCAGACTGATAAACGCCTAGCCCAGTGGAAAAAACGGTTCGCTGTTAGTGACACCTAAAGGTAAGGGCGATCCAACCGCGCAGCGATCATAGCGGGGTATATAGCGAAGAATTGTTTGCTACAAGCCGCTATCCGACTTGCTGACTAAGAGACGAAAGACTTAGTTGAAAAGTAGACCCGTCATCCCAACGAAGCAACATGGCTTTTGGAGAGAACGCTCCACAGAAGCGGCGTGCAGGATCCTGATATCCAACATCGAGAGCGCGCTGGCCACACCTACATGCGGTGATTGTGTATTTCAAAGTAGCCTTCTAATCAAAAAAGTTAAGTTCAGACTGGCTCGACAGACAGACCCTTACTCTTCATCCTTCTGAAAGGCCTTCCTGCTCAATACGAAGGCCGATGTCATCTTTCATGCAGACGATTTAGTTTTATACTGGCCGGATAAATTCCAAGTGCAACAAGCTCTAGCCCGGCTCCATGGGGCAGTGATATGTTTGGGACTGACCGTATGTTCAACTGAAAGGAAGGCGATGGAGTTTTAAAGGGAAACAGGACAGCAGTCACTGATCGTGGCCAGGTCACCTCTTGTACAGGTTAACTGGGGTTGCTCTCTTTTGCAAATGGCAAAAGTTAAACTGTGCACGTAGCCGAAAGATCCGAGAAGGCAGTGCTGACTTCATGGGCGACCAGTCGCCTCATCGGTTGTCTCTCGTAATCGCGTTGACCCTATTCGACCTTTAGGTATTCCCGACTGCAATGTATGATACACGTGTCACTTGGGAAGACCTTACTGTGCCAAACCTCGAACAACAAGGTCGCGTTAAAGTATCCTGCCTCAAAAGAGTATTAGGACCATACATAGTGAGTCAAAATCGTCTTGCGTAGCTCCTGGCCGGTTCGCTACGCATTGCCTTTAGCTCCCAGCGACAGAAATCTTTAAAACCAACTTTAAAAGCTGAGAGCGTAAGTTCGCGAAGATCGATGGGGATTTCTTTGCTTCGAGTATGATAAGAAACAATAGATGAAAAGAGGCGAATCTGCTGAACAGGCATGTCGTCACTTGTCGTGCATTGCATGGGCTCCACGACAGACCATACAAAAAAAATCTGATTTCCATGACAATGCATGCAGATACTCTAAATACGGTGAAAACTGTGTTATATGTTGCACTCCTGGTACGATCTTTAGGACATCTGGCAAATCTCTTCAATTAGTTTTATAGACTCGATAAGATTCGTGTAACCCGTATGCCACTATGACTAAATGGTTCCATACACTTACTTTATATATGAGGTTTTTTATTGTTATCATCCAAGGTGAATAAATGATTAATTTGTTATCAGCGTTAGACTTTTGATCAAAAACATGACGTACTTTAAAATAGGCCTAATTACTTAGTTTTCTCTTTCTAAAAATGTTCAAAAAACGTTTAGACCGATCTTCAATTTAAAAAATTAGCTCACCTCGTTACAGCATTTCGGTTCAGCTTCTAATTTAAAAACTTCTATTATATCTAGCTCAAAATTACGCGGCGTTTCAGAAAACGAGTCCTTAGTTCAGTTATGCTTGAACAACAGTAGGCCTCTCTTAGCACTGTGTCTTTATTTGGCCAAATAGAGGTAAATAATTAATAAAAAAAAAGTTTGTTTAATTTTCCAAAAAAACGTAATTAGCGTACCTTCAACAGCACAATATAGACCAAGTTAGGCATGCCGCTTGGAGATTATATACTTTTTCACACTTGTTAAAAGTTATTGTAGATTGTTTAAGATAAACATGACTGAATATTAACGTTTTAACTCTTCGCGTATGTGTTTCTATGCAAAGTCAGTACAAGCCTTGTAACATAAACATTTACTGTAGTCTTCGACCTACAATACTAACATGGTACCCGTGTTCTGTCTCCCGTATAAAAGCGTATAATAAGCTGACGCTTCTCATCTTTATTCGATCTAAAGCACTATTATCTATCAAGGTAGCAGTCGTATGGAGGTCATCGCAGCCGATATCTGTCCTAAATTTGATGTTGTTTCAAAGATGCCCCTTTTCATTTCGCCTTATCAAAAAATGTAAGTGGACATTTTTGTGCAATATTTCCGGAGTATATAACCACCATATTGATTCTTGAGATTGCTTTTTTGTCGGTGAATTTACAGACTTGCCACATAAATGTAGTGTCCCCATAAACTGGTGTAAGACATTCAGTTTTTTAGAAAAAGTAGAGTTAGAACTGATGACGCTTTTCATCTATTTGAGTAAACAAAGTGACCTATTAGGACAATTTGAACGAAGCTTTACGTACTCCATGATCCTCTAATTTAACTTGAGACATCGCCACTGCCATTACGGCCATCGTTTCCCTAGTCGTTGTAAATCGTTCTGTTTTGCCAATCTTACACTTTGTCACTCCAAAGCGTCCTTTGACTCACTGCCTGCTGGACAATTTGAATAAATGTTTCTACTGTACCGGTCATACCTCAATTTACGCCCTTTTGGGCACGGCCAGATGTTTTACGAGGCAATACTTTTGTCTAAGAGATGTTTTTCTAGGTTGTAGATCTGGATTTTCTTTCTAAGCAAATCCGAGCCAAGTCGATTCATTTACAAAAGGGCTATTTTCAGGTCCGGCGATGTTTCCGCAACGTCTATATGCTTACAACAAGAACGACGACCATGGGTCGTTTTAAGGTCTATTATAGCCTAAGATGTGTTGAACAGATAGTGTGAACTAATAAAGCTCACCACTTATGGGTATCTGTATCAAATCACATATATCTAGATACAAGAAACAGTTAAATCTAGCGGGAACTACATTGTAGCATTACTTGATGTTGTATCTATTTCACTGAATCCAGCATCAAGTAATACACCTATATGGAATCACATTCACTGGGATGGCTGTTAGTGTTTATCTCAAACACGTAAGCTTATTAGTCAATTGATGAGTCTTCATATATGGGCCTTATTTTGTTTGATGAATGATTAGAGTAAAAGATGCATAGTTCGAACGATCATGTTGGCTCAGTGTCCAAACCCGGTCCTAACAGTAGACAAATAATAATCGTATATATTGACATGCCGTATGTCTGTAGACACGTACTTGCGGATACAATTGTATTGAATTAGGTAATTTTTTTTTGCTTAATGTCATGAAGCTAAAAATCAATCCATGGGGGAGCGATGCGCGAACTCAATAAACGAAATATTTTTCCCATTGGAGCCATATAATGCCAATATTACCGCCAAAAAGTTGAGATTTATCAACAATGTGTTTTGGCAGGTAAGACGTTATTAATTGTGAGAGCAATAGCACTTTGATTAAGTGAGTGATAATGAAGAGCTGCTCCTTTTTCAGGTGTGCCACTTGAACAAATATATAGCTAACAAGTCATTTATTATAGGTATGATTGTCCGCTTCTAATGAAAATGTCGTGACAAGCTCTGTGTCGGTGCTTAGGAACATCTCCGTAACGTTAAGCCTTTGCTGTTTCCTTTGGTACCGTCCAAGCTCCAGTAGAACAAAACAAATATTGATCCAAACTTCAGTTGTAAAAGCTAACAACGTAACACTTTTTTAGCAAAGTTAATATCTTACCGACAAACAACCGGTTTTCTCAACTACTCATTTATACTATGATCAATGTTAGAAATAGAGACCAATATTCATAATACCTGCTTGCTACTGACGACAAAGAGGAATGCACACGTTTGGAGCTATCGGGTGACCCCGCCCGGTGAAAACTGTTTTCGTCTATTAAGGGGACGTCAGAAAAGTTACAAACAAAAACTTGCTAGGTCATACAACCGAAGTGATTAAACGACGGATCTTTTTAAGCTGATCGAACGGTTACCAATTTCCGTGCTCACATAAGCACGTAAAGCAGCACCCAACTGTGCTTTACGTGCTTTGAACTCTATCTGACAAATCCGATCGGGTCAGATTGTTCGACACTATACGATACCTTTAAAAACGTTTGGTATTCTTGACCTTACCCGAGTATCTGTAGCTATAATAGAAGATTTTCACGCAATCTCATTTTACAGCTGAAAAGCTAAGAATGATTATACAGGCAATTCTCACTACAACACATATCCTCAATGAGCTGTCGTATTTTCCACGTAATTCTGTATTTATCAAAATGATTCACTTTTTGCAAAAAAATTGCACTTTTAAGCATGAAATAAATGCCTCGTTTACTAAGCGTTAGTGCCTCCTTCGTGATTAATCTCGAGTCTCGAAATGTCTTGTAGCTGCAAGATACTCGGTGATATGCAGCAATCCCGATTGTTCGATCCTGTAATGCACGTAAATAGCTACTCGATAATCAGTGGCCTAAAAAAAGCGATTCCGTACAAATCTAGCCTTAAGTTTTCTTAATCTTTTCTTGCCTTTTTCTCATTGCCACCAGACACTGCCCTTACCCCTTACCATCTTATATGCACCTATAGAGTTACCGTTTTGCGTGCACGTCGCATCTTATCTAAAACTAATCGATTATTTACACGACCAACCTTCTCTACGTGATCTGTATCATGCTGTCAATATTGCCAACGACAGTAGAATCAAGCAGAGGTAACGTCAGTACTCAGCAACATATCCATAATGGACCGCAGCAAAAACGACGTCATGATAAAGCACAAGCCAATTTTTAGTTTCCTAATTGGAGTTGTCTTCTCATCGTATCTAGACGCCAATATTCAGTTTAACCGTTGTCGCTGTCCGCGTACGGATTTCGCGAAGTTGTATCTGTTGATGTTCTTACTCACTTGAGAAAATGGAAAATACCATGATTGGATGGTTTGTTTGTTACGGTGATGATACGGTTTGTTAAACACGATGTGCAACTTTATATCGAGTGAGGAAAACATTTCGACGGCTAAACATCCATAAAGCTTGATATCCATATAATGCATGCTAGAAGAAGACTCAAGACACCCCCCCCTTCGCCCTAACTAAACATAAGCGTACCACTCTGGTGGGAAACCTGATCATTGTCAACTGTTGGACGAGTTTCAATCAAAAAAATAACTTCAATTTTTGCCCACAAAAATCCTACTTTTGAGTACGACAAATCTTTAACTCGTGGGTCCGTTTTCTACAAAACATACACTAACGATATGAAGGAAAACAGGAAAAGCAATAAGAAGGTTAAACGTAAATAATGCAGAAAGACGTTCAAGACAGAAGCCGTATTGACTCAACACACTTACTTGGTGTTATTTACGTAAAGTCAATGCCTTAATGTCTGATTGCTCCTTCGGGGCGAGAATTAGCCGTCGTCTTAAGACGTCTTTAATCAGAAAAGAGCTTTACGATAGAGCGGATGAAAGTGTTCCCAATATAGCTTTTAGGCGTAGAGGGATTACCATGCGCCAGTTGGTCATGGCACCCCGATGCGTAATACTCAATATATAGTGTTTTTAATAAAATTTGCTGCTTTTTTTTTAATGCGGCTAGCGGTATACCATGTCTAAGGCAAAAAAACAATCTATCTGCTTCATAGCAAATATCATTGAATCATGTTTATTTGTACTGTTTTATAAAAGCTTTTGTCATTACACTTTTTTCGTAGTCAAGATCGAAATCATCGGGCAAATAACCAAATTCTAAAATGACGCATCCAGCGTATCAGTAAGCTAATAATTTGTTGTAATAAAACTGTTTATGGGGTCACTCTTTCACCTTTAGCCCAGTTAGAAAAAGGGCTGAATACAACATTACAATGTTTCTCTAATCTGTATTAAATTGTTAATTGGCAAATAAACAAACTTACATATAAGTAGGGTTGTCTTTATCTAGGTATAGAATTTGCTTGCTGCAGAAGTTCGTATCGTACGAACCTACAATATCAAAACCTGTAAACATCGTGCAGTTCGATGATTGTAAACATAAAGTTAGATAAATGATGGCTACTAGCACAAGGTAATCGCGCTTGATGAGATACTGGTCAATGTGCAAGCTGGACTTTGGTTCATCGATCAGTCAATGAGTTACTAGACATGGATTTTCTTTTATATTTTATCGCATTATATTTTGCTATTGTAAAATGTTCATAGTTTCGGTAACTTTGCTCATTCTAGGCCGGTCCGGCCGGCTGACCTGATGATCAATAAATTTTCGTGCATAATCCTTCGCACCGTCCTGAGCAAAAATGATCTCGGGGATCACGCTAACGAAAGTTTTTGCTAGCAACATCTGAACCGCATACTGGGTTACGTCGTATCGATTCGTCCGCCCGCTACGTTCACAGTAATCTACTGGTATTCTTTTGTGTCCGCCTTTGGTAGGATGCTAAAACACTTTGTCTTTGTGCCTGTTCTTAAACTCACCATGTACTACTGTCTGTAATAGACTGGGGCTCCCTTCGAACATGGTAAGTGGTTACAATTGCTAGAAAAAAAGACAAAGCGATCACAATATCATCTTGAGTGTTCCATTTTCGTCTGTCAAATTACTAACAACTAGAAAGTAAGGAACTTGACGAAGATATTTCCCCAGGCCTTTGTGTTGTCTGGCATCGAACACACTCGGCGGCATCGAACTCGCCGGCATCGTTTCTCACTGTGATTTACTTTTTGCAAAATACGCCCAGTAGAAGGTATATTGTATTACGGCACTTCGGCATGAGCTAACTTGTAAGCCGCAGTCGGCTCTAGTCATTGAGAGGTTATTTCCTGTAATTTACATGTATTTAGCTAAGACGTTTATTCAAGCACTCGACCGTCGCCTTTTCCATTTAAGAAAGTATATATATATATATATAAATAGCTGGGTTTTCAACGAATGTCTAGTTCAAGTGTAAGACAAATAGTTCCGATAATAAAATTAAACATGACAAACTTTGGTTCATCTACGGGACATGTTGGAAAAGTTAAAGCGAAACGGACGTACAAAAGTGTAAGATCCATCATAGTCAACTATTTCTCCGGTGATCTCGCGAAGAGGGTAAAAACGTTACATTACAGCTATAGGATTCACTACTCACTAACAGAAGCAAACTTTGTATTAATTCTTCATCACATTGCAGAATGGATATGTCTTTAGACAAATCAAAGTTCGTTTATAAGATATTATAGTATATGGCCTTGTAAGTGAATAATTATTTTTTTTTAACGATATTAGGGTAGGTAAAGCGCGTATTACTAACTAATGGAGAAATACGAGTGGATCGGTTAAAAAAAGGTGTAGAATTATAGTAAGCTCCTATACACCTGAGGCAAAACATGCATCCAGCACGTCGATGCTAGCACGGGCCTGTGTTAACGCAAATCTATAGTAACGCCTTTTTTGAATGGGCCAGAGCTTTGTGTATATCTAACGTAAAAATACTGCCTTAAAGTGCAACCATATTCCGTTACATTCGATTCATTACCGACATTCCCGTACACTAGCATATACCTGATCAATGCTTCAGCCGAACCGTTGAATTAGTGAATTGTTGTAACATAAAATGTTGCTATAGTATATGATTTCTATTGAAATCGCAACTTCCCTTAACTTTTCATAGAAGGTCACGACTTGATGACCTCAGGATTGCAGATTTACACACCTGTATGTCGTGTGCTGACGTCACAAATCTATTACCGAATATGTGCCTTAGCGATTATTAATCTACATAATAATCTACGTATTAACTTAAAGGCAACTTGCCAAGGACTCCAAATGATTCCTTGTAAGTAACTTTAATGCTGTAGAGCCTAAACTTGAAAATAGGGAAGAGTAACAACAGGGCACCACTATACACGAATTCTGCATTTTTGTTTCCGATTGGGTCTCATTTTGTCAACAGGCAGTCGTCTCCTTTATAGATGACGGAGCGCAGGATATTCGTGCCCAAAATGGGCTTTGTTTGTAAGCCTTAACCCATATCCTATCACTGAAGTACCCATTTGTTGAGGGCAGTTGCTTTTTTAATTAAGCAAAAACGCATACACAAATGAGGTCTGTGTTTTAGGTCCTAGGCTGTTTTTGTGTGTATTTGTATGATTTTGATGTAACGACAGTCGCGTTCTATCCGAACGCGAAATTATCGATTGGCCTGTGTTGCAAAAGTCTAAACGCTAGTATAGATAACGCAAAATGCACCCATATTAACATCAGAGATGATCTGAAGATGTATATAATACCGTCCTAGATAATAGTATCACACCTACGCCTTCAACGAAATTTTCTAGTTCGTCGCATATAATAGATGCTCCATGGCCACATAGAAGCCAACTAATAGCGTTGGAGTTTAAGCCTTCCAGCTGGCAACTTCTCTTCTTAGAGAAGTCAAAACGACTTGCATAGAGGAACCTAGACATTTTGGTGTTGTAATTAATGTTGCTGATTACGCCTATGCTATACCAAACAGGGGACATTCAATAATAGGAATCTAGTATGTACAGAAAAAAATCGTGTAACGTAGTTGCGGAATTGCGGTTACGTACAGAAGGCCATGACATTTAGTTGATCGTTTTATTAAACACTTGAGCTGTTTTTATTCGGTAAAACATCCGATTTCGGAGTGAAAGATAAAATCTGGGTTGTTAACGTATTCTTTTATGAACGGGTCATAAATGCTATGATGTTATTTTGCAAAAAGGATATTCTCATCTCAGCAAACACGGTCACCTATTTTCCAGCTGAGCGTGGCGACGAGTTCGCTGACCAGCCGACTCCGAAGTGGTTTATTTGCGGGTCTCCAGCCTCCATTGAATGTCGGATCGTTTATTAGAGGGGTATTTTTTGGATCTGTCTAAGCTGATAACAACTTGTAATGGTAGTATCAAGCAGCTACTAGCCTGGCTCGTCGTCTGGCTAACCTGGCTTTTACAGAAAATTTGAGGAGACAAATTTGAAGAATCTATTTGACGCAAATTGTATCAATGGAGTTTTTTTTTTTTCACGTACCTATATAAAGCTAGTCAAGTCCTTCCTTAAACTCCAAGTATATTATAATTACCCTTTCTGACCGAAACGCATCGTTGCGTAACTATGTGCCAACGTTAATTATAGTACTTTTTAGTGCAATTTTCAATTCATTTACGATAACTGTACTATATGGCGTGCGTTAAATGTACCAATCGTGTAACCTATAGCATATCTACATTTTAGTTTTCATAGTTAATTTGTAATACTTCCAATCACTGCCGATAACCAGATTCGTTAGAGTTCCGATGTAACAAAATGTCCGGTTTTACCAGCCTAATCATGTCGACCCACGCTTGCTAACCCTCTTTCCTGGATGTATATCTAGGAGAGTAATAGGTACCGCGACATGCATTTAGAATAGCTAGCATATTAGGTAGCTAAACGTCTGGCACACCGTAACATAATACGTCTGTTTTTCTTCTATACATGATCTTCTTTCCGGCTGTGTCCTGGGCTAGACACGTTCAGTGTAAACATCTCCAGTCCTCTTCAAGTTGGGACGTGCGATAAGAAGAGTCTACTCACCATCCTGTCATCGTCTTGCAGAAATTGTATCACAGCATCCATTCATACCAGTCAGCCAATTTCATTTCGTTTCACGATGGATATTGATCAAAACTTTACTTTATTAAAAATATACATTTTATATGAAATTGTTGATATGTTGAGGTTGTCTGCTTCTGTATGAACCTAATGAAGTGTAAAGTTAAATGGCTTCAACAAGCCGCGCCTAAATTGTAGCATAGATTTAGGTTCGGCAATAACCATATTACGAATACTATTAATTGATAAGATAGAAAAAGATAGCCTTGCCTTCCTGCCTAGGTTACATGCTATAGAAAGACCGTTCAAAGCCGGATTTCGCTCTAATTTAAATCACACGTTTTGGGTGAACGCACTTGCATTAGGCGTGAGTCCTGCTTCCTTTTGTTGCTCGTCATAGCACTTCTCCCAGTGTTCATAGAGCCTACACCTCGACAGTGACCTACTTTGAGATGAGACTTACTAAAAATCAAAATTAGATCACCGATAGATTATTCTCTTAAATTATTCCCATTCATTTATCACATCCGTCGTGTTAAGCACTACAAAAAAGCATAGTAAGCGATACATACAAAAGCACGCTGTTATTATGTTAATTACGAAGTTTCAGTTGGGACCAACGGATGGCGCTAGCTTCGGCTAATCGAATTTAGCTAAAGCTTCTTAGGAGTATTTGGATTGTCGGACGTGTGCCCTGTCCTGTTGTGTCCGTTGACCTGTGTTTGTTAGGAGTGATCGTTCGGTGCGTTCGATGATAAAGCTCGAAAAGGTACATACGTATACAACATTGTCTTCTTCTTTTTTGTGCTGTCGAGACAGAAGGGATTGTTTGCAAAGTTGAAAGTAAAAAATATAGCAAGTATTAGCTTCGGTTAAATCGCTTGAGAACCGGAAACTCCAACTTGAAACATAAAGCACACTTTAGAGCGTCACAGAAGGCAAACGATGACCAACTGTAGTCACTCCTTAAGCAAGACGCGGTACAATCGACGCGAGAGCTCTCTGCACAGTTACGAGCGACCTAAGCGGCTGTGGCCAACCGTTTCCATGTAGTAGGAAAGATTCAAAGGGAAGGAAAATAGGCTTTAAAAGAAAACAAGCCGTGGATGCTTGTATGACACAAAGGGAAATCATTCCTATTTAAGATCCTCGGCGACACTACTAAGCGCAAGCTGGGTTGATTAGGCGAGGAAACAATCATGGTCGAAAGCTGCGCCTCTACATACGGTGAAAGTCAAACTAAAGGGAAAAAAAGTTACAGGAAGCCGTTTCGCGAATGAACTCATTTGTCTGAGCTACGGCACTGACAGAAAAAGGCCTTGGACTAGTAACGAGCCTGAACGGCAACGCCACTCTGCGTACTCCTTTAGCTATACGGAAAGCGCTAACGGACCTGCAATGGAAAACTTTGCGTCATCATTCATACAGCATCGTTCCATCTGATTATCATCACTCGTTTCGGTGTATGCATAACCAGGAAGGCCAACACTTTAGAATAGAGACCGAAGTTCGTAAATGAATTGACGAATGGATCACTTTGAAGGACAAAGTTTTTCCTTCGAAATAAACATCAGCTGCTAGCGAAATGGGAAAAGGTCACTGGAAGTGACGGCTACTACTTTGACTAAGCTGGTTTCACTTGCTTGAGGTTATAATCAAATAAAGTGGCTAAAGAACAACGGACACGTCCAGTCAACTTAGTACACTTTTGTAAATCAATCCCTCTACCTCTTTACTGTTTCTAATTACTAAAATCAATTGAAATGAATTGACGGCAAAAGATCCACATATTTGGTTTGACACACAGGTTCTACCAACTGTACTTTCTGAGCATAACCAGTGGAGGACTGTCGCTTCATTCTCATAGGAACACCTCCTATTGTGTTAGTAATTGCTATGGTAGAATCAGTGTCGAGGCGGTGGCTTGGGTGGCTAAATCTCTCACGGAAGGAAACCAAGCGTTGCTGCTTCAAGTCTTGCCAATGCCGTATATAAGGAAAGTGTGAACGAACAAAGAAAATTTACCATTTTAAGGATTTACGTATTCTGAGAGAAATCTACTAATTAATAGTCGAGTCGATGCGTAAAAAATATTAGAAATGAAAGATTTTCTATTATGTGCCTGTATGTATTCTCAACTTAACAAACTCCCTACAAAGATTTTATCGATAATATCCAACTGATGCGATCAATTGTTAACTTTTCCACTGAATGATGTTAACGGATTCGGGTAGCTGTATGCTCTACTAGTTTACCTTCTCGCATAGAATACAACTCACTCAGTTGCTGCTTTTTTCAAATCTTATTTTAGGAAAAAAAAAAAAAGAAATCATCTACTACTATTTCTAGTACCAAAATTTTACAGACCTACGAAAAGGTACTGCAAGGACGTAAAAGATTGTTTACAGGTAAAGGCGAATTCGCCATTTTCAATATTTAATATCTAGTTAGTAGGCTTATCAGCGCCTAGAAGAAAACCCAACACGCGAAATACGCAAGCCAGCTTCCCATAGAGGCGCGAAGATCTCTTGAATATTGTAGACACGATCGACATCCACATAGTTTCCTTAAGAAGCTATTGCACGCAGTTTTTTTTTATAAACTCCGTATCTAAATCTGACCTCGAAGGAAATAAAAGTTGCCTTTTAGTACCGTAGACACACTCCAGATCTCAGTGGCAAGACAGCAATAGCTTCAGTTGTACGACGGAGATGATTTCGCTGATTTTAGAACAATACCAAATACAGAAATATCACTTCTTCGGGTCTAAATATGAAGATAATTGCGGTTAAAACGAGTGTTTTTGCTTGAGCGTTTACAATATAAGTCGTTTTATATTCAAAATGTAAGCATTATTAAATATCTGGAGTGATAAAAACGTTATTAACGATATTGTGCTTCCGCTACAGAGAAACCGTTTTTTCTAGGCTTTTGCGCAAACACCACTTGCTGCGACGAAATCGGTTGCGCTTCTCAGTTCTTTACAGTGTTAATGTAATTAGGTGTCATATATAATAAACCAATATTGCTTTCCCCTATGTGTCCTCATGCTTATTTTTTTTGTATGTGCACGAGGTGAGCTCCTAGGCCTGTCTGCTCGAGCAATTATGCCTTCTGCATCGGAAGCTGTACCTGCAGCTTTTGTTTTAAAGCTAAATTTTCTTTACACTATGGTTTATACATTTGAATAGAAAAAAGGCGCAACTCTCAAGCAAATTTTTCATGTATGTAAGCTTTTGAATGCTGGATCTCAACCCGTCGATAATAAAAGCAGAATCATGCAACCTGCGTTTCAGTTGATCTGTGGTTTGCGAAAAGCAAAGTTTTTGAGTGTCTGTGCCAAGCCCCCGAACGGGTTAGGAACTGAGTTGTATGAATAGTCAACACAACGAGTCCCTTTCTTCTTTTTCTTTAGTGGCCTGCCTCAATCGTGTTGAAAACGGGTGCAATAGTTTACCTATATATACAACATATCAATCGTATTATTCGTATTTTGTCAACAGCCCAATTTTTTAAGGCCAAATAGTGTTAATTTGCCTATGTTTCTTATCTAATTTGCACCTGTCGCCGCGGCTTATTGAACTGACGCGTCCGTCAAAACGAAATAGCGGTGTACAAGCTAACAACGGTGATGTTTAGTTTGGCCTATTCTTACCTAGGTTCGGAACCTGCCAGGTGCAATGACCTAAATCATATGCTCGTCATATGCTAGTCCAGTAAAAAGTATTTTAGCAATTGCATGAAACTCACTGCGAGTGAGTGACAATGGAGCGGCTTTGGTGATATTGTTGTTCGATGTAAATAAAGTAGCAACGCCGGAACAGTACGAAAAGCGTAGCTAAATGTAGAAGAGTGTCACCGACAGATCACAATAAAAACAGAAACAACACACAAGCAACCTAAGTTTACCTAAAGTACCACATGATGCACATACGTATATGTAGCATTTATACGCGATCTTTGAGCTCAGTACAAATTTAGTTACCTTTGATTCTCTCTTGATGTTCAGTGTTATTGAATTTATCTGAGTTCGTCACAAACCATACGATGGGTAACTTGTATTACTATCTCAACGTTACGAAGCTTCGTATCCATTGAAATCTGTGCTGACTCTATGATAATCTCTTCGAGTTTTCGCCCAGTTTTGCCATGACAAAACCGAGAATTCCCCGCCCGATTTTGACGACAATCTAAAAAAATGGGGTGGTGACGATTTTAGCATCCGGCTCGTGGCTATGCGAGGCTCCAGAACCGGCCTGTACGATGGACTCCATCGTATTGTTAAGGACAATAAATAGAAGGCTCACGGGCGGTTTTCGTGCCGTGTCAACGTTTCGCTTGCCCTCGTTTTCCATACCGGTAAAATCCAGAAGCCTTGGAAAAATCTTGAAATGATCCATTACCACGCGTCCAGGACAAACATGCAGAAGTCATGAAGACGAAAGTTGGTTTCAACTAGAAAACGTGGTAGCAGATGATAAACCCTGCAGCACCTAAAAGTCTCGGATAGTTTTTTGCCAGTACGGGTGCGAGATTATGAAACGATTTGACAGTGAACTTCACGCAAAAAAAATAAAGACGCACAATTTCATGCATCCAATTGAACATCTTTCAATGATAACGTTTAGTGTAATTCTTATTTAACAGAGTAGAATATTCCATGCGGAAAGTTAATCTGGAAAAAGTTGTGTTTGCGTGTCACAGCTTTTTGACGCAACAACAAAACTTTTTAACTCGAAATCTCTATTTCGGATGGTGTCAGTCGTATAGGAAACGGAAATTTCCTTCAACATTGGAACAATCATTTATCAAGCGTTAAATAACGTTTCATATTTATTGTACCAAACAATATTTAGAAGCACACTATCTCTGTCGAAAAATTGAGATAGAAAAAATAAATAAACTTTTATATTCGATCAAAATATTTTGGTATTTTTATTCATCATTTTCCGTAGCGTTTTGCAAGACATCATTGTCCTTTTACCAAACGCAAATGGACTATAATCAATGCCAACGTGGATCATCGGATCCTCCAAAAAGAACACACAAACACGAGGAAAAAAAAGGGCAGATTCGTTACATACCTGACAGCTTCTACGAGACCAGATGGTATTTCGAAATAAAATGGTGTTGCAATTTGTTGGCTAGCTGCGCCGTCGGTGTGTGCGCGGCGCCTGGTTATCGCAAGGTAGGGAACGTTAACGACTTCGCGTCCCGCGATCGATCCGCCTTCCTTTTACCGAAATCGCAATTACTCGTCTGAAACGCTACGTTCGACCCGTGCCCTGAATCCTGAGGCAACCTCATCTACGTTAATGATGCCTTGTAGGTAACAGCTCACTAATCACCGCGAACCTTTGCTCTCGTTGCTGACTGTTTAAAGCGGTAACATGGATCTGCGGACAGCAGTCGCGAATCGGCTATAAATTACACAAAGCGACCAGTGTTCTTTTGAGGTAGACGACTTTGATGTGATTTAATTACTCCACTGTAACATTTTCAAAAATAATACTTATACCTGATGCTACAATTGGAGCTATCTAGAGGTCGAAAAACGCTAAGAGTGGCTTGAAACATAAGTGGTGGGCAATTTGATCGTTCATGCAGCAACACTGTTCTTTAGCATTTTTCTGGTGACCTGCGCAGTGGAGCTTCTGTCAGTCACAAAGAAGAGCAACGTCAAGAACGCAAACCGGTTGCAAAGGCAAGAGATGACCTGGCCACTGCCAAAGACCGCTATCCTGCCTCTCTTTTAAACTCTATCGCCTTCCTCTTGGTTGAGCTTACGATCAATCCCAAATATGTTACTGTCGTGTGGAATCGAGCTAGAGCTTGCTGCACTCGGAACCTGTTTAACCATCACATCATTAATTCGTCTACATAGAAAATGGCTTTGACTGATTATTTCAGCCCTCTTGTTTGATCAAAGGCCCTTCAGTAATGGTGGGGAATAAGAGTGCGTTTAGGTTGTCCCCCCAAAGCCGGGCCAGATGTCTGTATGAACTTGGCCAAACCATCGTCGATGGTCACCTTGTTCTCCTGTAGAGTAGAAGCGAGAAGATTGAGCACGTCCATAAGAACATCCACATCGGCCAGCACATGCCCAATCCTTCCCCTCGGTGCCAAGCTGAAGGCTGCCTTGGAGTCGACGAAGATCGCGTATGGTGTATTGCGCAACGCGGCCAGTGTCCTCTTGACATCGGCCATCAAAATTTCACTCGCCATTTCTATAAAGCGATTTCTCTAGGATTCCTGTTGCTTTGTTAGGGCGACATGTACGTTTTCCAAACCGCTGTTCAGCTTCTTTGTCAGCAGGTCGGATAAACAGTTCATAACAAACATTTTTATTCATTTCTCCCTGCCATAATATTTGCTAATTAGGAACTATAGTCCGCTAGGATGTCCCAAGGGGCCATAGTGCGGCTCGAATTCAGCTGGTCTAGATGTCGAATTCGCCTGGAATGAGCATAGGAAACGCAGAATAAGAAGACAGCACGTTCAGTCGACTGATGAGTTCTTTCACCGGTAGGTACAATGATTCCGAATCAGTCGGTCGGACATAGGCTTTGAATTTTACCTGCTGACCGCATGAAGTAATAATATTAGGATTATTATCTCTCTATTAGGCCCTGTCCCGCTATTATTTGTAAAAAAGCATGACCTTGTTCTATATGTTTTCTTGAAGCGTTATCCAGTCGTTTAACACCGGAAGTGGCTAGGGCCGTTGGTTGAATTTTCTTTCCATCTACGTTATTCGGTCGTATCCGACTGACCGGGAATACGTCATCGCCATCATGTCACATTAGTGATGTTGACTTGCGAACGGCCCGTATACGAAGCCGTTATACTGTTTAGCGCTAAATGCTATTAGCTTTCTAACAAAATTGCTATATTATATTTAACTTACTAAGTGATTCAATATTTCTGCGTACCAGTTCTCCATGTAGATACTTGCTGATTGTATTTAGATACTTTCTTTTATAGCTATGTCTATAAGTGAGTTATGCATGTATTATTCAATACTTATTATGTAGCTAGGGCTTTCCGTCGACAATGGTATGTTTATATTATTTAGAGTAAGCACGGGATGTTTTGCTGCATCAGCTTAAAGGTATGGGAAAGAAACGGGCATCTATGAGTTTCGTTCGATTTCTAACCACTGAAATATTTAAAGTAGCAAATCTTAATACGTATAATGATAAAAAAAAAAAAAACTATATTTAATTTAAAGATATTTTTCAAATATATTTTTGATACGATCCGATTATGGAGCAATACTGGACTATGGAACACACATCAGTGGGTGTTTTTCCATTTCCGTCGCTACTGTAAAATCGCACATCTCGGTCTCCTGGATAAGATTACATATCATAACTTTATGAGAATTCTTTAAGGCTGAAAAAAAGTTGAAACGGAAATCATTGACGTAATTTCTTGATCTGCTTAAGCACGTGACAACTGACGATGTTACAAAAGGAGCATAGTTGATAAAGGAGTCGATAGGTAAAGTGCGTTGTATGGCTGTAGAACATATCATGCAGGTCTTGCAAACGGGTTCATTCTGAACGTTTTTTTCATACGCTTTTCGTCGACTGCTAAAGCTAAATTCACGCGAAGTTTTTATTCAAGTCGAATTATTTGGCCTTTTTCCTACCTAACCCCTTCTCTCAGACCTCGTTTCTTTAAACGTCCGTGTTCTCGTCTCTGCCGATCTAGCTTCGAGAGCAGTATTCATATTTAAGTCACACAAATTCTGCACCTTATTATAATATGGCGATCGACCACAGGTTGGTACGAATCAATTGTCGATTTTTCCTTCGACCGGGGAGCTTCCGATAACCCCTAATTTCACTCTTTTCACTGACAAGACGTACTGTTCTACAAGCTATTACTACCGGCGCCGGTTCTGCCATATACTAGTGTTGCTGTTCCTTTTAGATGTGATGATATCGTTTTTATTATTATAAGAGACCCGCAACTGCAGCGACCGTTGTTACCATTGCTGCCGCTCAAAAGACGACTAAAAGAAAGCGTGTTGACCGAGGGTAGGTCATGCCTTGGAAGAGCTCAGGCTCTTCGAGAGCAACCAACAATGAGTACTACTTTTGCGTCATCAGATCAGCGCTGTATATACGTGTACATATACCACAGCGTTTGTGTTTGTTCGTACCGAAGACTCCGACAGGCGGCGGAGGCAGTGGCGCGTCTGCTGCTTTTATATCAGACGCAACAACTTTCGGTCGTCGTTTACGAGCGGGTTAGACACAATAGGTGGTAGGTTCGTGTCGTCTTTGGAACAGGAAAGCTACGCTTGAGGAAGGAATGGGAAAGCCATTAAACGAGTCATAGAGGTACAATGGCAACGATTATAAATGTAGTCCAAGACTCGCGTAGGCTAATCGTCCGCTCCAACCTACAATGTTTATTGTCCTGTTCGCGAAAGATTTGAACATTCGTCATCATCCATTTGATTATATATTGAAAACGCAGGTGCTTAAATAACATACGTATTATCTTATTATACCCTAAAGTGCAGCAGATGATATTGTAGGTACATTAATGTTGCCTCGAATTAGTGCTCGGACGTTTATGTACTTATTATCTTTTAGATAGAAAAACATAAATTGAGTCTATATGTATTTAGCTGATTCGAATCAATTGAAGGACGCATTGATTTGTTTTTAATAAATGTGAAAAGACATAGGCTAAGTGGTTCTCCATTCAGACTAATTTTCGTATTTACAACTGCTACTCCAGTGATTCAAATGGGCACTAAAAATGAACGATTCGTGACCCTCTATTGAGCGCCACGTATTACTTCGACTCGTAGGAACTGCCTGACTGATCGACGGACGTTGTCCAACGATTTCGAAGTTTAAATTGACCTATTTAGGAACTAGAACGAGAGCGTGATTTTAACTCGATTGAAATAATTAAGTGTCATTGCGACGTGAAGTTGTTCGACAAGTAGTTTTGTCTTTCAAATTTCTCTAAGAAAACTTGGCCTGATTACCCATTTGGCTTTTTGTAGACAGTTTGCTCGCGTAGGCAGATGTTCCCGGCCCAAGATTACTTTGCAAGACCCATTATTCAACCAATTTACCGAGTGCGTTGACGACTAATCGCCGACTGAATCTCCTTTGGCCTACTACTGATTTTTTGAAGGCGTTGGCCAATCCTGTTAGGAATGGCAAAAATCACTGAATACTATTATAATCAGTTTAATAGTATGTTTAAGCAGATACAATTACCACGCAAACGAGAACTCTTATTTTCGACTATGAGTGAGAAAGGTCTAAGTTTCATATAGATAACATATATATGCATGCCGCTTTGGAGACTTGATTTGAATCGGCTTATGACGCCGGCTTCGTACTTTGGTTTCCATATTACATAAAGTACAGCCCATGCGTTTCAGACTCTTAAAAGGCGTTTGGAACAGGCGCCGTTTCCGAATAAATCTGTAAGCTTATTCTCATCAGCGATTTACTTTGCTATAGTTATAGACATGATCGATTGATGACACTTTGTCTATCCGACGACATGACAATGGATGCTCTTGCCTAAATATCAAGCGACCAATGCAGAGGTTGCTTGAAGGCCAAACTTATGCACTAATGATTCATTCGTTTCTACAAGTACGTAAAGTTTTCATCTACTCTATCTGCCAGATTACCATTCTACTAGATCCTAATAATACTAAAACACGGATTCTCGGCTAGTTTTTCTACGCTCGCTTCGCTATTTTCAATCTCTGGAACGCTTTCTAGTTTAATTTAATTGCTTCATATGCTCTTTATTGTGAGTACTCGATGCTGCTTTTTCCCTGTGACTCGCGTCTTTTAAGGCACATTTTCTAGGCATCTAGCCGTAAAGCACTTTGAATTTAACGTGTACGTGGCTCCTTGCCGAACGCTCTGTACAGTTAGCTCAACGGCTCTTATGTTGTTGTACAAAATTGTCCCTCTCCAAATCACCGAATGCTGGCTTTCGTTCGAGTTTAAGAGATGAATATTTCGGGTGGCAAAAAGAGAATTCTCTCGGGGCATGTCGGCCCGATGTTTACCAGAACCGAAAAGCTGCCAAGGCAAGCAAAGTTCTTTATCTAAAGTGCAATAAGAATTGTATTGATAAGGAGTGCAGGCTTATCTAACTATTATTAATTTTCAAACGTGGCTCAAAGGGATTCCTGACAAATATAAAAATTCTAGTCAAATTCGCTATTCAAAAAAAAAAATGCAATTTTTTTGTTAGTGCTTTGAGCTATAGCATTTTTGTCATGTATCATGTAGCTATTTCAGACAGTGCCAGTGCCTTTCGTCTACTTGAGCTGCTAGGGGACGCAAGGATGTCGAAAATGCATGTTTTCTCTCGTTCTTTCTTTATCTTCGTATCAAAAAGATAACAATAGCTTTGTAAAGCCTTTTATTTGTAGACCTTTCATAAGGGTTCTCTAACGGTATACAATACTTAGCCACTAATAGACTACGAACAATGAGAAGTAATTGATAAATCTTAACTATTTTTGCAGTCTTCGACCGTCACTGCTTTTTTATTATTTTAACCCAATATAAGAGCGAGCGGGCGGCCAGTCTATATATGAGATAGATTTTTCTAGCACATACTTCCGTGTTTCAGCGAGATGCTTCGAAAGAGCGAACGATGCCATAGTGGAAACGTGAAAACCGACAGATTATCGAATGTCTTTTGTCTTGAGTATAAAAACAAAAAAAGCAAAAAATAAAGAGAGAGAGAGAGAGAGAGGGAAAAAACGAAGCTAAACAGGACGAGCATATTTGATGGCGCTGAGTTTACATGTTTACGCATTATTTAAAGGGACTCACGGGTGTTCTAGGTTCGATTCGGGGCGTAACCACAATTCAATTCTCTACTAAAATGCGAGCCAATACAAGGCGTGATAAATATAGTATTTTCTTCTTTTGGTTCAGAGTCGCTGACATAGAACCTATAGCAGCATTAACAAGGCCTGACGTGGGAGAACCACCTGAAAATCGGCTGTAGATAATTCTTTTAGATTAAAAACGTGCTAAACACAAACCGCATTCGTTGAATAGCGATAATTTATGGTGAAAAAAAAACAACTTCCCTATCGACCAAAGTCGGCTAGTTATTTACTAGGAGATGAACGTGTTGCCGTCAGCTTTAATCCTATTTTTATTTGGTATCATATTTTAGCTATGGAGCGTTATTGTAAGCGTCATTTCTGATGTAACTATTGAGCCCGCGGATTAGGTAGGGCAAGTGTGAACGTTCCCCCTGGTTGGCCTCTCCAGATTTATGTCAACTTATATTTCATTCCGTTATCACTGTTTACCAAGCTGAGGCAGTGAACTTGACAGCTGAAGTATTAAGACGGATATTATGATCTAATCCTTACAAGCACGACTTCGATTATACTTACGGAAGTATGTTGAGTACCTATATTGCTTATATTCGGCCGATAGTACTTTTGCGACGTTATAAAATTTATAAGATCAATATCATCGAAGGTATATACGCTTACCGCGTCCTATTTGAAGAAGTAAAACTTTGTGTATATATATGTTTATTACCAAAAAGTGAACGTTTGAAAATGATTTGGAAACGAAATGCCTCTAACAGATGGATCGCGTCAATGATATGGCAACTTCGACAGATCAATGGATTGCCGAAATGATACATTCATAAGACAATCTTCTATACCACTCAGCTGCTAAAGTTCTCGTAAAGCTTATAGCACATCTGTAGTTACAGAATAAGGTAACGATTGCTAACTAGGTCTGCGAGGCGGAACGACATGCTCCCCGTATAATTCATTTTAAATAGGTTAAATACCTATAGCGAAGTAATTTTTATGGTAGAAGAACTAGTTATGGCCTGCAGGGGCTACTCAGAATTATTAGCCTAATACACCCTAATCGTCTTGTCCTTGCGCAAG
This sequence comes from Varroa destructor, assembly GCF_002443255.2. Lineage (NCBI taxonomy): Eukaryota > Metazoa > Arthropoda > Arachnida > Mesostigmata > Varroidae > Varroa > Varroa destructor. The sequence goes on along the minus strand of NW_019211460.1, from coordinate 14,843,806 downwards.
CCTAACGAGAACAAAGTCTGTTTGCACATCGAACAATTCTGGTTTTTGAAGAGATAGAAAATAACTAACTGTCTGGGCGAACTGGCCAGTTTTAAATATCTATAAAATAAAACGGACTGGTCCATTAATCAGAGATTGACAAAAGCAGCGGCAGTACGTTTCAACCAGAACCAATATTGTATGTAATTTACAATGGGCTTTGCACAACGCTATTAGGAGTTTTACCAAGGTAATAAAGTTACGCTCTGCACCCCAGTTCATCGAACGATACCATCGTTTAAGGGGGCTTTGACAAGTAGCTCTACTTCGTTCGTAAAGTTGTCCGAAATTGTTTTTTCTAGCAACTGCGAGACTTTATTATGGCAGATGCAATGTACTCACCTTGCGGTCACACATTCTGGTTCTAACAGAAATTTTTCAATGCGTATGCCGTAAACCTATTTCAATGCTTATATTGGTATTTTTTATGTCTTAAATCCCATGTGAACTCAACGTTGGTTCCACAGTTTATTCCGGTCCCACAGTTTATTATACTTCTGTGTGTCCTATCGTTCCGAAGGAGCCCTGACAGGTAACCAGGTACATTGACAGTCACTATAGGACGTTATCAAACGACGTACTTCCTGTAACTCACTGTACGGTTAATTGTAATACACAGACAACATTATTGTCAGAAATCTGCAATGCAAATGCAGGTTTTTTCTATCCGACACGAACATTTAGACCTGGCTGTATAACTGCACCGTTAGATATACATGCTGAAATTCAGATTATCGTTTCATAATAATAATAATAATAACCAACTTTTCGGTTAGAAACATTTGTAATGGTTAAAACCTATCCATCATCGCACCGATACGTCTGCCATGACGGGGGCATTAGTTTAAGGCAGAAAAGCAAGGCATAAAGAAGAAAAAATAATCACCTATTCAATCGAGCCGGTTCGATTCAATAAAGCTGATTTGGGCTGAAGGTGCAATTCTCGAAACCATCTTCTATATTAAACTATTTGCTTACAATAACGATTACTTTTCAAATGAATGCCTATGGAAGCCTCGTATTATCGCCAGCTAATTATCTCGTAGAGTTTTGAGGTATGACCCATATTAACTAACATTGAGACTCGTATGGCTCTTCGCACTACAGTACGCCTTCATCCTTAGCTGCTGCTGCTGCTACTACTAGCCTCGTTTGTGTTTACTAGCTTTTGATGAGTATGACGTTGTAGTGATAATCCACGTGGCTGGCATTACGCAATCTTCTCGAGCGACTATGGCCCTGCCGCGTTCCTGGCTAATCGTAGCTATATAATCAACATACTCGTCGCTTGCTACATGTCTCGACGAACCGAAATATGCCAGGGGGCATTTTGGCATCTTAAAAGAACCGGAATCCCGTGCACACAATGAGACGCGTCCACGATACAATAATACCAAAGGATGGAGCCTCTCTCATCCTCCCTCGTATTCTCTATAGATCGCCGAAATAGACTGCAATGAAGAAGTCCTATGGGGCCTAGTAGCAGCCATAGTTTCCTCTATTCAGTACACTGCAAGTCATTGTTCCTATGCGGCGACAGCTGTACGCTTCATCCTAATGCTGCCAAGCGATCCTGTAATGATATTGTGTTTGTGTATGAAGAGAGCTTGCGAAAGTCGTTTAGCATACGAGTAGCAATACGTTTGCCTGACAAAGGGCCGACAATACCAAACAATCTATAAAGCTATTTAATATTAGAAGAATGGAAATGGGAGAAAAGGCTGTGTCAAACATGCAGTCGGACGATAGTTTACGGATAAATAAGGTGAATAAGTCCATCATATAGTTAAAGTCAACCATGTATCGTTGATAAGTTTACGTAATTTGCTAAAATAACGTGTACAATTTTACGGTACGATTAGCTTTCATTCTGGAGTAATGTTATTTTTATCAAGCGATACTGAGGTACTATTAAATCATCGTAATATTAATGATAATTACTATTACCACGCAGTTTTACTTTACTTGAATATGAAAGATTATAATGGGAGAGGAAAATTATAAACGTTTGATATCTTTAATTTCTATTTAATAAACTGAATCATTTTCTTTAGAGCTCAGGACTATATGTAAAAAGCACATAAGAGGTGCAACTTGGCAAATGCCAATTGCCTCTTAGAATTTATCCAAGTAGATAAGGTGATAGAGTCATGTGTCTAGGTAGGCCAAACTTCCCACAATAATCAAAGTATGAAACTTGGTAGTGTGTCTTCGCCCGGTTTCGAAACACCCTATATACCCCAAGTAATTGTGAAGATGTCCGGGATCGCTTGACCTGATGGCAAACGGTACTATTCAAGTTCACGATATTTTGGCAGATTTTTCCCTAAGTGTTAATGCTGCTAGTACTCGTTAGCAACGATGCAAAATCGGTTGTCGTCGTGTTCTCGTCGTGTATCGTACTCAACACGGACCGAGACGCTACGCTTAGCGAGCACTGATTACGCGGCTATTGGTAACTACAAAACCTATCTTTGATGTTAACGAACAGGTTGATTCGTTTTCGATTACAAGCCCTCAATTAGGGTATATTTGCGGTATACAGGACAGCATCATGTCGGAATGGCACCTTTTTTTATTAAACTAAGTTGTAAGGAACATAAAGCTATGATTTACGTACATGACGCTTAGTTAGAGGATAATATTGAATCTTTCTCATAATACGGGTGATTATTGTGGAATACTCAAAAATAAGTACAAAAATAAGGTGTATTGTTGTTTGCCGTGACCCTGTAAAGAGAAGTGGGTAGGCTGCACCAAGTAGCTTGGCTCTACCCGTTTTAATCATAAATCTATTGATCCCAACACAACTCACGCATATACGTCAGGACCATTACTTAGAGTCAGAATTTTGCCTATTTCGCCAATAACGCCCGACCCCATGTGACAAGGAGCTCAGTATGTCTACTAATGTATCAGGCTCTTATAAGCGAACCCAGAAGACTTTGAAATAAATTGAATTCGTTGGGCTAGAATGATGATCTTCGAATAGATATTAGAAATAATTTCTTTGACTTCTTACGCACTCGTCCCAGCGCCCTGGCAACATATGGATCGTGATATATTTATTATTCGCGTCCCCATATGTAATATCTATACGACATAGCTCAAGTGAATCTATTGTCGTATCTACTTGTTCACGGTTGTCATTTGTAGAACGTGGGAAACCTTGTTATTTTAAGAACTAGAGTGGGAGCATAGGCCGACTGAGGTCAATGTGTGATACACTTTACTCGATTTAAAAGAAAATAATTAAGACATGGCGATAAAATCTGGCATTGCTATTGCGTCATTAGACTGCGTGCTTTCGATTACCGTGACAACGGTCTGCACGTCTATTGAGAAACTCAAGGTAACGGAGTGAATTATATGCAATTTTCAGTGAATACCTCATGATGCTCCTGATGTCCATCGCAAGAAATACCAGCTCTTTACACTTTCTCAACACTGCCACCCAACTAGAGTTCCCTTTCTTTGATCCTTCTCCAGCTGGCGGTAGAAACCTAACTATGACTTCCCTATAGCGACCGTACGCTCCAGGCAGGTTTTCTGTGTTCTGCGAATTGTGGAAAAGTGGAATAAGCCTTCCTTGTATAGAGTGAAATAATAGGAAGGTTGCAAATGTATGGAAAGTTAAGAAAAAGGCCTTAGCTTATCTTTATTTTATTAGGATTTTTTCTCATTTCAGATTTGAAGTAACGTCAGCGCAGCAATATGATCGTCATATTCGATCATCTACTTTAGAATCTTACTAAACAGCTCCTACAAAAGTGTCGCAGGCTTAAAGGAACAGGTCTCAATGTGACCAGTAAGCGGCTACCCTCATTTTAAAATAGCTGTATCTTACAGAATGGGTGGAAATGTGTGTCTTTCCTAAGAAATAGGACGACACGGATCCGTCGTAACAAGTACACGAACTATTCACGTGGACACCTTTAGTCCTTGTGAATAACCTGACTTCTCAGTTTTGAGTGGAGTACATATCTTCGTGTCCTCGGTAGGCCCTTAAATATCAACGCGTTTTAACGAATTGATGCCTTGTATAGAATCCACAATCGCTGAGCCAAGCATTACAATGACATGTGCACATCCGAGCACTTACTAACATGATAATAACAAATTTATTACTAAAATTCTGCCAGTAGGTAATCCATGGAACCCAACACCGACTAGCAATCGGACAACGAATATAGCTTGTACACGTAACTGAAAAGGACAATCTACTATTGCCAAGACGTATTTAGGTGGCACAATCTGCGTACACGGTTTTGATTAGTTTCCAAGAGCCTGTTACTGAGACTGCCAAGGACAAGGTTATCCTGCTTTGTTTTTTTTCGACTACGTGAAATACAAACGAAGTTCACCATCCTCAAAGGAGAAAGAGAATCAAACCCAAGACTACGGTTACGACAACGATCGTTGAACAATAAACACCCCATTCGTTTCGACTGTGCGGTAGCAATATTCCGTTCGCGTAAAGTAGAATTCCTTCAATACATGGCCTTATTTTGCCAATACATGGCCTTATTTTGCAAGTTAGCAACACAGCAACATTAACGGTAATAGTCTCCGAAAAAGCTTTAGTACGGGGAACTAGAATAAAGAATTTATTAAAATTTTTGTATTTATTAAAATTTTATTAAAATTCGTGCGCGTATGTATTGTTGGAGACGGTATTTACTCGAGTGAATATACTCTGCCCATTTTGCTGACCGTATAAAACTGTAAACAAGCCGCTGTCTAGGGCGCAATGTAAGGTATGCAGTAACATGGGGCGTGTGCATGTAAAGTAATAGCAGGAAGCATTAAAAAAGTTCGTCAAGCACACTAAACTGCGCGGTTTACATAGAACACTACATAATCGTGCACAGATGATGAGTTGTGTCAGAAAATATATATAAATCACAAATTGGGGTATATTACAATACTGATTTTCAAATACTGTCACCTTGTGCCTATGCTCTGCGAAGCGGAGTCGAATACATATCCGAGTTCCATAAGAACAATTAAAGGTGAGCATTTTAACGTATCGATGACATATATCAGGATTGGGTTTCGGTATATCTCTAATCCCAACTAGAGCAAGGCTAGTAAGCAAAAAGTTTTCTGGAACTTTTTGCTTACTAGCCTAGTTCGACCAACTGTCTGTTACCAGTTTAAAAAACTCCAGTAGACTATGCTTCGTCCGGTACTGTGGGACTCTCACCCACTAAACCTTGGACCCCTTTATCAGCTTGGGCCATGGTTCGGGATATGTTTGATATTACTTCGAAACCATGACTTGTCCATTCTAGTCCATCCTCCATTCTGGCTTTCCTCTTGACCAGAAACTCTAGGTCTCGAGGGGGACCGTAGTCCTTGTACTTCTGCTAATTCCAGTTGTTGTGCATCGGGCCCATGATTGTTTCGGGTATGCCCTTCATCTATTCTCTTACATCTCATCCTTTCTAGTTGTTATTTTCTTTTCATAATATCGTCAAAGAAAGCCGTAACTTAGGGCCCAGTGCGTCCTGTCCTCGTTCATCTGCTGACATACGACCACTACAAAGATTGGATATTCTGCATGTATATTCTATATAGTTGCATTAACTAGAAGCAGCGAGGCTCAGCGTCTTCAGCCGGACATTCAAGCGTTTCCACCAGGTTTCTTGACTTGAAATATGCTATTTTTTTCCGGTAGGATTCAGTAGAGGTAGATCAAGGGGGTTGATTAAGAAACGAATGGATCTGCAGTCGCACTCATGCTGGCTTCTAAATTGTGCTACCTAAGTCGACTTAAATATTACTCAGCTAGTGACAATTCCCTTAAAAGCCATACTACAGATACTGGGACACTACAGATTTTGTACTCAATGGCGATACATTATCTTGTGAAAAAACCTTTACGATAACGGATAGTTCCTATCGTTTCCTCGGCCCACAGTCTGCTGCTAAAGCCTAGTTTTGTTTTCTTCCGACTTGTGTATGAAGCTTCACGTAGCTAACGACCTGCAAAATTCTTTCATCGTTCATTTTCACTAAACTAGCTATTTAAGTATTATTAATTTTGACAATACGGGATATGATGCATCGTTTCCCGCTGCACTATATAGGGTGCATCGAATAATGAGTCAAGTCTAGAGATAGCAGGTGACAGTTTCAATAGGGCTGTTTCAATACGAACACAATTTACACATGTTCTCATTGTTAAACAATACTACCTACATTATCCAGACCCTAAGCCTTAATATTGTACGATGTGAAGCAAGCTAATTCTATCTAACCACCACCCATAATTCACCTAGAACATAAGTTTACAGACAGATAAAATATCCGTAAGTGATTCAACATGTTCTCATACTACATGATTTTCGTCTATTTGCTTCCTCTGATGATATTGTGTTTTATAGAAAGAAATGAGCAAACACTGACGCCTACTTATTTCGTGTTTATCAAGTGATAACATTGTAATAATATTTTTTCAACCTAAATTGCGCAACAGCGCACTTCTTTAGTACAAGGCATTACTAACGCATCGTTATGGGGGAGTACTGAATTTCTACCGAAAGATGTTTAATTTATACCGAAAGATAATCGACGCCGACTACGATCAACCGGTAAAATTTCGTATGAATATAAATTCATAATGGTGTCGCAAGTTGACAACTTTTGGCGGACGCAAATCTACTTTCTAGTTAGAAATAGACTTTTTTCTTTTTAGGACAAATTTCGAATTCAGAAAAAAAAAAAGACGACACGGCCTACAAAATATTGCAAGACAAATGAGTACATTAATGCTGATTACTGGCTGATTGTTGAGGATCTCGCTTTTAGTTCCTAGAATATTAAACTATACGCGTAATTCTATACCCGTAGTGAAACTGGTTAAAAGTAGGGCGGATTTAGAATGCTATAGACGTTTGACGAGCTGTGGACGAGGAACACTAGTAATACTGGCACGTTATGGCATCGATATAACCGTTGTTTTAAGGTACGTAAAGTTCAATCATGTATTATATAGCACATTGAGCAGGGGCTTTTGCCGGATGGGTTATAGGGAGCGGTAAGTCACATTGAGGATGATGACTATGGATATCCGTTCGAACGAAGAGGTGCGCTGATAGTAAACGAAGTAATAGTTCGGAGCTAAGAATGGCACTATAAGTTAAGGTGAGAAGGATATTCCGTAGATGCTGTTTATTGTCATTCCAGCTGACGTATCCGAGAAGCATAGCTATATGAAACAAATAGCCTTAGGGTGCTAGGGGCATAAGTGCGTGTCTTATGGATGGTCAGTACGCTAGTCGGGGATTGACCACGTGCGTTTACAGCGCTTCTTACCCATCGAAATGAGCTACTAAAAATATGGAAGCTCTCTAATATGCATGTTGCTCGCTAATATAGCTGAAACTATAGGAGTGTCTAGTATGCAGCCGCATAAATATGTTATAACCCCTCAATAATTTGCAACTCTCCGGCTATCGAGATTGCGAATACAAATCGATGTAAAAAACATCGGTGCGAGCAATGTTTGCTAGATTTGTCTAAAAATATGATAACGTTAGGACGTCGTCAGGTAAACCACCTTTGCAATGGCGACGGCCAACAATGGACCGGTCCGTTTATAATGACGAAGCGCTCGGAGTCAGTTAGAGGTTTTATTGGCTTGAAGGAATAAATATCACGTCTGCGATCCTGGTTTTTCAAACCATTTAGTTTCTCGCGACTGGTTATCGCAAGGCTGAAGTATAAACCCTTGTGGGGAGTTTTACATTATTGTATCATTGGGTTTTTCGACTACGAGCATAATTGCACATACAATTGAACGCTTCCTTGTGTTGTTAAAGAAAAAAAAAACTATTTCTTCATGTCATCGTAGAGCAAATACCTTCCACCTAAACTACCGCAAATGGTTTTACATCATCTGCGCTTATTACGGCAGGTCGCTAAGGAGCCTAACAGACAGGCCGGCCGGCAGATTCAACTAATAATTTCGCCGACCGCTTTCTCGCATTCGGTAAACTTCGTCGAGCCATACGAGTTCTGCTCACAGGTAACGTAGTGTTCTAAACCAGTGCGATAGTAATAGTTTGTTGTGCAGACGCCCTTACTGCAATGCACGTTACTTGGTTCTTCGTGGAACTGATACAATGCTCTGAAAAATAATAGGCGATTAGCTTTTGTTAGCAAGGACAAGAATCGCAAGTGAGACAGCACGTTTTATCGCTGCAGCAATTCGAATTTGCAGGAGAATCAGGGAGGTCTTAGTGTGCCGTTAAATCTCTGAAGTGCCTTGTAGATGTCCAGCGGGATACTCCTGTACTCAGTTAACGACTAGTACCATAACATCTAACACAATCGTTCTTCAATCTAAAGGAACTTATTTGTAGAGCCTGTTTAACCTATAGTGTTGTTGTATGGCGCAATTTGTTTGCTCTGAAAAAATACCGAATTGCGTTAGAGCTTCTTAGGATTAGCTGAGTCCTACTTTGCAGGTCGACTAAATTGACCTCTCAAAAGGTTTTCAGCTTATGGTCGATACTCTGTTCATAGTGAAAGCTTGTTTTGTCAAATGATTGTTGACGGTATCAATGTCTGGACACAGGATCGATCGTTGTTGCAAAACCTTCCTATGAATGCAACGCGCAGTATGGCCAACAGTTTCTTGCATCTTTGTTAAAATCAATCTGGCGTGTACTATGTAGCTAACATAAAATAAAGTGACATTTTACATACTGCATCTATTCAAAGTCGTGCACATTTATCGTTGCTGTGAATTTTTTCCTATTGAAAATTTGACGTAATTTACCTGTAGTAAAATTCGAGAAGACTATCGTTCTTCGCAAATCGCTCTATAAGGTCCGCGAAGCTATTAGGTGACAGATCCTTAAGCCCATATGCCGCGCGTGTACTGTACATCTTTTGCCAAAACCGATATGACTTATCGTTGCGGTCAAGTTCTTGGACAGCTTTGTCAAGCGCCCTTCTATCGAAGCCCTTAGTTCGAGCAAGGAATTTCTTATTGAGGGCTGTAATGTTTAGCATGTACGTGTCTATATCCTCGAGACCCTGAAAAAAATTACGTGACGAAGTTATACTACCATATCTACCAGAACCCTAAATAACGGATGAAAAAAGTGCGTGCAAATTTCTTATGAGTGAAGAGGGAAGGGAACAGCTTTACCCCGAATTTGTCGAACTTCAAAATCCTGTAGGAAGGGTATCCTGTCATGTAGGTTGTAATCGATGGCGATGATATTTGTACACCCGTAGGAATTGATTGCTTCTTCGGGTCATCTTCGACAGACCAATCGACAGTAAACTGGTCCCAATGCATATGGCCGAAGAATTGGCCGTTTATAATTTGACTGTGTCTGAAGATCACAAGAGACCAAATCCCACCGTGAAATCCTGCGCTTTTTACTATAAAACAGTAACAGTATCCACTATTTGTACACAAATTAAGTCATGATTAAACTGAGAATCACCTCAGTACCCTAATTAAGACATCTACTGAGCCTAACCGGTGACTAAAACCGGGATTAAATTGGCAATGACTACAGAAACTCACTTCGATATAATTTTCTGGTAGGCTGTGGCCCATTCTGAGTGACATTCTTTGGTACCAGGTGGAATATGGCCTATGATGTGAACTTTCTCTTTCATGCGGGCAGCTTCGGCCAGCCCTTCGTCCAACCAGCGCAGTTGACCCTCAGGATCCTAAACAAGATTCGAGTTTACGGATTAGCTGATGCTGCTAGTCAGCGACCGAATAAATATTGATTCATATCGAACAATATTGTACATTTCAATACCAATTAGTTTAAATAAAAAAAAGTTTAAATATTTTAGCGCAAATATAAATAAGCGCAAGAATTACCTTACTTTAAATAAAGTAAGGTAATTTTTGCGCTTATCAAATCGCTCAAATTCTTGCCGCACTGAGCAAGTTTCACTGAGCAACTGATTTCTTATGTTGAGCAGGCCTGATTGGCTATTTTGCTTCTTTTTAAGAGAAGGACACATATAGAATAGGCATTTTTCAACGAGGAGGTTAGATTCTTAATTACTTGAGCACATCAATGTCCTTCAAAGGAAACTTCAAAGCAGTTAGTTGTCCTTGTAAAAATTATTTGGCAATGAAAAATTCCACTGGTAATTTCGGTAGTGATTCAGGTTAGTTTCTTTCGTTTGAATGATTTAAAAAAACGCCAATTCATTAAGAAATTCTATGTGACACCTTACGCATCGATACGACTGTGCACAGGGTACATTTCAGTGGAAAACACAATGCAAATCCATTGACGTTTCAAGAAGCCCCGCGGGCAATATGTGTACAAGTGAAGTAGATGAATTCGAAATTCACGTTCGAAAAATTCGACACTGAAAAAACTCGATTATCGAGCTTTTAATGATCAGTTTGTTCCTCTCATTTCAAGCCATGTTGCTTCATAGCTGATGGTGTGAACGGAGCAACTTCCTGTTGGATCTAACACATACAAAACTTCGGAATGAAGAGCGGTAATGTTGGAAATTGGCTTAACAAGCATCTTACCTCTGGATCGACTGCGAGCCACCAATTTAGTTTGTAGCAGTAGTTAGTGTTCAACGAAAATAGTCGAACTCCTGGACTAATGGAGGCCGTATAGAAGCCACCTCTGAAATAGATGAATAACTTTTTATCCAGGACAACGAATCCTTGATTTTTTGGTTTTCGTTCTAAATCGAAAACATTCGTCAATGAACGTGCGATAAAAATCGGGATTCACTCACTTTAAGAACGTGTCTTTAGCTTCAGTCGGTATCCATTTGTCACCCCAAATTTTCCATAGGGCATAATATAACCGATCAGAGGAGTACTTGCCTGCCACCATACGATCCGTGGGAAATCTGATGTGTAACAAACATTTGCATTGAATATGCATATAAAAATATATTTACCGATTGCAGATGTGGTTGTTAGCAATAATCTAATTAGAACTTCCTATTTCAATTGGTTTCGTCCATGATTTTGGTTGATTTAAGTACCGGAGCGATCCGAAGAACTTTCATAAATGAAAGTTCTATCCAGTATAAAATAAACGGCCGTTTCGATACTCACAGGAAGGAAGGATAATCGTCGTGATTACCAATAGAAACATAAATGTCTTTATTTGGTAGGGCCTCGTTTATAATCCTTGTTTGCTCTGTGATTTCATATATCACTCGACTAAACGAAAAGTTAAAGCTTGTATGTGGGATGAAATCGCCAGTGATGTAAACAAAGTCGAACTGTAATAAAAGTTTTATTTTATGCTTCATATTAGCTTAACTTGAGCACGACTCATCAGTATTTTATATCGTTATTATTAAATGTTATTTATTAGTGGTACATTATTTTGTAATTCTGTATGTAATATAATCTGTAAATTGCTTTGTCCGACATAAAACATACTCAGGGGAAATATTAATCTCTGCGAAGTTTCCTACGAGCCACCGAAGTAATAGTACTACTTCCCGCGTGACATGTTATAAAAAAAATTACCTAGCTACCAAAAAAGCAAAGGTTAACAGTAGTTTTTTCGTGTGTAGAGTAATGACCGTCCAACAGAAATGTGGGGTAAGCTTTCTGCTCGAATCAGTCTGGTTGGTCATTTCCGATCGTTCACTTCGAATGATAAATTAGAACTTAAAAACGACAAAATCTGAACACATACTTTGAGACTGGCAGCACTCTTAAGTGCGCTTCGAAGTGTCCTTACGGGCAGATCGCAGCGTCCGTAGAGACCTGTCTTTCGAGGTTCACCATAAGGACCTGAATCTTCAGCTGACATATTCGTCACCGGAGTCATCTGTCTGTTTGTGCAACAAAGCTCTTCTCTACAACTATAGGCGACTCCAACACGGTACTCAAATGAGACGTGCGGGTCGGCCAGATGAAGAACAGCGAAAGGCGATGCCTCAGGGAAGACATCAATCTACAATGACAATAAAGGATCAGGTCATCTTAGTTAAAAGATTTCTATTAATTAGCTAACGTTGTGTCTCACTTCGAAATAAAAACATTTCCTATAATCTAGCTCAACTGTATTTAAAGGAGGAAAGTTAGTGTTGGTTAATCTGTTATTCCGAGTCGCAATTTGCAAAATATTTGTTTTTGCTTTCCCTTCGTCTAGATAGTACGTATCATACGCTAACAAAGAACCCCGTGCAGCCATCACCTACCTGAGTGTACGCTTCAAATTGATTTGTGAACACGTCGAACTTCCACCTATATAACGAATCGTTATATTGCCCGCACCCGGTTACGAATCTGCAGAACTCTGTGTCCGGAACTTTTAGTTGATACAGAAGGTACCGCATTTCATCCTAAATAAATTACTTTTTATTACTATAAATAAATAAATGTGTGCGGACAATAAAATTTGTTTTAAGGATAAAAGGTCATAAAGGGTGCTGCAGATCTATTATAATACCTATTATTATAAACATACGTATCACATTAGATAATCACAATATATATATATATAATCGACAAAATTTAGGGCAATTTAGGGGTTTGGTACGTCAAAAACACATGATTGCTATTAAAAAGAGCACGTTGCCAAACACCTTCTTTTTACTAACTGTGGTATTTGGCCAAAAGTTGTTGAAAGCACTAGAATGTTATGGAAGACTTATGCGACCTCCACGCAATTAGCTCCGCCGTAAAGCTCTATTTAATGCGACCTATTATCTACATGCCCTTTATGTTCTGCTGTTATCGTATAGCACAGCTCGAAATTTATATCACAAGAGTTTCAAGTTTAAAAAAATATTTTCAATACAAAATATAAAAGAGACCAAGTTCAGTCGACTTGCATATCGTCCGCTATCTCCATTGTTGACTTCCGAGTTCGTTTTTATATGACGTGTTTATCTGTTTCTCTGTTCTCAATTTTGCAAAAACACACACACACACACACACACACACACACACCTTGTACATATCGATCATACTAAGGCAAGTTTCTTCGTTGTAGAAGCTCATTTTTGCTATGCATATCGCCTTCAGCTTGTCGATAACGTGATCATAGCCGTAGTGTCGAAGAGCTCTCATCGCAGCTTCACATTGAGCACAGAGTTCGACGTCGGTGGCATTGTTGCCGAGAATCTGAAAGCGCAGTTATCACTATAAATCTCTTCTTCCTTAAGAAAGTGATGCCTAAACAAGGCAACGCCCATACACGGTATTTCGTGAGCGATTCTATACGTTATTCATTGATTAGCTGTACCTGAAATAGAGCCGTAAGCTAAGAAGAAAACTTTAACTTAGCGCCACTTATATTGATCCTGGCCAATTGCTCAGACTGTCTGGATATTGTTAGAAGGCAACGACACCGAGCTAGATGTTGGTGCGCAAATACTATAACAGAGCATGTTTTATGCTAAATAATGTGACTCTTTTAGCGGTACGCAGAGTTACTGCACTATTTGGCTTGTTCGGTATGGTGTAAAAATGTTGCTATAGAAGAAAAATCCGCAAACTTCCTCCGTTCCCGCAAACAAATATTGTATATTCCAACAACCGGATATCTATAATCGAAATAATCTGTTTTTCATATTGCCGAGTTCTTCCGTCGAAGCGAACCCATAGACTTCGCCATTAGAGCTGTCGACCATGAGCCGTACGATCTATGCGATTTTTCTCAGGCATTGTGCAACAGAATACCGGCTTACGTAGCCTTGAAGGCTCCGCTTCCGGTTCAAAAAACCCAAGTATTCCCTTATAAAAAAAAAGATCGCCTAAGTCCAGGTCGGATACCGCAGGAGGCTGCTGTCCGCAAAACCCAATGCGCAAATGACCTCTGCGCCTTCTTGAAAACTTCAACATGTAGTCAAAATAATTTGAAACGAAAAAAGCTCCAGGAGTGTAGGAGGTAAGCAAAAGAAGTATAGCGCAGGTAGCTTTGTGGACGTAGCGTAATCAACCGTCAATGTGGGTAATTCCTTGAGAAAATCGGCTTTCAAAATCCCGTAAAGTAGGCTTGAAATCATTCGGCGATGAGACCGAACGCTCGTGTTAATAATGGCTGTGAAACTGCGCTTCCGAACAGATAATTCGGGTCGCGAATCAAATAGGATAAGAAGATAGCATCGATATGTGCGTTTTATGCATTATTTGGCTGAATACAGGTTGCAGGCTTCCAGCGTCTATTTCTAGATATCTCATGCCAATGATGCCGCCAAACCCCGAAGCTGAAATTCATTCCGTTATCCAAACACGGTGTATTATCTGTTTTCTTTCGAGGCTTTATTTTGCCCGATCGTTGATTCCGCGACTGTTAAGAGACACTGCTCTGACAGCCATGAAAAGCGCGTGCTCAGCTTCATAGCGAAGCTCTCGTTAGCGTCTGATCTGGATCAAGAGGTTCAATTATCTACAAAAAAAAAAAAACCGGACCCACTTCAGTTTTATGCCGAAACCCGCGAAGAAAACCATGTGAAGGACTATATGCCACAGTTCTCTCCATCAACTTTTGGCTACTCGATATGTTGTATCAGATAGGTATGGGCCCTCGATTCCTGCCCCCTTAAAGACAAAGACGTGTTTGTTGCAATGCTTACAGCTGCCGCCACTGTCGTGCCAATGTTGCTTCACGCGTGAAAGCCCATACCCTTTGCACACAACTATGGTCACCATGCAGAACTGGAAACTAAACATTTTCCATGTGAAAAATTCCTTTGACCGCTAGCGCGAATCGAACCCAGGCCAGCATAAGGTCAACGCGACGGGCAGAGAGCACCAGCCGCTTGGCACATTAGTTGACCTAAAGATACATAAAGTGATCTAAGTTTGAAACCAACGCTGATTTTGTTTTCGGTGTAAAACCTAGGGAGCTATAAATTAGTGGGTCGTGGTCTGTGCGGAACAGGGTCGAAATGTTCGGGTCGAGCCCTACGCTTGTCCTACAGGAGGTACGATCTGCTTTAATGGTGTTAGGTCGTGCACAAAGAGTTATGTGCACCCTCTTAAACAAAGAGGAGTATACACATCCCATGTCCTGTTGAAAAGACCCAGCCGTGTGAAACGAGTGTTTAATGGCAGTAGCGTGTGACACAACAAACATTAGCACGGCCTGACTTACAACGCAGCTTCTATCGAACTTTGGAATCACAACTTATGAATCAACCTTACTTTTGTTTGTTTGGACCAGGCCGCAGAAGTTTGAAGTGCGAAGTGCACGTACGTCAAATACTTGCAGACTGTAGAAGGAGACATCAGATGTAGGTAATATGATGTATTTCATATTACCTATACATATATTTAATAATAATAGTGTGGGTAACGAAGTAGAATACAAACGTTACCCTAATTGCTCACTATAAGATACACAGCTCGAGATAAAGTAAACGATTTGTAAACCTGGATAGTGAATTGATTATAGTCGGTGCTTGTTTTTTAACGAAGCAGTTTCATCGACGATTATTTCAAAAATGGAAACACTCACATTTTCAAAAGCAAAGGCTGTCTTTGCACATATTACGTCGTTACAGTCAGACGTATGGGCCTCGCTTCTCTTAAACGCGCTCCCAACATACAACAAACCACCACTAAAATACAAAAAAAAATATAGAATTAATGCTCTTTGTTTGGCAGAGAAGTCCTGTCGTGATGACTCTGTTCCTTCTAATGAAACGTATTTCATCATAACGATCTATGGTCCCTTAAGTTAGCCTATGGTTCCAAATGCAATTTGCACTCCACTAGGTAACTTACCAACTTGCTATACAAAATAGCGCTACAGACTACCTAGACATTCTAGAATGACTTTGGACTAAAAGGAATAACAATATATATATATATATATAGAGGATGTGCATACTATACATTACCTATAATATTTACACATAATTAGTTCCGTATAGAGTCAACCACTGAAAAGGTTCTCAAGGATTCGTCTAATCTTTGAAAAGGGGTAATCAAGAGCTCTAGATCACAATCATTTCTATGATGTTAGATAGTTATCTATATATATATATCTATATAGATAGTAGATATCTATATAGATACTGTATAGATCTCTATACTTTTTCTATACTAAGCTTTTCAATTGGCAAATTTGCACCCGATAAGATCGAAACGCATTGATTGCTCTCACTTTATCCGTTGATAGTATGAATTAGCAATAATAACAATGGATCAATATTAAGCAGTACTGTTCTGCATCAGCGAGACCAACCGATCTATTACATTGTGCACACGTTTTACCATTGCAATATCATCGTTGATCAACGAAGCATACATAACTACAATACGAAAATCCTATCCCCCTAGGCCTTATACGTATTCGAATGATCTCTTTAATTAGCCAAGAGAGGCTATCACTGCGACGAAGCATTGAGTGAAGGCTAGTTTCGAACTGGTGACCTTAGAACTAAATTAACACGCAAGTAATGCGTTCGATCGCATCCTCGTTCCTATACTCGTCGCACGGAACGCTAGTTTTCAAAGTGACTCACATAATGATGCCCAGAATTACTACAGTGAGCAGTAAAATCATGAAGCCTTTGACCATGAGACCGTGGTTGCCTCCGTCACCGTCCGCGTTTGCTCCTATTATCTTTGAGGTCATCGTTGAGTCGCTTACTCTCGTCGAGACTGTTTTTATTGAGCCACTCTCGGTCAAATGGGAATTCATATTTTGAGTTTACTGAGTTCAGCGCTTTCTGGCCAAGAACGCGTACGGAGTTAACAAGTTATGGCGGTCATACTAAGAGGGACACGCAAAACATCAGAATAATAAAAACAACGCATTAGCGATGCAAAAAGATTCTACATGTCGATGAAAATCATCCACTCCTCAGAAAACTTTTCCACTATAATAGCGTTCAACAACCATTCAGATATTTTCGATATAACAAAGCCACTTTAAGCCCCGTAGCGGGCAAACTGATTCAAATAACATGTCCAGCGCAAGTGAGTACTATATCGTCGACACGCACTTTTTCACGCTAACAATTTCTAGGACGTTCATTTTTTACTAAAACTACTAAATTGCAGACGAAGTAACCAACCAAACTTTCACTTTCAGTTACTGGACAATCTAATTTACTGCGGTACGCGTAAATATTTCGTTGCCTTAGCAGTAGCCGTGACATCTTAGAATTATTCCAACGTGCGAACCACGTAATATTAAGTGTCCAAGGTCTATCATAACGTAAAGAACCTGTTGTTCATAGAATACACTCATGAGCAACAAGTTACATAAGCAAGATTGTTGTTTGATTATGTTCGATATCACCTTTCACTTGTCCTTTAAATAATCAGAAGATGCCTGTGCCTTAAAACGACCACTTAGCATCGATACAACTCACCGTAGGGCTGCTGAAAAACAAATACGCACGTTCATGCCTACACGCTGAAAATACAAAACTCGAATTGAATCTGTGGTCGATCGTCAAATGTGCCAGCGTGTTACTTACAAACGGTCTGTTCTAACTGATTATACCGCACCTTGAAAAGATCTTTCCTTTTTTAGCAAAGGAAAGCCTCGCTGAATTGCAGCTGGGTGGAACTACATACTGCACATAATAAATTCTATTAATAATAAATAATTTCTGTTTAATTCTAATGCGCCGTGTGCGGACGAAGTCCCAAACAAACAATATGAGCTGGACTTTCTCCAGAAAAATGGATTTAGAAGGAAAAAACATTTGTCTTGAAAATCAACATTGAGTAATCGAGTTTTTGTTTCTTAAAGACTGCGGCTTTGCGGAAGTTAATCGAAAGTTAATGAACACATTAGGTAAGAAAGCCTTATGGCAAAACAACTGGTGGAAAAACAAATGGTGCAAGCGTTTCAAGAACCGGGTCAAAGACCAATAAGGAGGTGAACAGGTGTCGAGACCCAGGAAGCATACTGGGATCGAGAAGGCTTTCCAGTGCAGAAAGCTTGAGTTTCAGGGCTTTTTTGGTTAAAACTGGCATTTCATATATAATGTGCGACATATACTATATATACGTATAAATACTGAAAATTCAAAGACTGAGTCAAAATAGGCCAGTTTAAGATTCGTCTGATTAGACAAGGGTTTAATCAACAAGTAACTCACCGAGAGCATATAATAATCACAGACGAGGCATGAACCAGCCGAAGATTGTCCAGGCAACGGAAAAGCGTGCCCTTGAGAGAAACGTGAGCTCGCTGACAGCGTCGTAAAGGTAGTGGTAGTACCTGCAATAGGCATTAAGAGCAAGTCTGCTACTGAAATACTAGCCAAAAATTGAACAATAAATGTAGCCCGTTACGGCGAGTTTTTCAAGAGATTCACGACCTGTTGGCGTTGCAATCGTAATTTGTCACTTGCTGGCAACGCCATGTTGGGGTTGAAAAAAGAATGAGTATTCCTTCTTTTTCCTAATCTAATGGGGAAATATGCCACGCAAATACATATAAGAAGTCAGATACATGGCTGTCCAGGAGCTGTCGAAGGGGTGGGACAAGTGCGCGAAACATTTTAAGGAAAAATACTTCTTACCCAGTGAGAACTGATCATTTTGATCCGAGATATTTTAATTAGAAGAGTCCGCCAAAGTTGTTTGTAATAGTTTCGCACATATTGTAAAGTTCGAATTAGACAAATAGTCCACCATATAACTGCAACTTTATACTTACCTATCTTTGACATAAGCCGTTAATTTAACGTTTGAATATTCATTCGGACATGGTTGCGTGTTGAACACAGAATTGTTGCCAAGAATCAATGATATAAATATATAATCTTTGTTTACAGAAACTGTAGGGCGTGTAATATCAGTACGATTGGTGTGATACCCTTTACTCAGGGATTTCCTTATAGCTCGCGTAGAAGGCACCTCGTGCTTTCTTGGATTCTTACCTCGTAAGAATTCCATTCATTTGAATGAAGTTCGCATTTAGTTGACCGCCTCTAGTCTTCATAACATTTATTCAACGTAGTTACAAATTTTACCTTCTATATCTTCAAGATACCTTCGACTGACTGTTACTGAGCACATTGTTCTCACATCGCAGAGACTATAAGATGCGTACGTCCCATTTAGGACTGACATTCACGAAAGAACTATCTAGCAGAAATGACTTGCAATCAAGTGGCCTGTTCAATAATAAACAGATCCGCAATATCAGGAGTGTGAATCAAGCATCATAAGATCACTGGATTGTTAGCTATTACTAAGCTTGCAGTTAGTTATTGAGTCATATGCGGGCCAATGGTATAAAGGAATTTCTGACCATCGAGGACCATGTATTAAGCTTTTACTCCACAAATCCTGAGAGGTGCGAGGAAGCTATAGATCCTATGGTTAAAGAATCAGTCTTTTTTCAAAAAAAAAAAAACTAATACCGATCGAATCAAGCAGTTTTACTCCAAATTAGTCACACTTGAAAGAAATAAATCATTGAGTGTTATTAGCTGAAATATTTTAAAAATGTGTCTGTCGAGCCGAAAAACCTCATACCATTGCCAAATCAACGACTACAGAAGTCTATCTGTTGCACTGCATGCAGGCATAGCTAGCTGTCTAGAATGTAACCGAGATCAAGCCAGTAAGGACGAATGGGCCGCTATGGAAAAGCAGTGAAAAAGTCTTATGTGAGATCGTATAGTTGCCCGCACCCAACATAAAGAATAGTATTACCATAAATTACTCTGTTTTACGTCCGATATCGCCGTTAGGCATGCTATAAGACGGCTGGCTCCCAGCACGAAACGAAATGTATCTATGCCCGAGTTCGTGACGAGACCACAACGATGTCGTTAAGGTTCGGGCAGATGCGTTACCCACTAAGTTATGATGTCAGTGACATCATAACTATCCTGACCTAAATGCACTATGACAAAGTGAACCACCTGTTTACTTCGACATGTACTGCAGGAGATTCATTCGGAGCATAGACACATTCA
This sequence comes from Varroa destructor, assembly GCF_002443255.2. Taxonomy (NCBI): domain Eukaryota; kingdom Metazoa; phylum Arthropoda; class Arachnida; order Mesostigmata; family Varroidae; genus Varroa; species Varroa destructor. The sequence goes on along the minus strand of NW_019211460.1, from coordinate 14,823,880 downwards.
GACCAATTATCATGCCACACATAGCCGTTACACTGAATAAAAACGTGCCGCGTCATCGCAGTGTCCGCCGAATAGCTTCGATCGAAGCTAGGACTTAATGCGGCTTTCAAAAAGTCCCGCGGGAAATGATACATAAATTCAAGCTGAGATCCGAACAGACGAAGGCTAAACCAGCTTTTCCTGTGTCGCGTCAGTGAATCACTTTTTACCACGAACGTAAGGTAACGACCATGAGTAAATATTTTCAGATTAAGTTTTCTTTTCAACTATATGGCATTTCAACATACGGCAAAACTATTGATAGTTAAGAGTTTTATGCCGCGCACTTCTATTCGGATTCGGATTAAGTTTTCGATGTACCTGTGAGACGCTACAACTCATTCATTTTTTATTGTATTGTATATTTTGACAAAAAAAAATAAGTACTAATATAAATGACTAAAGACTTGCTTAATACACCTAATATAGTGAAAGCTTGAAAATAGGTACCAAAATCGCGTCATTGACATTTTTTTTTCATATATGGTACAATTGTAATCTGTTAAATTATACACACCAGAGCCAAGTTCAAGATTATCCTATAATCTTGATATATATATATATATATCTATAAAATACGACATGGCGTAAAACTGCACACACGAAGTACAGATAGGCAGGCACTCCGATACTCTTACGTCGACAAACACGTACTGCGAGTGCAGCTCTAGTAACCCGGCTCGAAGCCTATGATTTAGCGCTGCTTTAGTGGAGCAAGCGCGTTCCAGATAATTTCGAAACAAGATACTCGGGAATCGACCGTTTCTTCCTTACCATATTTGCTATTTGATAGCCAACCCTCACTTAGCAATACACTAACAATCAGCTGCTGTTGAGCTCGCTATGGCGTCACTGGTCAAGTAACTGTAGAGGCCGCAGACCCGCTCGAGTAGCGACGGGCTGTTAACGGTGTTTATGGTGTAACAAGAACTGAAACTGTCGCTGCGTGCCTACTCTATCGATTTTCTTTTGCAAGTTTACGTATCTATTCACACGAGATAATTGTAATATACGCTAAAAAACAAAAATGCCTAATCTGACGTGAAGTCTTCTAGACTTCGAGAAGTATGATAATGGTCTTAATGACTCAAAAAATGCCACCACATTCGTAGTTCCTATACTAAGGTGAAGGCCTGTCGCACTTGATTTAAGGACAAGGTTCTCCACACATTTTGTTCACATTCTTCTATTCAAAGTAATATCTACCTGACTCTGCATGGACAAAAATATATTCCGTTTAATTACTAATGTGACTCCTCTTTATATGCAATCACATAATTAACTGCTTTATCCTAGAGTTTCGCGTTTGTCATACAATCGGCACTGTCTGTGTGAGAAACGCGCGCTTAACCGTCTGACAATGCTCTCAACCATAATGGCAGCGGAGTTGAAAACTTTGGAAATCTACAAAATGACCAAGCTTGACCCATCTGTCTTATTTGTAGCAAATGAAGTGATTAGTCTACTTACTCTACCAGGCAAGCGCGGCCAACATCTACACGCCCAACTTACGGCCCTCCGTGATGTAGGATGCTCACATACAAAAATTAAAGCTTACATTTAAAAAACGCGTTATTCAAAACCCGATTCAGCTCCTACTTGCAGGTGCTTCGTAATATAGTTAAAGTGCGTTGAAAATAGAAGGCTGAAGGGAAAAGTCTTTATTTCTATTTGTTATAAAAATCTGAAAAACGCAACATAGATCCTTGACGCTTCATATGTAAAAACCTACTCAACAGGTTAAGGTACAACGTGACCAATTTGTTCATTAGTGCATATGTTAGGACAGACGGTTAGGTACAGCTCTTCATGTAACACAGATCTAAGGTGCAAATATTGCCTTCCATTGACCGTAATAAAAGAGGAAACAGACTGGAATTTACAAAGGCGATCGGCTTCGCGCGGCCCCATTTGGTGTTAGAAATTCATAGTGCCTTAAGGATTACTGCCGGCAGCAATACGATAACTACCATTATGAACCCAAAAACATAACAAAACGCTATTTTATGCATACACTGTAGGTTATTCTGATGCAACGTTTGTTCAAACGTCGTTTCGTCAAGGCAGAGACCCTTGACGGTGACCCCTGCCTTGACGGTGTTAACATAGTTTCAATGGAAGGATGCAAAAATTTTCCGCTCAAAATTACATTATATTTAACCAGGTTGTATTATTTTTTAGAGTTCATAATTCGGCGTTAGATCCTTCCTCTGTCATGTCTAGTTCACCGCCAGTCCAACGTCTATAGGTCTTCGGGACTTCGGAAAAACAGCGACTCTACCGAGCAATAGTTGCTCTTAATGGTGAATATGCGAACCAACCAACGAAACATTTACCTCAATACACTTTCTCACACACTTCTTTGTTGATGGTCAGGTCAGAGGATCGTTCAAGTTTAGGAAAAAAACATCTTCGATTCGTCTACCTCAACATAATTAAATGGAGACCTTTCCTAGCCTGCGATGAACCGCGACAGATATCTTTTGCCGACAACTCAAGCAAAAATGCCTTCATCGCGTCGTTATCTTTTCTACTAATTAATTAATTAATTCTAATTAAAGAAAAAAAAAGCGTTATCTGCCACAACGCAAAACTCGACAGCCAGCATGTCAGCACCATAAAGGTACATTGATAAATAGGGGCGAAAAGGGGTTGATGAGAAAAGAGATTGCATTCGAAATTTTCGACTAGTCTTCCATCACAGGCAGATAGTAAACTAACTGAAGCCTACGATAGTCAGGGTAAGGCTACTTCAGCGAACAACGTTAGAGTAATACGTGTGACCATGGTAAGACCTTATAATGCATGCCAGTTTTGAACAAATAGAAGAGGCATATGGTTAGACATCTTTGTGAGAGCAGAAAACTGTAGAGATCTAACGTATTGACAAAAAAAAAAGGGGTCGAACACAAGTACTACTTTTCGTGATATGGATCTCTACATAACAATTTGATCTCGATTTAGATTTTTCTATTTTATGCCGATTCACGCTGAGGGGCAGGGTCAATCCTACATCAACTGTGATATTTCTCGGTGTTCAAGATTCGTATATCTATCTATCTATCTATCTATTTAATATAATATCGACTGCTAGGTTGGACGTACCGTCTGAATATCTACCAGTTACCAACGAAAGCCCTTATAGACAGTGGATGTCTCAACATAATTTTGAGGTGAAGATTGCCCAAAGTGCGTGTACGAACGCAAAAACCAGCATTGAAACGGATGCTACACGTGTTTGTTAATAACCATCTTGTAAGGTTAGGCAACGTACGTTTCAATGGCAAATTGTCAAAGTCGATCGAAATACGAGAAGGACGTAACTCGGAAGGACCATATGAGAAATGAGGGGATCACACCATTCTTTCAATATGCGTTTTGATTGTTTACTAAGATATCCTCTATGTTACATAGTTTTTGCTCTGCGCTGTTGACAATGTCCTAGAGCGTATTCGGCCAGCTTTCGATTACAGGTTACAGCACACTATAATTATATTTTCACAGTGTATTTCAATTACGTTTGAAGAGTATTTCGCGCGGCACCTTCGCAGCCAACGTTGCTGATACAGGATATCGGCGCGCAGGGGTCGCACCCCCTACATGCCAACGAATAGAACGCATGAGTATTATGTGTAGCATAATACCTATGCGTATTAAGTGACAATTTCGCGGCGATAGTATGTTGTGAATCGTATCTCACACCCACTTCTTTCGCACAGAAATATCGAAATTGTGTGAAGTTCAGCGTGTCGCTGCCCTAACACTTCGCTGAAGCTGGGCTAGCGAGCTTTAGTCGCTAAAAAGGCATGGATTGGGTAGAAATTATTGATAAGACCTTGGGTTGTTTAAAGCAATCTGTTTAATTTTTCAACTGCTACACTAGCTGGTGAAAAGCTTACAGGTAATCGTTACATAGTGCTGGGTTCTATGCCTATCCACCAAATTGCGCTTTATTAGATAGTCAAATAGAAGCAAATGTATAATAATAATAATAATAAGGTTCATGAAGGACATGCTAATGAACTTTACTGTCCGGCAGTCTGTACTGCTTCAATGATATCTACGTGTAATAATTATATCGTATATATTCAAGGTATACACTACCTCTTACTGTGCGTAACACGTTTAACAAGTCCAGCGTGTAACATCTTCCGTCTTCTTATCATTATCACCATTAGGCTTTTCGTTTGCATTTATCTGACAGCATCGTAAATCGCCGAGTTTTTTCCCCCATTGTCAGTGCACCGTCACCACCGGATTGTCTTCACACCGCAGCTCGGGAAGCTTTAATTGTATCGAAGCTAAATTCTAAGGATAAATACGGTGTCCATTAACCCGCTGGTTAGCGGTATAAGCCCCACTGCTTGCACAGCTGACAACCAGAAAAATGATGGGTTAAAGGGACTGTCGTCATAGGTTCAGGAAAATAATTTAGCCAGCCCCTCGTTTTCTGTACGGTCCTCTTTATTTAGACGCTTTTTAAACACTTTCTGGGAATGTTGACTAATGATCAGCAGCTGCACCGAGCGAAAAACGTCGGTCGGATAATGTTCGAGGGCGTACTCCTAGAAAATCCGCAATCATATTCTACATGGGCTTTTCCACGCTAAGGGCTATTTGCCAACTTCCTATTTCCATTCTATTTCTCTCGCTCGCTTTCTGTAACTTCCAACGATCAGGAGTTGTGTCCGTGTGGCGACAGAAAGCTCGTCGGCACAAGGGAGCGGGGTACATTGGGATGTGTTTGCACCCTATGCGGCTGAAACAAGCGCTGCATCGCCTTCCTATTGGTACCCCATTCCACTTTCGGCGGCCTTCAACCTATGTAAACGATCAACTGCCTCATTTATGTAGATACGCAGAAAAAAGCTACAGTGTAAAGCTAAACGGTACAAAGAAGGTCGAAACTACATCTATGACATAATATCGTGTTCGACAATATTTAATAATGCGATAAAATCGCACTGATATTTATAGAAGTTATGGATGACTTTCTACGTTTGATCTGACTGGTTATGTTTGTTATTTCTAGTGAATGCTAAACATGGGTATCCTAAGTTATGAGTGGATTAGGACGTTCATAGTGGGTTTTCGCTGGGTTATAATGTGAAGCCATGGTGACACAATGGTCTTGAGATTTATTTCCAAGAACTGCAAAAATTGCTTCAATTTTTTAACATACGTTGCCTTTATCTCAGGTATGTCCTTCGCGTGTTTATGTTTTACTATTACTACAAACCTCACATTTAGCTTTCTATATTTTGCTTACTGAAATCAAACAGCAGCACCTTATTTACATCGTTGTCTGTGTATTTTGCTAACAAGCAGAACATGTTAAGAATTCTAAATTTCTCAAAATTTTGGGTCTGTTTTCGCTCAGGCCCAGGATCGTAGTTAAACCGGTGGCCTATGTTGCACCATAGTGGAGTTCAGTTATTAGCTCTCTTCCCCCCCCCCCCCTCCCTAAGGTTCTTTTAGTTAGTACCATATGCAGTTCTGCTGGGAGGGATCGAACTGCCACATCAACAATGTAGATCCTTGTTACAAATTACAATTAGGTCCAAAGACGCGTCATACTGGAAACGCGAGAGCGAGAAAAAAGCAAGCGTTTTTATGTATCCGTTTTTGATACTAGCGCAGTTATGCTATGCCCAGTTGTCTAGTTCGTTTATTTGTTATCTTCTTTATTTTACCAAAATAAACAAATATGGTATTTCTACGCGCACCAAAGCTTGAGTGCTAACACTCGTGCCAACTGAGGTGCGACGGTTTCCACAACAGCTCTTAATCCGTCGTTAATTACCTACCTTCACAGGGGGTCTTCTAGAAACCCATGAATTCGTCATAATTTCATTACTGGAAGTTTTTCCAGCAATGGCTAACGACCAAACCACATACAAGATTTATATGGCTAGCCGTTTAAGCGTCCAACTAGGTAAGGTATTTTTCATTAGCATAAATTTGCCCACATTGCAATGTTTGCTGTCTGTATTTAGTATATATCTACGTTTTCCACAACGGTATAGGAATACAACAGAGCACTTGTTATTATTTGCAGCCAATTTCATTTATTATTAACAGACAAGTTAGTAAACTATCAAGTATATTACCGAAATACATATGTCCTTGGCTGCTAGAGTAGTGCTAAGCCAGCATGTTATAATACCGTCTTAACAATACCCTGTAGCATCTTCTTGTTAGAAACTTGTCAGCTTATTAGAAGCATTGCTACAAACAGTTCACACCTACATCGACAACATGTGTTCGCGTATCGAAAAAGGCCGACCGACCGGCCTTTTCCGATTTACCTCACAGACCTTCACCTGCTAGGTATACCTGCTAGTTCCGTTTTTCTTCTTCAAAAAACCCTCCCATGTCTCTAATTCCGCGTACCCGAGCTGAGTATACGTATTTATCCAGTGTTATAATTCAGCTGTTATACATTCAATGAGTAGCCGGGTCGTACAGTGTATGTTCCAATACTACCTAAATGAAACAATTTTTCTTGATAATCTACGCAATCTCATAATAACATGAGCGAACTTGTACTAGTTTGTTTCCCCTAAATACGTATCAAGACAGTAAAACGGTGCTGCGTGTTTGCAAGCAGTAAAGGAAATGTCCAAACATGATATTTTTCAAATGTAGATACACATCGCTTGAGGTCGCCATAATCCTTAGTCCTTAGCACGAGCCATTAAAGCGAGGTAAACTAACGGCTCAGCCTAGGGTTTGAAAAAGTCTTAAGCTTAATTCCGTATTTTTAGACGGATATTGCTTGTAAGAGTTGCTGTCAGCTGTTTTTCTGCTTTCCTATCTTTTTGTCAAGGAGCATTGGGCAAAAGATATTAGGCCACTAGATAAACATTTAACCTAGTAAAGCCTTCTCTGTCTGGCATCACTATATGTGTGTATTAGAGGATCCTTCAAGTGTATGCACATTTTATTTTCAAGGCTAACAAACGAACTTAGCTGCTTAAGAGTAGTTAGGTCATTTCTGAATAAACACCTGATTATCATAATATATATTATCCTTATGACAGTCTGATCACAAATTAATGCCTCTGGCTTTCTCTTAACCTATTCTATTAAGTGACTTATCCCTACGCATGCAATGACTGTAGGCAGGAGTTCCCTGATCAGCATGTACATCATTTTTTCTATTTGTAACTATACAATTTAAAGCAACAATCTTATAATAACGACATATATTTTTCAACGCACTATATTAGTTTGGCAAATATTCCTATCAAACAAGCCCAAACAAAAAAAAAAAAAGGTATCAAACAAAAACTACTTACTGACTTATCCAACCAGTGGATACGAAAACGAGTTACGAGTTAACGACTGTCTTTATTAGACATGGAAGATCAGACTATATTATACCCTTGAGGCAATTTTGACGAAGTGCTGAGGCAACCCTGACTGATCTTTGCAACCTAGATAGCTCTTCTAAGAGCTCTTTTGACCGGTATGGTATGCTGGCATATGATAATCCCCCATGATTAAGGCAAATTGGTGATTAACAAGTCTTGAACCCATCAACTTTTGTTCCCAAACAGTTCTTTTTGTTGTCGCATTCCTCTTAGCTAAGATATTAGGCCGTTGCAAGCGTTCAGAAGAAAAAAAAAACATCTTTTATCTCGAAAATTACCGCGCACTGGCGAATTTTTCTCGAAAGCTACAGAGTTATAGAACTTCGTCGAACACTAATGAGAACAAGGTAGATCTTTCACGAAAGTAAGATATGTGAATGGTGTGAATGTTTCAAGAAGGGAGTTCTGAAGATATGCGAAAAGGTAAATCGAATGTCGGAACCCGATCGAGGAGGTTTCCGACAAAAGCGTAACTTGGAAGTCTAAGGGGTCTGCCGGCCAAAACTAGCGTCCCACATGTAAGCATCTACAGAATCCTAAACCAAATACTAGAAGTGCGGAAGGTGAATAAACATTGACTCCCCCGTAAACTGGCTCCAAATCAGTTGGAAATGCATGCAATTACAGAAATATAATTTTAATACTATAGATGCATCTTCCTGACCTTAACTTGATCGGAAACAATCGAGCAGCTGCGTTGCTTACACTTAGCTGAATACGTAGAATCTGAACTTTTCATCCTTAGCTGAGATAGGAGTTTGCCAGGTTTGAGTTAATAACAAATAGATCACTTACCAGCAGGCAAGAGTGGGTTAAAAATATACTGCTTGCACCTGGTACTGTAGAGCGTTTCCTATTCTTGTAACTGGCAGTTGATAGAAATTGTAACCAACTAACTGATAGAGAACTTTTTTTTACTATTACGACCACTGTTATTTGCAGTAGTAGCAGCAGACTACAGTCACACACCGTTGTCTACACAGGATTCAATGCGCGCTTAAGTGTTCACAATATAATCTATATTTGTTCAAAAGTCGTCAAATGGTCTCGCTCGTAGTAAATCACCGAAACAAGGTCTCACTGATCAGAAACCGGCCGTGAATACGGGTGTACAACAGTGCATTTTCGACGGGTTGAAACTGATGTTTTCGACTGACGTTATTACCCGAAATCGTACGTTTTTGAATTGAGTCAGCAACAAAAACGAAGAATTACCTATTTGATTCTATCTTTGGCCAATACGTATGGCCAAGATAGAGTATTAGGTGCTGCATCAGAAGCCATGCGAAGGCCCACACTTAGCCTTGCACATCAGTGTAAACGCTGGAAATTCTTAGAATCAGCATCGTTACTTAGATAAGTGATATTGAATTGAGTGTGAACGCTCTAATATTGTGTGCTACCACAAATCACCGCCAATACAATACAACTATACAAAAAAACTACAGTCAGTGCTTAGTCCAATAAACCTTGTTAAATTCAATAAAATAATTTCAGCTGTTAAAAATCAATTGCGAGGTATTTTTGATGAAAGAACAGACAAACGTTTTTTACAGCTGACAAACAATGTGATACAGTTGCAAGTATCAATATGTTATAACATCGCCGCCTGTAGCGGCCTATACCTGCTGCAACGCTTTAGGGCAGGTTTATGATGCCGTTTTCGATGTTTCAGCGATGACTGGGTTCCGTCGCCACGTAACAATAAATAATTTTTTTTTCATAGAGGTCTGAAACGTTTGCTATTTCTAGTTGTTTTTGAATCTGATTCTTCAGACGTTCCCTATGTGACTAAGATATGCCGAATTAGCAGGCCACGGAAGCACTTGAACGTTATTGGCAGTGAGTAGCTCAGGAATACTTCGTAACTTCTGATGGATGTTTGATTTTCGGCACGACGCGATTATAAGACGATCATTCGCCGACGCGTCCGAAAGCGTCATGGAGGTTTTTCCGTGAATTTCAAAATGAGATTCTTCTGAAAAACACGTTTATCCAGTTCTCATAGGTCGATTTGGTTTGCTCAGTGAAAATAGGCTCAGTCGAGCATTCAATCAAGGTTCCTCAGCAGGTCTATTGCCCCTGTACCCGGCCTTTTTTAGTCGGCAACGAACCATAATTTTCGACTTTTTGAATTGCGATTTTTTTTTGGATTCACGGTTTTTTAATTTACTCGGAAGAATATTATATAAAATAAACTTATCTTTTTGGAGTCCGTAAAAAAGCAGGCGGTCGTCCCTCTTCGTAACACACCTTTTTTATTCTTCATACCGATTTTACACTACGAAAGCGAGAGGCTTTCTATAAGTTTTCTAACAAAGTTGGCAACCGTATGCAAGGAAACATGAAACACTTGAGTGATTTCGTTTGTTTTAACGAAGTCGTCTGCTACACCCTTTACCATTTCGGCACTTTATGTATAGGAGCACGTCGAATTGCGGTAAAACACTCATACTGGTCAAGCTCACTTAATTATTTAACGCCGCATTGCATAGTACAGGACAAGAAGGATAGTACGAAACATCAATTCAGTTACAATAGGTCCTTACGCACGTTTGTCAGCTCTTGGAAAATCAATAGTGCGCCATTGTCTTTATCTAGACTTGGGGTAACAGCGTAAAATAGACTAATGACGCTTCTATAAGCCACTCACTCACAGATATTTATTTTTGAAGCCCCAAAAGTTGACAGCGCAACTTGTCAACATGAAGTCAGCGCAAATATAACATATGAACAGAATCGCGAACCGAGATTTGCTACTTCACTATATATATATATATATATATATAACAACTATTCCACTCAACTGACTAACTCTGGAACCGCTGCTCAGCCGGCCATCACCACTAGCTCACAGGACACCGCGGCCGTTGATATATTTTTTGCCTCGACGAATCAATAAACACACATTACGAACATCGGTACTCATCGACATAAATTCTACTTTATGGTAGGTAAAACTCTATATAAACTTATGCATTTAGAGGGCAAATTAACAGTAAAAGGTGCTGTTCAATAATGCCCTATCCTGAATTAAATCTGGGAAGACGAGCAAGATCTAACGGTAATTTTTTGAGAATTTACAAGCGTAGTACTTAATCGAGTATATTGTACTTATAGAACCGTTATCGCTGATTAGTATTAGTTTACACGTAATTGAACGAGGGAATTGTTCAACAAAGAACAGAAGTTGTTCTCGTCTAATTTGCCAATACTGTAATGTAAAACAATCATCTGTGTCGTACTAGCAGCGGTAAGCCAAAGGCGGTAATAATTCCCTGTAGGTGTAAATATGTGTTAGTTATGTGTCCTAGCACCTAATAGATGATCTTAATAACTTTTTAAAAAAAGTGTAGACTTTTTCAAAAATAGTCTGCCGGCAGCGTTCATACTGTCTATAAACGTAAACGTCTGCCACTCCCATCAAGCACGTCAGTGGTCACTCTTGATGTCCCTAACCCCCCCCCCCCCCCTATCCTGACATACATCTATAAGTTATGCTGCAACAAGGCTACCAGGGTCCGCCGAAAGAGAGACGACTCTTTAGAAACATAGGAAGATGTTTCTTTGTATATATAATGCTCTTTGTGTATACAGTCAAAAGTCAATACATTTACTTGCAGATTTGTATATAGATAGAGATGCAGCGATATCAATACTGAGTGCTACCCCCTGTACCTAGCTTGCTTATGGCAACTCATATAAGGACAAACGAAACCAGACTGTCCCGAATATACTCACTACCTATTGCCATACGCCCACAAAATCGCAGGTTAAAGATACATCAACTTAAATGTATCCTGCATCTCCGAAACAGAAATTTATATTTACTTCGTCTCTACATAAGAGGACAGATCTGTGGAATAAATGCTTAGTTAATATTAGTAACGATGCCACGATGCGGTACTATATATTGTGTATGTATACTAAAAAGCGAAGATTACTTTTAAAGGGTGTGCGCAAGGGTTTTAGATGCGTGGTTCGAACAAATGTGTAATATCTTTGCAATGTAACTGCAATTTGGAGCTTTGCAATGTAACTGATTTCTGTATAACACAGACTGAGCTATGATGAGGGTCCTAATTTGACGCGAACAACAAAACAAGTCTCATGCAGAAGAACACGGTCTCAGGTCAGCATCGTGATTTGAAGCTACAAGGCGATAGCTCGGTTCTCCCAAACATATTAAGGAGTTTCTAGGGGCATTTCTCGCTTATTTATCGATTGTTTGAATCGATAAGCCTGAGTCGAATATGCCACAGGACTTACAGCCTATACAATGAATATATTATTGGATTTTTTTAATTCGTAAACTTCGCCAGACTCTTTATTGTAGTTGACTGTTTGCATATTCTGCACGTAGTTCCTATGCGCCTGTGTTTATAGTCGATTGCCTATAAACACTGGTTCATATTCACGTTTACGATCAAACCATGAGGAGACCTAAAAGGTATAAGAGGCAGACTGTAATAAAAATTAAATATACTGCATCATGCCAAGTGTCTAAGGACATGCGCTATCTACACATTGGTGAAAGATAAGTACTTGTTATTGATTATATTGTCTAACTGCCTTATAATTTAAGGAAATCATTCGCTAGTTTTTATGTTAAGAACTCAATTTCTATCAGCTGGCATCAATCACACGCCGTATTAACTCATTTATTTTCGCATCCTGTGACAAACCTCATCGAAGCACTCTGTGCTTTACATATTTGTAAAATTAATTTATCGTGTTCAAGAATATCATATCCTGGTCTACTTTAACTATGACCATATTTTATTTCAAAACCAGGGATAGATACAACTATGTTTCAAATCTGGGTCGAGACATACTTTAATCCCTCAGTAAAAATCCAAACGACAAGAGAAGCTAGAGAGATAGAAATCCGTTTCTCCGCTTTACCCGTCCGAATCGTTCGACTGTTACCTTCTACTACGACAGATCCTTTTTAGCAACGCTAAAACAGAATCCGCTGAAGAAGAGACAACTAAAAATAAGCTTTGGAAAGGATCTTCTCTGTAATAAAATACTCCACATACACATTAATGAAGACATACTACAGGTTTATATATGAATGGAAATAAAGCTATATCTTCGACTGATAATTTGGCTATTTATGAAGCGTAGCACTTAACCTCTCGTAATGCACGGCCACGTTTTCTAGCCCAGAAACGAAACACAAACATTTGTTGTAGCCTTCGTAAGGACTTGCACGCTCGAATACAGCAAGCGGCTAGAAGGTATGAAAGGCGTCCGCCTTTGTAATTGAAATTTTAAGCTATAATAGTTGCCATTATATCGTAAGCCCCCCCCCCCCCCACAGTGTCACCTATATGACTGGGACAAGGTATCTTATAATGCCCGAAGCAAGCCATACAATGTTCGACTACTTTTCTATATCCCTAAAGTTTATCAAATACAAAGGGGTGCTGCGATATGGCGAGCGGTGTTAAGTTGGCCACGTTACTGGTTGGTGGTCTCGTCAATGAAAAACATTTATTAGCCCGAATGGATAACACTGTATATTTTAAAGCCAACATAAAATGCACACTTATAAATTGATGAATAGATAGAATAACAAAATAAAAAACATTACTCAATATGCCCCATATCACCACTGAAAATCAATGCTAAATGATACTAGCTTTAAAAGATAACATAAGCATTTCTGGACAGCAATCTCTCTTTTCAAATTGCTAAATACATATACATACGTATAGCCATCTTAAATCCACACCATTTGTACAGTGAATGATACAGTCTGATGAAAAGACGCCAAATTTCAGACTATACCGCGCTGTGATCGTACTCCATGAGAGAAACGCATAAATAAACGTACTCTATATTGGATTTGTAAGACAGAGTAACTATCGCCGACTGAGATATTTTACATGATAATGTAATTTTTTACATTTTACTGACATCTTTTTAAGCGTTTTTCGCAAGCAAGCAATTCTCCTGTGTATTATCCAAAATTGTAAGACGTAACCCGAAGTGCGCTTGAAAATAAGCAACGGAAATGGTAGGGTAAAGATATATATTCGGAGATGATATATCCGTCGAGGTTTTCATCAGAATGTAATAGACCCCCTTCGGAAGGTATATAGCTCTTTTTCTATCGAAATTGGAATTTGAGCACTGTTCGCAGAGCTCAGTGATATAGGCAAGACTCTCCTTGTTTGTGGTAGCTCACGCACCTCCTACAATAAAGCCATTTAAGCTGAAGTTGCAGAAGAGGGGCCTGCTGAAAATGACAGGAAAACAATGGCAAGCTTTTACGGCTGTGGAAGCAAAATTTAATACTTTCAGGGCAATTCAGTCACATAATTTGTTACACGAAGAACCTGTGTGGCATAAAGAAAACGTAGGGGACAGGAAGCTTTTTCTTCCGAAGATAGTTTTTCTTCCGAACGGATTCTCCCTGTAAAACCGAGGATACAATCTGACATTTAAACATGCAAACGCAACCAATATAGCGGCAAGCCAATAGGAGGCTCACCTTTTCCAATTGTTCAGTCAGCTTGTAACAAGTAAGAAAGAAGATGGAGAAAGCTTACCCGCATTAGCAAAATAATAATACCCTGTAAAGAAAAACGCACCTGGCCGGAAGAGAGTGACGTTTTTGTATAGAGTTGCCTGTCTCCTTGAGTGTTGTATCTATTGCTGATCATAGCGTCTTCTTAGATGTCTAGGTTTATGGAGAGCGGCTACCGTTTGCAAGGCGGGTCGCTGAGGAAAAAGGGAAACGACAAGATAAAATCACTAGATACCTTGGAAGGCGTTAAGATTTGGCAGCTCGGTACAACTATGGGATAGAAACCGAACCAAATGGGATGTTTCAGACTGTTGCTGGATGTTGGAAAAAGTATTCAGTTTCCTTTGGTCGACCTAAAGTTGGCCGTCAGTTGCTATGCATCCACGATCGGATTTGCTTACAGGCACAAATCGAAAGGAAGGCAGTGGGGTAGTCAAAGTAAAAGTTCGCAGGAAATCTGCTACACGTTGTTGCCGTAGGGTTTATTGCGATTCAACAGTCGATTCATCGAGAGAGAGCAAAGTAAAATATCGTAACATAAAACGTGTAAAATAGCGTACTCTAAGGTTCGCCACTGTTACCTTCATAATATAAGGATCGTTGCTTTTCTGCCTACTTTTAGGCGCATTCCTCTTACTACTTCTATATGAATAAAGGATTAACTTACATGTTACGTCTTCTATGATAATTCGTTATCTTTCAATCTCCTGCTATGGCTCTTCATGGATATGGTCCATTCACGTCCTATATCAGGACATGTCAGAAGTTTTTGACAGCAGTTACATGCTTTTGAAGCCGACAAGCGGTAGCAAGATTCTGCCCCTCCGACCAGGTCATGGGTGGGCGGTCAAGCTGACGCTGAGCTCTTACTGCCCCAAATAAGTATGTAACATTGATAATAATAAGAATAATAATAATATTCTCGTTTTATACTAATACTACAATGTTTTACTTAGTACTACAATATTTTCAAGTAAATTCGCTGAATATCTATAGTACAGGAGATGGGCGATGCATTGTATCGTGGGGAAATAAGGCATAGGTAGAGAGACAACGTTGGAAACTGGAAACTATAGTCTCTAATGAGAACTGACACACTGTTTTGATATATCGTACATGATGCGTCCAACCTCGTCAACTGCAAGGGTATCGAATATTGGGTTTCCAGATAATTTATTTATTTTACTTCATTTCACACTATCTGAGATTACACTATCTGTCTGCGTGAGAAGTGGGAGTGCTACCTGGGGTTAAAAACTGTAATTCTAAAAAAATAAATCTGTCTTCAAGAAAAAAGTTCGTAGTCCACCCTATAAGAGTGCGCCGTAAAGTACTAACAGCGTTAGCCGTCTGGTATTTTCTGTCGGCTCAAGTAGAGTTACGAGACAATCGAGTAGTCTGACCTGATTACAGATACGAATGTGATACGTCTAACGGGCAGCCTTCCAGTACTTATATTTACAGGTGTCCTTCGTTCCATCAAAGTTCCCTGTTTCAAACACTCGCTGATGGCACTCGTGCTTGAGTACTACGAGTTAATTTGCTCAGCTTAATAGCCATTGTGTCTAAGGCTCTGACGGAATGTCTAAGAATTTTTGTCTTTTTCAACCTTTATGCCTCGATGTGTGCAACATACACGTGCGTACGAGTGCGTGCGTTTTACGAAGGTAAAGACAGATCATGTAAATCATATTTCGACATTAATCCAGGTCAATTTCGCGAACATATATATATATATATATACGTATAAAAAATATTCACCTCTTTTGCACCTAGGTGGCTTTCATGTTGATACCTCAGGTAATATAAGTTATATCAGGTCATACCATTTGAAAGTAAAGGTTCAGCAGTAACAGATGTGGTAGAATTGTGGGAATGCTTTTATCCAGATTTAAGATAAAGTGTTTTGAAAATTATTTCATTTTTTCTAATTATCCGCTGAATTTTACAATTTTGTTACGAGTAAGGCACAGCTGCAGAAAAAAATGCGTGACATTTGTGGCCAAGAGGCATTAACGTATAAAAATGGCCAAAAAATGGTTTTATCGCTTTCAGTCTGGAAATTTCGATGCGAGAGATGCTCTTTGTAGAAGTCGACCAGTTACGACAAAAGCTGATGAGAATATTGCGAAAGCTGACAAGGACCGATGTGCGAGTAGCCATTATCCCAGAAACTTTTTACAAACAATTATAAACCATTCGAGAGAAGCTGGCTACGCAAGAAAGCTCGACGCTTAGCTGCCGCAGTCATTCCCGCTTTCGAAACCCTACAAAAAACTATCGAAATCGAGCTTTTTGTTCTAAGGCGGTCGATCATGAGTGATGACAAACGGGTCAGATACGAGAATAATGTGCAATGAGAGAAAAACATTTTTGAAACCTCCTTGGCAGTCTGCGGCAAGACGCAGACTGACGTGTTTGGTAAAATTGGGAAAGAATCGTGCATTGTGAGTTCCTTCCGCTTCGAAAAACAATTGATTTAGATCTCCTGTTATTAATTAACAAACTTACAATAAACTGTAAAAAAAACTCGACCGGAACTAGTGAACACAATGCCAAGCTACATACATCCTTAGCTATTGGGCCAAAATTATGAGAGGTTACATAGAAGATTTAAATGCATGCAGGGTATTCTACCGGATCTTGTAGCACTATACTATCAACTGTTTTTTGCCTATGCCGAACTTCCCTATTGGCATTAATTGAACTTCAATGGAACGATAGAGAAATGAATTTTCACAACTTTTCACTTAGAAACCACAGAAGTTCTACACTGGGATTATGGTGTTATCAGACGGTAACACATCAAAATGGTACATATGTAATTTAGAGGTATGAATTCAAAATCTAAAAATATTTGCTGTACTTGTAGCTTAAAAACGGGATGCAATACTATTTATTAATACTTTTATATAGACAATCCAATATATATACATATCAACGGAGCTTCTCGATGAATAGCTACCTTAGAGAACTTTGCTCATCGTTGTTAGATTTGAAAGCAGTTCGTTTCGTTGTGGACTTCTATGGTAGGTACCTAGGTTGTTTTGTGGTGTCTGTTAAAAATGCTTTTTAACTTAACTTTCTAGAATGAAAAATTGCTACGTAATTATCCAAAAACGTTATCCATCTTCTATTTTTTTTTTTGCACACATCAGAACATTGTCGGTCGCCGTCCGTACTCAGATCGAAATTCTTCGTGAAAAAATTGCATATAACGTATAGAATGTTTGTTGTGATGAATGATCCTTTGAGGGCCGCCCGTCTCCGAGGTCGTTA
This sequence comes from Varroa destructor, assembly GCF_002443255.2. Taxonomy (NCBI): domain Eukaryota; kingdom Metazoa; phylum Arthropoda; class Arachnida; order Mesostigmata; family Varroidae; genus Varroa; species Varroa destructor. The sequence continues at coordinate 14,806,648 of NW_019211460.1, read as the reverse complement.
CTCGCTTTTCTACTCTAGGTCGAATGTATTCCTTTTGCGTATTTTCTGAACGATTAGGTGTCTTTGGCAGATCGCTCCCTGTATTGAATGGACCATAGGAAATTCAGTCATATAGAAAGTAACAGCTTTATGATCAGTTGGTCTCGTATCGACCTTGTTATGTCCTTAATTATTATTATAGTATTCTGACAAATTAGCGATTTCGGCGAAATTTACCGATATATTTTAGTATAGAGATTTTCATAGCTAACGTGCTAATATGCATATGTACCCACAGGAGAATGTGCGGCTTTAAGCAACTCAACAGTTTAAATTCGTTAGTATAAGTCAGACGATACAATTTTTTTCCTCAGGATAATATGGCTGAGTAATGTGCTGAAACAATTACAAGAAACCGTTTTTTTTTTTTTTTTTTTTGTTGTCTTTTTTCTGAAGAACCAAATTCAGCGTCTAGGTCGCCACGAAATTAACAAGAGATAACTACCTATCAGATACGAACCAGGCAAGCGCATTTGTGGCTCTAAATGACTATTGTGATCATCTGAAACTGATAAATCCTTAACCACCCAGTCAGTAGGTGGAAACATATTCTCACAGCGGTAGAAAATTGATTTTTTCTTTTGAATTTTCTAAGCTCGTTTTGTGTTGAATTACAGAAGACAGCGTTCATAAGGAACACAATGATTAAGTATAGTGCGATAAGGCCTGGTGGTTTTTTTATTGCTCTTGCAGAGGCAGGTTAACACCTATCCATTGCAGCCTAGGGATTTAGTCGCTAAATAGTAAGTTGTCCTAATTTAACGACAAATGCCTTATTCATTCCTTAACTATGACGTCCATTTATATTTGCTTTATATCGTCGGCAAAAGCTAATAATAATATATAAACAATAATAATAATTTTATGCATAAATTAAATTTAGTTGTACGATATGTTTATATTATAAAATACTTGTGTTTCTAACTGCAGTGTAAATTCACACGCCAATGAAGAGAAGTCGACAATTTAGTCTGATAGATTATTCTATCGGCTGAGATAGTTGTACAGCGAAAATTATTTAAAATATTTGTTCCAGATAAAAAAAAAATTGCCTGCTATTTACTTCTTTATTAAACGCAAAAACCGATAGACCTTCTACAACGGGCTGGAGTGTGAAGATATGTTATTCGTATTGGTTCACGCTTGAGAAGATAGTGAAGGCCTAATTATATTTATTAAAGCTGATCTGACTTTTCTCTGGCTGGTCACCATGCACGGCGAGTATAATAGATCAATTGCGCGTATTCATGTAAACGTAGTTTTTTTTTTTATCCAACTGATATGTTTTTTCAGAGTATTGATGAATCTCTTTCTTTTTGAGGGAAAAAGCCGATTCGGATCCCTAATCATCTGCATTTCGGTGGAAACCAAATCTTTTTTTGTACTCTCAATCACTGTATATAGCTTACGTGATGGAACACCAATTGACATAAGGTAATGCGAAAATTGAGCAACTACGAACACCTATACGATCATACACTGACTTTGCATATACAAACACACACATACACATATATATATGTATAACAAGAGAAAGAGAGAGATGTGTAAGTGTATGTTACCGTCTGTACTTGATACATTTTATTTGGCCTTTCTAACTTCTAGGATTGTTGCTAGGTCTAGAAAGAGTGGTCACCGATGCCCTTAGGTGCGGCTCAGCTGTTTACCTTTGACCTTGTGTTGCCCTGCCGTAGCACAGAAGCGCCGCCGGTATGCCGCACAGATGCTAACGAGGTAAGTAGTACGATGGGAATGAAGCCGGGAGATGTCGTTGCACCAATCGGTGAATTCCTCAGCCTTACAACGTGACCCGATTTTCAAATCCACCAACACAGCTATAGAATGACCCACAGTCATAAAATTATGGGGCTTTTGAACGACATTCTACCATACCCATTTTTAAGAATGGGCTAATATAGCTTTTTAAAAATGCTTTTCGCACTCAGGAAACGTTTCTTGAACCTTTCGCAAGAACAGTCTCTAAGCCAGAAGGCCGAAGGCACTATAGACCAAATGGATGAATAATGCATTCAAGTAATATCTTCCATAGGATCTTTGTCTACAAAAATAATTTTTACTAAATTGGATGAAATGGACGTAGTCATCATACTCAGCTAGGGAACTCTGCGAAGGCATGAATATTCACAATATCTATACAATCTATCTAACATAGATATAATGTCGAGAATATCACAAAACAATGCGCAATGCACAAAAGAAGCTAAACTTTAATTTTTTAGTTGTTGCCACCTTACAAAGCAGCTAAGACCTACCCTACTTCATGGACAGATGTTTTATTAATGATCCTGGGCGTTTAATGGCAAAATGGCTTGCTTAAACGTTGCGAGTAGTCTTTTTCGTGGTAAAGAGATGCGTAGCCTAGAATACTCCTTTGTTATTTTTACTTTAAGAAGAAGCCTGGGTTTCCTAAATACAATTACAAGGTCAAAATCGTACATGTATACTACATTTAATTTAGAAAGTGCGAATATGCGCTTTTAGGTACCGTGATTTTTCGATGCAACTATCATCGACTTCATTTAGACGCAAGTTATATATATATATCTCTTTGTTCACGTATATTGCCCCAATGTATCGCTATTACTTGTAGGGAAGTCATTATTTCTGAAGAGAATTTCCGTGCCAATAAGATCCACCTTGATTTTCCTGTATCTGTAAAACTAAGTTTTTTTTTATATGTAGAATAAATAGTAGAATTGATTACTTTTGTTCTTGCTAGAACTAGCGGTAAAGCCAAGCTGTATTCTAGGCTAAATTTGAAAAATCTCGTATTTGTAGTTTCTGTGGCCTATATTAAAATGGCTTTTGACCGTGCTGCATGGAAACCCTATCCTTGCCTATACTTATTTTTTTTAACTAAAGTTGTGATTTGTCTAGCGATATTTTTTATCGAATCGAGGGCATCAGGGATACTCGAAAATAAATTAGGTCCAAAATTTAAAACGATAAATATAGCCTTTTTGCTCGGAAAGTGTTATCTTCGCTTGACCTAACACTCTGTCTGTTGTGCTATTTTTCCCCTAAGTTAGGTCGAACAAAAGTTTTGAAAGAAGGCCATTTAAATTTTTAGTTATTCGCCTACAAATGGCTTTCATTTTTGAAAAAAAAAACGTCCACATCATTTCGTTAGTCAATGAATGAAGTTTTTTTTTTACGGCTATAAGTTGCATCTCTTAAAACTCAATTTGAGTTGAGCTAGAAATGCCTGAAGTTCTAAATTCTTCGACCAGCTATCATCTACAATACCTTTACGGAAACAGCCTAGCTACGACAGGTTGTAGAATTTGTCACGTCAGTATTCATCGACCGTAAACCGTCGCCAAAGGCTATTTACCCTATTTAAACTGGAACTCGATTAACCACTCCGTTCGATGCGTCTGACACGTGTCAAATGCTTACGGAAAAGGCATAGGAAAATGCACAGTTAATAGGCGGCCTTAAATTCACTGTTGATGGAATTCTCTGCGCATGGCCTGAGAAAGAGTAATGAGGTCGGCCAGGTGGTTGTCAACTACATTTTCTTTGATCTCGCTTTATAGATCATTGCCCTATAGCTCTACAGTCCTCTTTTACTAGGTGAAATATCGTTATAACTGCATCCGTAACAACGTTATAGATATTCCTCTGTTTAACTTGCGTTTGTGTGTGTGTTTGCAATCTGCAAGAAAGTGTATGAAGTTTATAACAAGAAACACCTTGTTGGCTCCGCCTGTATTTTCAGCGGTTACTTTTGACACAAAAAACGGTCGACGCCAAACATATTGAGTAAGCGATCGGTGGAGGATCTTTCCGTTGGCAAAGTGCGATGGGCATGCTGCGCCTATCTTACAGGTAAATGTGTCGTTGGAAACATAAGTATATTTTGTCTACCCAGTTTGTGCGCTATGAGAAAGACCCACAGTGATCTAGTAGCACAGATGCTCAAAATTACATTACTCGGATCCATTGTATCCGAGAGTAATTGGCAGATGTGTCCTCCGTCTAACCATTCATCAGATTGTCGTCTTGCTCAGTAAGCAGAAGTAATACAGAGTACTGCATCGAAAAAGAAAACTACCAACCCACAATGACTTTGCGAGCCCTATTGACCTTGAGGAGACGATATAACGATGAAAGCGTGAGCTGTTAGAAATTCGTTCTGTGTAGCTCACAGCGGCGTTATGAAAAACGATCTTAGATGCGGTTTCAATGGCTAATCCTAAAATACGTCCTGTCAAAGGATACACGGTGTTTTATTTACAAAAGGCGCTATTAATTATCAAGAGAGAGAGAGAGAAGGGGAGAGAGAGAGAGAGAGAGAGAAGATCCAGGTTCCTTAACGACGTACCGTTTTTTATAGACACTGCCAGGCCCGCAACTTATCGCCAGTAACAAGCCTTCGCTAACGCCCGTCGATATATGTCAATAGAGACGTAGTAATGTATTGCATGCATAGTGTTATCATTTGCAATGAGCAAAAGTGATTGAAAACTATCATGTCTCTTGAAACGTATTTCTCGAAGCTTTCTTATGAAAATTTGTGAAATATCTCATACTTGAGCAGCAGGTCCTTTATTGGGATTATCGTTTATGGCTTGATTGTTTAACTCCGTTGACCCAGGTCATTAGGGATGGTATGTGCGATACTGAATCATTTCAGTTTACAGTTTATAAGGAAAATATATGCATACATGAAGGTCAAGCATATGGGCTCCTATCTATTTCTGCTGAAATAACATTTGCCAGTTACGTAAAACAGAGCAGCGTGCTAATCTAGCCTTATTCAGAAGACCAAATTATCGGTCAGTCTATGTCTGTCTGTATCTATATATGTATTTGTGCACACCAAAGTGGATACGCGCAACGCAATTAAGACTTTAAGGAAAAACAGGGATACATGTTACGATTTATACGCAAAGGGATAGATAGACCGACTAAATGGCCATTGAGTTGACTATTATTGAACCTGGTTAGTCTCTTGCGAGGATGAGGCGGCGGCAGATTTTGCCAAAAGCACGAATACCTGTAGATGTACAATAACGGACTGACAATAGTCCTATCATTTAGGTTAACACTAAACCTGCAAAGCTTCAACCAGCTACCTGATCTGAGAAAGTTCGGACGATAGAAATTAAAGTTAAAAAAAAAAAGTTAAGGCAAACGTACACGCATCTCCAGTATTGCAAACCAAGTAGCCAAAAAATAATAATAACGATACCGTCCAAATAAAACAATGTCAACTAATGGTAATTGTTAAAACAAGCAGAACAACACATTTTCTATTTGAGCTAACTTGAAGTCGCTTAGCCCATACGCCGGCTATGTTTTCAAACTCAAAAAAGATAAGAGTCAGGATCATCATTTAAGTTAGTAGTGTTTTGATATATATATATAGGAGCCTTTTACCGAGGTAATCTAGTGTAGCATGGTGAGTCTCACACCATGAACGTATTTTTCTGGGCTAAAATATGATGTTTTGAAACTAAAGGTCAACTCTATTGCCTAAGGTTTCTTTACTCGATTATTAAAGGGAGCCTTAGTTTAGTAGTTCGTGCGCCTAATTTGCAAATTAGGTTTTCATTATTCTAATGTGTTATGCATCAAGTGAAAGGGAGCATATGTTCTAATGACAACATACATAGAATAGCGAGCAACATACGTTCATATATATGCTGCGATTGCTACTCAACGGATATTCTTCTTCAACCAAGCCTATGTCGCTCGTAATTTGGACAATATTTGTGTAACAAGTTTTGGGTTAGAAGGCTTGAAGTTATATATGCATCGCACAGGAATATTCGTATTTTCGAAGCCCCCCCGGATAGATCTGAGCTTTACTGGCTAGCCGAAATGGCTAGAACACTGTCGCGCGAGGCTTCGACCTTTAACAAGAGGACCATGACCTTCTATCCTTGATTTAGCCTTTTGGTCGGTGGCAAACAGTTTAATAAGAAAAAGCTTGACAGCCAAACAGAAACTATGAGAAGCACGAAAACTGTGTACCAAAACGCCTAAAATAGCATATAAAGTGGGCGCATTTCGTTCGTAGAATTAGGACGATTGAAAAGCACAGGCGCACGTATATAGATTTGAAGACCAATGAAAACTGCGACCCAGCAACAAAGTGAATATATCTAAAAACGTCGGTTATACAACGAAATATTATATACGCATTTACTGGGTAACTTATATATATATATATATATATATATATATATATATATATATATATAACAGTATAAATACAAATAGAAAAAAAAACAGGGTAATATATAACAGTAAAAAGAGAAGCAATAATACATGCGCAAAATGGGAGCGGTTTTTTTTTATGAAGCGGCTAGTATTTGCAGAAAATATTGTATAGTTCGTATTATATATTGTACACTGAATAATTGCTATATTGACTTTAGTAGTACAGCTAGGATTTTGCTTGTCGATCATAACATATCCCAAATGCAGCAAGCTAAGTACAATACCGACCAGAATACGTTTATCACGGGCAAATTATATTCACGGGAGACTTACGGAATCAGGAATGAGAGTGAGGATTTTGACTTGCCCCTCTTGTCTCCTCCTCTTAGCCTAGCCTAGCCTCCCCTCCCCTCCCCTCATTCTGGTCGGCGTCGTCTATATTTTTTGGTGAATGACTAAGCATCGTTATTGATCCAATGCCGTTTTATATTATTGCAGCAGTATCTGTTTGCAGGTCGCTCCATGCAATGCAGACGCTTTACGATACCACGTTATTGTCGATATGTCGCTCGGCTATTTTGCAATATCGGCAAATCCGCTCGCGTCAACTTGTCGTTGACAGACGCGCGAACAAGCACCGGTAATCATGATGTAACAAACGGCGCTACGCTACGGCCAAGTTACACTCTGGCGCGGTGTTTACGTTTTTACTTCGATTACCTGGAAGTCTAATCTAGTAGCTGGCATCTGCCCAATGTTGCCTTACTGGCCAAACTCGAAGCGCATGATCTTGTAGTATTTCCACATAGCAGAAAACGATTTATTGGGAGGGTGCCGTAGACGTTGGCATTGACCTGCCCCGTAAAAACCCCGGGTTTTTCATCGGATTCGAGCATGCGTTAAGGCAATTAAGTTATGTAAGCTTGAACATACAGCTTATATAAGTAAAGTCCAATTGTACGGCGTCCAGGATTTAACGGGTGTAACTTCCACGTTACCAGATGAATAATAAAGTCTATTCTGTACAATGCGTAAATTTCGTAATTATACCAAGCTAATAATCCACTTTATGTCGCAACTAAGGCAAAATATAATTAATATATAATATTGTATTGTAAATATTATAATATATATATCATACGAACGTTATTTAATGTAAAGCCGTCTTGTTTTTTGCTTTTTTTTTTTTCGACGATCACATGTTTGCAGGATTTGTGCTTAAAGCAATCAGGTACTCTTTAGTTTACATTCATGATGACCTACCAGCACCTGTCCTAGTGCCAGTTGTTCTAATTACGAAGACACGATTATGAACGGCATAGCTATCCGTAATAGCATGCATAAACATCTATAATGACCTTGCTACAGCCAACAAATATGAGCATACATTTTATTAGTAAAACATTCAGTGATCCAAATTAGTGGTAGAAACACGTAGCTGTAACTGGGTCTATGCGTCTCAAAATGGATCTACCCTGGATGAATTTGTCGTTGCGAAGGGTAGGCCAGATTTCGTCTGAAGAAGCATGGTGGAAATGGGAACTCCGCATAGAACTCCGGATGAGACATCGCTTGTCCGGCCGAATTCCATGCGCAGGCGGAATCAGGCGTATGGGTTGGGTTGACCATGTAACGCAGCTGGAGTCAGCTAGAATAGTTCTCAAGCTTTCGGACATTTGGAGATAAGCCTCACTAGGAAATGAGTACGCACTGTGACGCTCGGCCTTGGAAATGATCGTCTCATCTATGAAGCAAACAGTCTGGATTTTTAGATGAACTGGTAGATAGAATGTCGGCCCGTAATGCTTTCAGTTATGGAACTAACGAAAAGGTTTTTCTTTCGTACTGACCACTTTCGTAGGCTCGAACTTGACATGTCTTAGTTGTAACATAGAAAGGCTGTGAATCCTGCTGAGAAGGAGATACATAAGTATAAATGCTTGGAGTCCCGGAAGGGCATGCAGCACGCATCCTGAATGTATCTCAGTGTCACACAGTATGTATACTTGTAGGAGTGGATCCGCTCAATCAACTTGATTTGAGTTGTTGCTTGGAATCAACGCCAAGCTAGGGTTTGAACCTATGGTCACAGCTGACAGCAAGCCTACATTTTTGTAACTGTGTAGCCTTTTTCACTTAGTTTTTTCTTTCCCCGCTGCAATGTGTTCCTGTTATATTCAAAAATAATCCACGGCACTCTCTAGCCATATTTTTAACTGGCATGCGCTGTGTTTTATTACGTTTTTGTCTCTGGAGGTCTATTAGAATTTGTTGTAAGTTCGAGTTTTTAACGTTTATATAATTTTAATTAAATATCGGGATATCAGGCTGAATGTCTAGGGCAAACGACGATTTCGTAAGATTTTTTTCAAACCAAGCTGGGTCACGTATACGAAGTGTTCGGACGAATAATCTTAATAATTAACTTGCTTACCTCGTTTTACTGGTCGTTTTTCTACGGTCGTTTTACGCGTGGAAAACAAAAACAGACCGCGACGCATTTGAAAATATTCGTGGTCACTCCATGTGTGCATGTGTAGTCGGAACAGACGTGAAATGAGTTAAACTGTATTTTAAAAGGGAATCTCAGCGATTCATTTTACCTAAAAAATATATCGTCAACTTTAAAAAAAAAAAATCAAGTTTAAGATACGATACGAAACTGCAACAAAAACGTATGTCCTTTCCATCTGTCGGAATGGTGAAAGTTCGGTTCAACAATATATACATGGCCTGTTATCGTATAATAATAAAAGATGTTAAATATACATCGTTGTCTTCTCTGGTAATGCTTAGCACATACACATCGTAGATGACGGACAACAGACACGCAGAGTTCTTGACGTAGACTCAAAGAGCTTGACTCATGAACAGATCTCTTTCGAACTGTATTGTTACGCACCACAAGTATGGCCCACTGACGTGAATACGGCATAAATGGATCTCACTTTCAGTCAACGTTTTTCTCATTGGCCTTCTGTCCTAAGCAACGCTTAAAGGAGCATCAGACCTAAAAACTCGAAACACTTGTACTTGGTTCTAGTTAAATTAATTCTAATCAACTGATTAAATAATATCTCGTTAACAATTAGTTGAGTTGTTTTTCTCAACGAGTTTGTTGAGACAACAAGACTGAAGAAAAATATTGTGCCAGCGGTGGTCTTCCGTGATTCAGTATGAAATGCTCCACCAAGGATAACGCTTGACAGGTCTTTCACTAATGCTAAAACAGTGTTACCAAGACTTCGTATGGAAAAGACGATTGAAAATCAGCTACGGTAAATTGTTTCCCGTGAAATTGCGATCGGCTTCGAAAATAATATTTATTCTGCATCTTCTTTGCCTCGAGAGTCTCTCTTAATAAGGATACGAAATATAAGGAATGGCAACAAGTGCTATATAACTATATATAAAGCTATATAAAATGCTAGCTTTGGCCAAAAAAACTATCGCAGAATCCTGCATTGCGTTTCCATTATTTAATGAGCGCGTTATAGCAAACGTTGCATATATATATATATATATATATATATAGGGTTGCTAAGCAAGCGGCTATCGTATTGTTGCAGAATCAACATATCTTTACTAAATGTCTTGTGATCAAATATGTCTTTTTTAAAAAAGTATATATATATACTTTTTTAAAAAAGAC